>NC_140180.1:13605590-13820590 GCF_963971535.1 Notolepis coatsorum | reverse complement strand
TTTAGCCCTGCCCCTTTTAGCAGCATCAGTATCCTGCATGTAGCTGCCACCTTTTAGCCCTGCCCCTTTTAGCAGCATCAGTGTCATTTGAGCCACGCCCCTTTTAGCAGCATCAGTATCCTGCATGACAGCTGCCACCGTTTAGCCACGCCCCTTTTAGCAGCATCAGTGTCATTTGAGCCACGCCCCTTTTAGCAGCATCAGTATCCTGCATGTAACTGCCACCTTTGAGCCACGCCCCTTTTAGCAGCATCAGTGTCATTTGAGCCACGCCCCTTTTAGCAGCATCAGTATCCTGCATGTAGCTGCCACCTTTTAGCCCTGCCCCTTTTAGCAGCATCAGTGTCATTTGAGCCACTCCCCTTTTAGCAGCATCAGTATCCTGCATGTAGCTGCCACCTTTTAGCCCTGCCCCTTTTAGCAGCATCAGTGTCATTTGAGCCACTCCCCTTTTAGCAGCTTCAGTATCCTGCATGTAGCTGCCACCTTTTAGCAGCATCAGTGTCATTTGAGCCACTCCCCTTTTAGCAGCATCAGTATCCTGCATGTAGCTGCCACCTTTTAGCCACGCCCCTTTTAGCAGCATCAGTGTCATTTGAGCCACAACCCTTTTAGCAGCTTCAGTATCCTGCATATAGGCTGGACAAGATAAGCCTCCTAAAGTGTGTAAACGGAAGTACAGGAAGTACAGGAAGTACAGGCGTTCCGGTTTCGACAAAACAATTATAGAAGCGTGTGAAGTGCACAATATTTCCTCGTTTAAGCCACTGCAACGGCTTTGCCTGAAGAATTTACTACATGACCGGGACGTTCTAGCTTGTTTGCCGACAGGATTCGGGAAAAGTTTGGTCCGTTCGGAGGCAGCTTCCAGGGGAAGTACATACACCGGTAATTCTACCCCATAGACACTTTCGGCCGTAGTTCTTTACCAGGCTTTATCTCACGGAGGAGATAAAACTGGGAACGAGGTTACCTGCATATAGCTACCACATTTTAGCCACGCCCCTTTTAGCAGCTTCAGTATCCTGCATATAGCTGCCACCTTTTAGCCACGCCCCTTTTTGCAGCTTCAGTATCCTGCATATAGCTGCCACATTTTAGCCACACCCCTTTTAGCAGCTTCAGTATCCTGCATGTCGCTGCCACCTTTTAACCACGCCCCTTTTAGCAGCTTCAGTATCCTGTATGTAGCTTACACATTTTAGCCACACCCCTTTTTAGCAAATTGGCATGCACACACACACACACCAGTGTTGTAGTCAAGTTGCTAAAGGTACAGACCTTTTTTATTTTGTTTTTGTAATAGGCCCCTAATCATTTGGCATATTGATGGCTAGTGCATTTGTTTGGCTATTGTGTCACAAAGTGAATGAACTCCCTTTGAAAGGGTGACCGCTGTGTCATTTATGTTTAACGTAGATTTTTTTTTTTTTTTTTGTACGTCAGCTCTTCGACTGCCAGAGTGGAGTGGACTCAACCTTGATGACTTGCACTCGGACTCGACTCAGGCTCTTCTTTGGTGACTCAGGCTTGGACTTGGACTCGAACACTGGGGACTCGAGACTCGACTCGGACTGGAGATTTAGTGACTCGACTACAACACTGACACACACACACACTTGTGTAGCGAGCCCCAGCCAGACAGCGGAGAAGCTTACTGATTTAGCCTTGATTTATGTTCAGCCGTCTTCCGTATTTTTAACACACATTTACATTCCCTACCGGGACACCTTTTCCTCAAGAAACCGCTTAAGAACTACAGAACAGAAAAACAACAAAAGAAAATGACCTATATTATTATTGATTGAAACCATTATTTATTCTCATTTACATTTAGTCATTTAGTTGACACTTTTATCCAAAGCGACTTACAAGTTATGGACAACAAGTCAGCAGGAAAGGTACAACTCTGGCAGCTAATGGTCAGTAAGATTGTTCGTCAAACAGTGTTGAAACTTGAGTGCTACAGTCTTGAGCGCATAGTAGTAAAGACATTATTAGCATAGTAGGTAGTAATATAGGCAAGGTAGATTCCTTATTATACAATGGCATGCAAATTTCTTGATTCTGATTGGCTGAAACACTTCTATCAGACGTTGTTATTTCTCATAACACACTCCACGTGATCCCAGAACCCGCCCACAACCGAATTACTTTGTTTCCGAATCACTCCGCCGTTTGTGTTTTTAGGAATGAAACCAAGATGGCGGACAATAATCTTTATGAATGGATGTATTGATAGCGTCATAATGACTCATTCAAAAACGATTCTGTCACATGGAATTATGTAATTGGTTGGTCATGACTCATTGTGAAACAAAATATAAATCGCGGGAAGTGTGTTGTTAGATGCCATTCGTTGTAGAACCTCCCTCTCCTTCAAAAGGACACTGTCATTTCACTGTTAATAAAAATGTCAATCAAATAACAACCGCTAACTTCACTGTTAGATGGCATGCTTTGAAGCAACATATGTATAGATGTAGCACTGTCTATCTGTAATAACATTTTCAATCAATCAATCCAATAACAACCGCTCACTTCACTGTTAGATGGCATGCTTTGAAGCAACCTGCCTCTGCAAAGGACACTGTCGCACGAAGCAATTTCAAGTTTCAAGTTTCAAGTTTCTTTAATAGTTGTCATACAGAAGTACAGAATACTTTCATACAAAATGCTTCTTACTGGATGTCCCGGACACAATGGAAGTATGGATATATTCGTAACGAATAATTTAAAAAATATACCGTTAACTGGAATATGTTAGTTGTTTACACAATGTTGGATTATGTAATTGGTTTTGTTAGATGGCATGCTTTGATTAAGCATTACATCACGCGACAGAGTGTGTTATAGCACCGCACCTCCCAGCTGCTTCTAGACACGGAGGCAACTTCTTCTAACAACCACCCCTAGGCATGCTCTAATTCTTATAACACACTCCTGCACGTGATGTAATGCTTAAGTAGCAGAGTGCATACTAGTGAAAGACATTCTCGGAAATTAACATTGAGGTTTTACCTTAATTTACAATGGCGTCGAGATTACAAATACAAACAGTTCAAATACAAACAGTTCAAATACATATAAAAGAGAAGAAAATACATTTAGATTAGATTAGATTAAATTAAATGTATTGTCATTATACAGCACAAGTACAGTACAACGAAAAGAAGTTTGGCTTCCAACCAGAGTGAAAATGTAGCAGTAAAGTGCAATAGTGATATACAATGTGCAGGTTATTAAACTGGATGGAAGTGGAAGTGGTTGCCTTATTAATAGACCTTCCTAAAGGTCATTTACAGCATGACCTCCGTGCCAGATCTCGGCCTCCTAGGGTGGAACCCTGTGGCCACTAGAGGGGGGGGGGGGGACACTTTTGTTGACCAGCCGACAGAGTGACCTATAGAGCAGCTAAAAATATCTCTGATTAGCATAATATGAATTTCTTTCATATCGCCCGGCCCTAGTGCTCGCACGCGCGCACACACACACACACACACGTACACACACACACACACACACACACGTACACACATACACACACATACACACAACACACACACACACACACACACACACACACACACACACAGATCATACAGAGAGATGGACAGTAAGAATGCACACAGGACTAGTGGCACACACACACACACGCATCACACATACACAGAAACACATACACACAGATCATACAGAGAGATCGACAGTGAGAACGCACACAGGACTAGTGTCACACATACACATCACACACACACACACACACACACACATACACAGATCATACAGAGAGATAGACAGTGAGAACGCACACAGGACTAGTGGCACACATACACATCACACACACACACACACACACACACACACACACACACACACACACACACACACACACACACACACACACACACTGATCATACAGAGAGACACACACACACACAGATCATACAGAGAGACAGACAGTCAGAACGCACATAGGACTAGTGGACACACACACACGCATCACGCATACAAAGAAACACACACACACACGCGTAATATCCAACCTCACATTCACACACACATTCCCGCACATAAACCAAACTCCAAGGCCGCCGCGTTGGAACACAGGCGAGCACAAAGACACACGCCGCGGCGGGGGGAGGGGAATATTATTCTTGAGAAGTGAAAATGCGGCTTAATGAATTATTCAAAGGGCTGCATAAATATTTCAAGCCTTTTCTGGGGCTACTAATCCACCCGAACAGGGGCCACAATGCACTCTCATCCCCGGCCCAGACGGGATTTATGCTCCTCCAGTTTGTCTGGATGTGGAATTACTTCTCCTCCCAAGAATCCCCTGACAATACGCTCCGATTTTTATTACCATGTATATAATGATTTACATACCGTGGGTTGCTTATGCTTTTTGCAAACATAGGACATGTGTTTATTTTGTGCGTTTGTTTTGTTTGTACCTGGCTTTCCCCCGGGTGGATGTATGAAAAAAAATGGGCGATGAATAAATGATCGTCGAATGATCGTCAATCAACCAATCAACCAATCAATCAAAAAAACTACTAAAACAACGACTAACCTTCGTATTGTCTTTTACTATTATGTACTTTGCTACTGTGGAGGAATCCATTTTGGTTGCCCCAAACAATAGCTTAACTCACACCTAAGTGAGAGGCCAAGCGGCTAAGGCCTCCACCCCTCGCTACACTCGAGCTCGCTGTCCCTCAGCGGTCAGTGTCTCCCAGCGGTCAGTGTCTCCCAGCGGTCAGTGTCTCCCAGCGGTCAGTGTCTCCCAGCGGTCAGTGTCTCCCAGCGGTTTTCACCAGTGTTGTAGTCGAGGCACTAAGTTTTGAGTCCGAGTCGAGTCTCGGGTCCCCAGTGTTCGAGTCCGAGTCCAAGTCCAAGTCACCAAAGAAGAGCCGGAGTCGAGTCCCCATTACCCCTCGAGTCCGAGTCCAAGTCCAAGTCATCAAGGTTGAGTCCACTCCACTCTGGCAGTCAAAGAGCTGACGTACAAATAAAAAAAGGTTCTACATTAAACACAAATGACACAGCGGTCACCGTTACAAAAGGGAGTTTATTTACTTTGTGACACACTAGCCAAACAAATGCACTAGCCATCAATATCTTATACCAAATGATTAGGGCCTATTACAAAAAACAACAACTGTATTTATCAATTAACACCTGCACCTTCCGAGTCCAAATGCAGTCAATGCTCAAGTCCAAGTCCAAGTCCGAGTCATCAGTGCTCAAGTCCAAGTCGAGTCACGAGTCCTGAAAATCTGAGTCCTGGATTAGAGGACTACAACACTGCTTTTCACTATCAAACCTATATTGATCATGAAGATCCATCTACGACATAATTGATGGGTCTGGTTCCCAGAAGTAATCTACCTTGCCTATATTACTACCTACTATGCTACTAAGTCTATATTACTACTTACACTCAAGACTGTAGCACTCAAGGTCGACACTGTTTGATGAACAATGTTACTGACCCTTAGCTGCCATAGTTGTACCCTTCCTGCTGACTTGTTGTACAGAACTTGTAAGGCGCTTTGGATAAAAGCGTTCAGCTGATGATGTAAATCAATCAACCAACGCAATTTATACCATCAGACGTTTCAGTTAATGTACAGTAGGCTAACAGACAGACAGACAGACAGACAGACAGACAGACAGACAGACAGACAGACAGACAGACAGACAGACAGACAGACAGACAGACAGACAGACAGACAGACAGACAGACAGACAGACAGACAGACAGAGACAGACAGAGAGACAGACAGACAGCGAGACAGACAGACAGACAGGCAGACAGATAGACAGACAGACAGACAGACAGACAGACAGACAGACAGACAGACAGACAGACAGACAGACAGACAGACAGACAGACAGACAGACAGACAGACGTTGTCCCACCAGTTGTCCTGGTTGTTCCCCTGAGCCCTGTGTCCCCTCCAGACATCGTGGACATCAAGCCGACCAACATGGAGGACCTGACGGAGGTGATCACGGCGGCGGAGTTCCACCCGCACCACTGCAACCTGTTTGTGTACAGCAGCAGCAAGGGCACCCTGCGTCTGTGTGACATGAGGGAGTCTGCGCTGTGTGACCAGCACTCCAAGCGTGAGTCCAGGCGGGCACCAAAGAGAGACTCACCCATGTGAAACGATACCGGTACCCAACGGCACCTTTTTTCGGTCTCTAAAAATGTAATCTATTGTACCTATACCCCAGTTATATAAATTTAAAAAAAATCCAAACTTCAAATAATTTATTATCATATATAATTAGTGCTGTCAATAGATTACAAATAATGAACTAATTAATCTCACAATTTTCTGTAATTAATCTAGATTAAAAATAGCATTTTTCTACTTAAGACCGAAGCTTGTAACAGATATTTACTTGAGTAAAATCATGGAATTAATGTAAAATCAACACAAAGAAAGTATATTTAGATTCAAAGACTATTTTAATAGCTTTCTTTGAATACAGTTTCTCTCCTGTGAAATACAAATGTTCAACAAAACCATCATCATTGACTCAGCTAGACCGCTTTCTTATATCCGTGGCGCTAAGATTTATAGATTTTTCACTCCATAGATTAATCTAGATACATTTATTTTAATGCTTTAAATCATTTTAATTAATCTCCAAAGTTAAAGCATTAACTTTGACAGCCCTACTAAAAATGTAGTCTACCTACCCCAGTAAAAAAAAAAATCCAAACTTCAAATAATTTATTATCATATATAATATATAATATTGCAGCGAGCGTTGTCTGCATCTAGCTTTGTAAAGTGTAACAACACTTTTACGACCGTTTTCGGCGTTTGCCATTGCCCCGACTGCTTTGTTGTTGAATCAAGTCAAATCCTAGGTGAGTGTATATTGTGCGTGTGAACGTTGACGTGAACGTGCGGCACACTCAGGGGTGTAGCTCCAGATTCTGGGCCCCATGAAAGAATGTATTTGTAGGCCCCCAGTGAATGTGAGCGCACGTAAGCGCGCAAGCGGATATTTTTTGGGCCATTTTTTATTGATGAAAACGCATAATATGGTTTTTACCTATACATTCGGATCAGCAGTTCAGCACCTGCACTGTTGGTGGGTGAGCCTAGTAAAGGATGTCGCATTGCGTTCATCTTCAATGAATGGACCAATGCAATAGTCTACCAAAGCCCCCCCTCTCTCTCTATATATCTCACACACACACTTCAGAAACAAACATAGTATCAATGAGAGCATCAATAATACACCTGAGTGATGTCTAGTAAAAAAAAATAAAATAAAAAAAAATTGGGGGCCCCCCCCAGTGCTGGGCCCTTGGAATCATCCTAAGCTACCCCCCCCCCCCCCCCCCCCCCAGCTACGCCCCTGGGCACACTTCATATGTTTCGTTTCGCGGTAAACTAGACATTGACGTTGTCGGACAAAAAAAATAATAATGTTACGGTACCGAAATGTGGCACAGACGGATCTCACGTGATTCGGTCGGTATCCTTAAAAGTACCTAATTCTGTACCCATCCCTACTCACCCAGTCCTTCCCACTCACTGTGACGTGTCACCTGAGCCACTGGAGACGGGGCGTGTGTGGCTGTTTTTCCTTTAACGTAGAAACAGAGGGACATTTTTGGGACAGTGTCTTACGAGTTAAGATGAGATAAGATACGGGCGGCTGGGTAGCGCAGCGGACTAAGCGCCTGCCTACCACCGCATAGACACTGGTATCGGATCCAGCTGTCAGCGCGGTAACTCCGGCTTGGTCGGTCATCCATACTAACACAATTGGCAGTGTTAGCGGGTGGGAAGCCGGTGGGGTGTGTATCCTGGTCGTTGTAAACAGCGACTCCTACAGGTCGGTCGGGGTGCCTGCTCAGCGAGTAAGGGAACTGGGGGAAGTAGTGTGATCCTCCCACGTGTTACGCTACCCCCGTGAGAGTCCTCGCTGTCAGGTGAAAAGAAGCGGCTGGCTGACTCCACATGTATCGGAGGAGTCATGTGATAGTATCTACTGTATCAACCCTCCCTAGGCCGGCAAGTGGGGGGGAAATGCGCGCAACGACCAGGAAGGGAATTGGCATAACGACTAAATTGGGATGGGAGAAAAATACAGAAAAAAGGGGGAGAAAAAGTAGATAAAAAAAATTATTATGAGATAAGATACAATATGATTAAATGAGATACGATAAGATTGGGGCAACAGTGGCTTGGGAGATAGAGCAGTCGGAGTGGTAATCCGGAGTTTCCCGGTTCGACACTTAACCCCTAACTGCTCCCGATGAGCAGGTTGGCACCTTGCATGGTCGCCTCCGCCGTCGGTGCGTGAATGTGTGAGTGAATGTGTGAGTGAATGTGTGAGTGAATGTGTGAGTGAATGTGTGAGTGTATGTGTGAGTGAATGTGTGAGTGAATGTGTGAGTGTATGTGTGAGTGAATGTGTGAGTGTATGTGTGAGTGAATGTGTGAGTGTATGTGTGAGTGTATGTGTGAGTGTATGTGTGAGTGAATGTGTGAGTGAATGTGTGAGTGAATGTGTGAGTGTATGTGTGAGTGAATGTGTGAGTGAATGTGTGAGTGAATGTGTGAGTGAATGTGTGAGTGAATGTGTGAGTGAATGTGTGAGTGAATGTGTGAGTGAATGTGTGAGTGAATGTGTGAGTGAATGTGTGAGTGAATGTGTGAGTGAATGTGTGAGTGAATGTGTGAGTGAATGTGTGAATGAATGTGTGAGTGAATGTGTGAGTGTATGTGTGAGTGAATGTGTGAGTGTATGTGTGAGTGAATGTGTGAGTGAATGTGTGAGTGAATGTGTGAGTGAATGTGTGAGTGAATGTGTGAGTTAATGTGTGAATGAATGTGTGAGTGAATGTGTGAGTGTATGTGTGAGTGAATGTGTGAGTGTATGTGTGAGTGAATGTGTGAGTGAATGTGTGAGTGAATGTGTGAGTGAATGTGTGAGTGAATGTGTGAGTGAATGTGTGAGTGAATGGGTGAATGTGGGGAACAAATTGTAAAGCACTTTGGATAAAAGCACTATATAAATTCACCATTTACTATTTACATAAGATAAGATATTCCTTTATTGATCCTCTCGGGGACATTTGGGCATCATAGCAGCGTGGTGGAGGGGATGTACAGGTATGGGCAGGGTAATAGTAGAAAGACATAACATAGGCAATATAATTTGATCTGGATATAACAATATGAGAAAAGATAAACAGTTGAAAGTGTTCTGAACATTTTTACACTAAATTGACGTATTTCTTTTACCTGTAGATCCTGTAGCTGTTTGAGCGATCTCACAGTATTAACCCTTTGGTAGTGTGGTAGTGAAAGGGTTAACCCTTTGGTAGTGTGGTCGTTTTCAGATTCAGATTCCTTTATTGTCACTTATTTCAGTACTTTACACTCGTGAAAGGGTTAATGATAAACGTTAATGTGTAAAAGTCCCAACCACTTTGGGGACAGGAATTGTTCCATTTTCATCCCACTGGCGTAGCTTTTAATGCATTATCATCCTTTATTAGAGTATATTTGGTAGTGTACCCCCTTGCTGGGAGTCACTAAGTCTCTCTCACTGCAAGAGAGAGAGTGGGAAAAAGAGAGTGAAATAAACATAGGAGAGAGAGAGAGAGAGAGAGAGAGAGAGAGAGAGAGAGAGAGAGAGAGCGAGAGAGAGCGAGAGAGAGAGAGAGAGAGAGAGAGAGAGAGAGAGAGAGAGAGAGAGTGAACTGGCCACACACTCCTTAACTGACCCGCATGCGAAAATGAACAATAATGATTATGGACATAAACATGGAGGACACTGACTGAGTTTACAGTTTAATGTATCATTTGAATGCCGCGGCTGGGTGGCGCAGCGGTCTAAGCGCTCGTCACCAACGCAAGAGACACCGGTATCGAATCCGGCTGTCGGCGTTGCCTCTGGCTTGGGCCGGCCGTCATACTGACTCAATTGGCAGAGTTAGCGGGAGGGAAGTCGATGGGTGGTAGTCTGGTCGTTGTGAACAGCGACTCCTACAGGTCGGTTGGGGCGCCTGCACAGCAAAAGACAGGAAAATGGCGGGGGCAGTGTGAGCCTCCTACACGTTACTCCTCCTCGCCAATGAGAGTCCGCGCTGGCAGGTGAAAAGAAGTGACTGGCTGCCTCCACATGTATCGGAGGGGACATGTGATGGGCTTCTATCCTCCCTACAACCGGCCAGTGGGGGGCACATGCGAGCAACAATCAAGACAGGCGAGGGGAGAATTGGCACGGCTAAATTGGGATGGGAGAACAATTTAAAAAGGAGGAGAAAAAGTGGATACAAAAATTATTATAATTTTAATGCAGTGGAGACCAGCTTAATTAAAGCAAATCGGACCTGCATCTGATTCAGGACCACATTATGAAAGTGGCCCGAATCAGAATTGAATCAGATTCCATGTGATTTGTGCTGTTCACACTGTTGTGAAAAAAGAAACAAAAACAGATCTGAGTCACATAAAAAAAACGTAGAGATAGTTTTTAGAGATAGGTGGTTTAGAACTAGCCATAGAGATAGGTGGTTTAGAACTGGGGCAGCAGTGGCTCAGGAGGTACTGTGGTCGTCTGGTAATCTGAGGTTTCCGGCCCCCCCCGGCTACTCCCGGCAGTGCGTAGGAAGCAGGCACGTGCACACATAGAGGCCAAGGGGTGCCTGAGCACCTGCCTTTTTGAGCCTCATCAAAAAAGTGCCCTTTTTGAAAAAAAAAATTATAATTTTTTTTTTCTTTTTTACCGTTACGCATATAGACTGCCCTTCTAACTGAAAAATGTCAGGAGGGGTGCTCCAGTAGCACACCATGTTACCGCGCTGCGTCGCGGGACTCCGTGTTGCGTCACGGATCTGGTTGACTCCGAGTTCGATTCCCGGACTCGCCGTCATTTGCAGAGTGTCTCCCGCTGCTCTCTCTCCCGTTTCACCCTACAACTGTCGGTCATGCTTGACCAGAAAAGCGATAAACGCTAAAAAATAAAGTTTAAAAAAAAATAAAATAAAATGTCAGGATATAATCAAAATATTAGGGACAGAGAGAGAGATGCCCCATATTCCATTGCAGTTTGCACGGCCTCCTCCGCGGACCTATTATATTTTATGCATAGCGTGGGTGGTGATGATGATGATAGAAACCGCTGTGGCGCATACAGTTGAATGCTGGTATTACACTCATTGAGGGACACGAAGAAGTCAAGTCCGATGGGATTTGGGAATCTCAAATACAAATCGGGATTGGAATAAAAAATGCATTTATATTAAACAATACAGAATATACAGCACTTCTTGGGGTCTGTAGGGTAAGCACTTATTCCCTCCCCCCTGAACATTTATGGAGATGTATGGGCCTTTTAAGTCAGTGATAAAAGTGTCTTTCAAGGTTAAGTGAGCTCCTGCACTGATTATTATAGTTCAATATTCAATATTTGATCACCAAAACCCCCCAAAAAGCATAGAAAGGGGGCCCCCCGCCCGAAAAGGGCCCTTAAAAATCGTGCTTGCGCGCTATGCGTGCTCGGTTAATATATACACACAAGTGTAGTGCCCTTTTCAGCCTTTGAGCACCTGCCCCTCTAAAGTCCTGTGCACGTCCCTGGTAGGAAGTGTTCTTGAGCAAGACACTTAACCCCTAACTGCTCCCGACAAGCGGCCCTTGCATGGCTGCCTCTGCTGTTGGCGTGTCTGTGTGAAGTGAACGGGTGAACATTAGGCATGAATTGTAAAGCGCTTTGGATAAAAGCTGTTCTATAAATGCAGTGCATTTACCATTTAGAACCGAGGGCAACACGCAACACCGGTCGGTTTCTTATTTGTACACACACGTGTTTTTCACATCGGTCGATGAAAGTTGACTTTACCGTCTGTATCATCTCATTTCAAACCTTTATCTAAACTCGAAAGGTCACATACAGTCACGTTGAGTGTAGATACAGAACTGAGGGGGGAAAAAGCATATAAAATCATAACAATAAGACAAGACGATAAAGGAACACGCCCAACGTTTTGGTAAATTAGCTTATTTGCCATCTACCCTGGAGTAAGACAAGCAGATACATAAAACGTTCTTCTCTGTGCGCATGCATTAGGCTTTAGGGAACAGCCGCACCGTTAGCCTAGCTTAGCGTCATTCACTGGAAGTTGGTGTGCCAGTGTAGCCTAGTTCCCAACAGTCACCCCCAATACACTCCAAATACAACTCCAAAACATTCCTGTAAACATGTTGTGACCTGTGTATGTACTACGTGGAGAAATAAGAAATACAAAAATTTACATTTTCGTTTTCTAAGCAGACACTGTATATACTCGGAACTATTCTTTATTATGTATCTGTTTGTCTAACTCCAGGGTAGATGGCAAATAAGCTAATTTCTCAAAAAGTTGCCGTGTTCCTTTAAGGACCAGCCAGTCACGAGAACGGGTTCCATAGGTTCCAAAATTCTATTCCAATAATGATGTAGTATAAGGATGTGATCTAAACACACACACACACACACACACACACCCACACACCCCCACACACCCCCACACACACACACCCACACACACACACACACACACACACACACCCACACACCCACACACACACACACACCGCACCACTATGTGGTTTCTTCACCTCAGTTGCTGACACAGTCCCTTGTTGCCCCTGCAGTGTTCGAGGAGCCGGAGGACCCCAGCGCTCGCTCCTTCTTCTCCGAGATCATCTCCTCCGTGTCGGACGTCAAGTTCAGCCACAGCGGCCGCTACCTGCTGACCCGGGACTACCTGACCGCCAAGGTCTGGGACCTCAACATGGAGAGTAAACCCCTGGAGACCTACCAGGTATACGTCCTGTCATAGACGGGGGTGTAAAAAGTACCCAGAAATTATACTTAACCTTCCGGGCACCTTTGTCGCAATTCTCGTCAAATAGCCTTTTTTCCACTTTGTAGGTCTGCATTTTAAGTATGTTTTTTTTTCTTCTCTGAAATGTAATTGAGTAAAAGTACAAGTTTCAAGTTTCAAGTTCAAGTTTCTTTAATAGTTGTCATACAGAAGTACAGAATACTTTTATACAAAATGCTTCTTACTGTTGCGCTCCAGAGACTGTGCAAGACAAGATAAGTATGAAATAAAATAACATAGTATAGCATGTAAATTAGAAGTAAGAAAATGAGGTCACAGTGTTCAATATAGACATATGTACAATGTTCGATGCAGAATAGACGTAACTGAGTTACCATATAATATACAATACTGTGTAGTGTACTAATATACAATACTGTATAGTGCAAGGCAGAAATAGGATGAGGTGCAATTTAGGTACAATTTACAGTAGGTGTACGAGTTGTAGTGCAAATCCTTTATCAATAAATATAAAGTGTGTTTGTGTGATCTAAAGTGTGGAGAGTGGGTGCTGCAGTGTGTTTGTTTACAAGTATACAAACCTAATAATACTCTAGTAAAGTACAAGTCCCCCAAAACAGTACTTTACTCAGTACTTTACTCAGTACTTTACACCCCTGGATATATATAACTAGATAAGTCGGAGTCTCCAGCGTAGTTCACCGGCGGCCATCTTGTCACAGGCAGCACGCCCCCACTCATAACATGAATGTCTATGGTGCATCAGGTACTATTGAGATAACAATAGCTTGCAACCGATTTACAAACGGTTTGGTTTATTACAAATGTTATTAACGAAGGGCGGTCAGGTGGCGTAAAACGGAGATTGCGTTCGTCACCAAACCCCGGAGCGGCTCGATTCGCCTGTTCGAGTCCAGCTCACAGCTCCGGGGGTTGTCACCAGCTTGGCTGGCCGTTCACACTAATACAATTGGCTGTATTAGAGGGTGGGAGAAGCTGGAGGGGTGGGTCCGGGTCGTTGTAAACAGCGACTCCTACAGTTCGGTCGGGGCGCCTGCTAAGCGCGGATAGGACCTGAGTGGGATAGTGTGATCCTTCCACACGCTACGCCCTCTCGGTGAGAATCCGCGCTGCCAGGTGAAAAGAAGCGGTTGATTGGCTGGACGTGTGTCGGAGGAAGCACGTGATAGCCTCCACTCTCCCAGACCGACTGTGGGGGGTAAGTGCGCAGCGACCAGGAAGGGGGATTGGGAATTGGCATACGACTAACATTGGGATGGGAGAAAAACGGAGGAAAATGGAGGGGGAAAAAGATAAATAAAAATAAAAATGTTATTAACGTGGCTATGATTCAGGATGCTTGGGACATGTTGAAATTATTTTCAGATGAAAGTCCATTATAAGTATGCAGTATGATAACTACATCTCTGACATTTATAACAAACCAAACCGTAGAGATCTTGAGGAGGACTCCCTAACACACACTAGCCATTTCACCCTAGGTTACCAGAAAAGTGATGAACCTGTGCTCCCAAAAGTCTGATTGTAACATGGTGCGTGGCATCTGGTTGGACGTGCGCGTGCATGCGCGTGTGTGTGTGTGTTTGAACCTACGAGGCAGTGGAGAGTGGGCGACGGAGATGCGATGGTGCTATTTATAGGCGCTGAGCTCCCCTCGCGTGGAGTGAGCCGGGAGAGAGGGATACCTTACACAGCCTTACTCCAAGACCTGCAATGCAGCAAGGAGAGGAGGAAGAGAGAAAGAGGGAAGGAGGGGGGGAGGGAGGGAGGGGGAGAGAGGGGGTGGAAGGGAGGGGGGAGCAGTGATTGCGTGACAGAAAGGAGGAGAGAAGAGAGGGAGAGTAGAGGTAGAGGAGAGGAGGAGAGAGGGGTGGTAGGATGAGGTGAAGATGTGTCGGGGAGCGTATTCAGCCATTCATTCAGTACTTTATTTATTCCTCGAAAGAGAAAAGCAGTTGAGGTTTCCCTCATTTACAACTATATTAAAAACAGAACAAAAACACAGATGCAATAAAAATGTTTTTTTTGTTAAAATAAGTGTTAAATAGCTCTACATTCCGGCGGTCATCACTGATATAGAGTGTCTGGTCAGTAACATGGGTCTCCCAGTCCCTCCACTCCGCAGTAAACAGAATATCTATTTCCTGGTATCCCGTTATCCAATCAGGAGAGAGAACCCTAGATATTTTTACTTATTTCAAGAAATCTTGCCAAGCCACATTTGCAGGCAGATTATTTTACTTGTTTCAAGCACATATTTGTTTTTATTTCTTATTTTGCCCATTTTTGCAGTGTGGAGCTCTCTCTCCTGATTGGATGAAGTGAGAACAGGATTACCAGAACATATATTTAGTGTTTACTGCAGAGCGGAGGGACTGGGAGACCCATGTTACTGACCAGACACTCTATATCAGTGATGGCTGTCAGAATGTAGAGCTATTATCTTAACACATAGACCACTGATTTTAACAAAGAAAATACCACTTACAGCACCTTTAAAAACAGTCACTGAAGCAGGGAGATTTAAACTCTCCATAGGATAGTGGAGTATTGATTAGCATGATCATTCCAAGAACCCGGGGCATTAAATCAAAAGGCTGACTTCCCAAGTTCAGTCTGCACTCTGGGGACCCTAGGCCTAAACCGGTCATCTGAGCAGGTCAGACAGGGTCCATAGTTCCAATCTAGCAACACTGTGATATAAGGTGGTAATTTCCTGCCAACGGCTCCAAAGATAAACAGATACCATTGTTTATTTCGTCCTCTCTGCCAGAGAAGACCAACCCACTTCATCATACAGGATGCAGCAGTGGTGAATACCATAGCTATCACCAGTGATGGATCTGAGAGCAGAGTGAAGACGTGCACTAGGGATGGGTACCGAATCCGTTACTTATAGGGGTATCGACCGAATCACGTCGGCACTACCGAGTACCGATTCACGTGAGATCCACCAGTGCCACATTTCGGTAAAAAAAAATACGTAAGATAAAATACATAAGAAAAAAACGTTTATTTTTTAAAGTCCGATGATGTCAGCGTTTCACTTACCGCGAAACGAAACCTATGAAGTGTGCCGCACGTTCACGTCAATGTTCACGCGCACAATAGGATTTCACTTGATTCAACAACAACGAAGCAGTCGGGGCAATGGCAAGCCGAAAACTGTCGCAAGTGTGGTTATCACTTTACAGAGCTAGATGCAGACAATGCTCGCTGCAATATTATATATATATATATTAACAAATTGTTCTAAATAAATAATAATGATAATAAATCATTTGAAGTTTGGACACATTTTTTTACAACTTTTACATAAAAAATGTTTAGACTAAAGTACCGGAAAATGTACTGTTGGATACCGGTATCGGTTGAAATGTGAACGGTACAAAAACCTAACGTGCACTGACCTCCTGGTCTTAACCGCACATTAATCGGAGGGGCTGTATGTCCGAACGAACGCAAACATTAATATTATTCTGCACAGAGTTTACCTCCCAGCTGCAGAGTCCTGAGTCCATGTCATTACAGACTGTACTCATGTCTGAACACAAGCAGATCGCTATTCGCAGTATTCACACAGTGAGCGTATTGATTTATGTAGACTAACCATGTTCCACATACACAACCATGTGTTGATTAATATAGACTAGTAACCATGTTCCGTACACAACCATGTTGATTAATATAGACTAACCATGTTCCATAATAATAATAATGAATCAAATTTTTATAGCGCCTTTCAGGAAACCCAAGGTCGCTTCAAGAGGGCTAGGGAAAGGGGGCAATAGGGGAAAAGAGGGGGGATGAGGGCAGGTAAGGGATAATGAACCTAATCTAATCTAAACTAACTAATGGGGAAAAGTCTTGGTGAAGAGGTGTGTTTTGAGATCAGTTCTGAAGGTGTCCAGGGTTGGGCCGTTGCAGATTTCAGGGGGGAGAGAGTTCCAGAGGGTAGGGGACGTCACGCTGAAGGCTGTCACCGAAAGTCTGCAACCTGGTGTGAGGGATGGAGAGGAGACCCAGATCAGAGACTAACCATGTTTCAAGTTTCAAGTTCAAGTTTCTTTAATAGTTGTCATACAGAAGTACAGAATACTTTTATACAAAATGCTTCTTACTGTTACGCTCCAGAGACTGTGCTAGACAAGATACGTATCAAATAACATAGTATAGCATGTAAATTAGAAGTAGAAAATGAGGTCACAGTGTTCAGTATAGACATATGTTCCGTACACAACCATGTTGATTAATATAGACTAACCATGTTCCATATACAACCATGTTGATTAATATAGACTAACCATGTTCCATAATATACAACCATGTTGCTTACAGATGGCCATTTCCTGCTGATAGTTAAATGAAAATGCATGGGTTGTGGATAAAATGTATATCTTCATTCTCTGGAATTTCATCAAGGACAAGACACACAAGGCATCGGTCTCATCAAATTTGAGTTTGCCCAATATGTTCCAAAAGTGTGGAGAGATGAAGGGAGGGGTGAGAGAGAGAGTGAGTGATGAAGAGAGAGAGGGAGGGACTCGGAGACTGCAGCAAAGTCGTACATTTATATTAAATGTGTGCTTCTCAGTGTTTTAGCCAGGTATGAAACAATTATTAAGTGGTCAAAATTTGTTAAATAGATTTATGAAATTATATACTGGCCAGTTTGCTACGCTGTCTGACTGAAGATGAGAGATATGAAATGCTGTTTGCTCATCATCCAAAAACAGTTACATACATTAACAGTTTATGAGTAATACAAACGTTTTGGATTGATTGTAAACTATTTATATGAATGAATGATCATTGCATTTATATAGCGCTTTTCTAGACACTCAAAGCGCTCCCCACAACATAGGGTTAGGGAAATTGCCTCCTTCACCACCACTGTGTAGCACCCAACCTTGGGCTACGCAAAGGCGCGCTATGGCCAACCCGGGTTCGATTCCCGGACCCGGCGTCCTTTGCCGAATGTCTTCCCCCCGCTCTGTCTCCCGTTCTTCCCCTCTCTCTCTACCAGACTCTAAAAACAATACAAAAATCTACCAAAAACATAATTTTAGGAAATACATTCACACGTACAATTTCAAGGAGGGGGGACCGCGCGGGAAACACCAATACACCTCCCTATGAGGGCCGCAAAGAAAAAGATCATATTTCAACTCAAACGGACACAGTATCATTTCACCTAACGATTATACATCCGGAGGCCCGTGCGGGGGTTGCAAACATGCCACCGGGGGGTTTGATGTACAACCGGGACCTGACCTCCGCTTGACCCCGTCATCGATCGAGTGGAGAGAGCGTGGAGAGACCGCTGAGGCCAATATGCAGAATGTGAGATCAGCGGCGGACGCAGGAGGGGGGGGATATCTGAATAAAGATGTAATGGTGTGGATTTCAGCCCTTTTCGCGTCAGACACAGTGCTGACACCAGCAGGTCACATAACAGTAGTGTGTGTGAAATGGCAAATGGTGCATGTATGTAGGGATTTTATTTTTTATCTTTCAAAATGTTCAGTTGCTATTGCATGCACTTATCTGTGTTTCATTACACTTGTGAGTGCACATGCTTTACCAACTGTTTCGCCTGTTTTATTGCAACACTACTATCACCGACATCTAAGAAGGGAGATCCCCCCTTGAACGGCCCTTCTAAGGTTTCTCTCCTCCACATTGCCTGTGGTGCATTTTTTCCTATTGCTAGGTTTTAGTGAGTTTTTCCTTACCTTCGCATGGGGTATGTCTGGGAGTGTTGCATTCATTTATTTAAAATTGTTTTGGACTTTATGGTGTTCTTGTTTTGTTCTTGACTTATTGTGATGTTTCATCTTGACTTGTTTAAAGAAGACGTGTCCGGCCCATGGGGGACATTAACGTGTGTCGTCGGGCCTCACAAATACATTTGATTTGATTTGATTATCAAATTTGTACCCATTCAAACTCGCACATTCACACACCGAGGCGACCATGCGAGGTGCCGACCTGCTCATCGGGAGCAGTTGGGGGTTAAGTGTCACTTCGACACGCCGACCGGGGGGGGAGCTGGGATCGAACCGGGGAACCTTCCGATTACCAGACGACCGCTCTACCTCCTGAGCCACTGTCACTGTGTGTGTTTGTGTGTGTGTGTGTGTGTGTAAGCGTGCGTGTGTGTGTGTGCGCGTGTGTGCAAGCAAGCGCACTCCTGACCTACTCTGTGGGTTATGATAATAGAGACATGAATGTTAATGGCTTCAGTGATGTGTCCAAGTAGTTCCCTGCCCTCATATTGCTGAGGGTTGATATCGTGTTATTAGACTTGTCTTGATGATCGAGCTACAACCGTCTGAAATCTGTGTGTGCGCGTGTGTGTATAGTAAGTAAGTAAGTCAAACTTTATTTGTATAGCGCCCTTCTCAGCACGAGTGCTTCACAGCATTTTAAAAAACATCAGTGGAAAATACAAGAAATAATACATGTGGGGACAAAAAAACATGCTAAAACACTAGAATAGACACCAAAAAACGAAAACAAAAAACATGTGTGTGTGTCTGTGTGTGTGTGTGTGTGTGTGTGCGTGCGTGTGTGTCTTTCTCCAGGTACATGATTACCTCCGAAGCAAGCTGTGCTCCCTCTACGAGAACGACTGCATCTTTGACAAGTTTGAGTGTGCCTGGAATGGCTCAGACAGGTACACTACGTGTGTGTGTGTGTGTGCGCATGCGTGATTTGTCTTGATACTAATTATATTGTGGGTAAGTGGTGCTCAAAGGTGTAGATTCCATTGAACAATATCAGGTTACCATACTATCTCTCTCTGTGTCTCTCTCTCTCTCTGTGTCTCTCTCTCTCTCTGCCTCTCTGTGTTTCTCTCTCTCTGTCTGTCGCTCTGCCTCTCTGTGTTTCTCTCTCTCTCTCTCTGTCTGTCTGTCTCTCTCTCTCTCTGTCGCTCTGCCTCTCTGTGTTTCTCTCTCTCTCTGTCTGTCTCTCTCTCTGTCTGTCTGTCGCTCTGCCTCTCTGCGTGTCTGTCTCTATATCTCTCTGTCTCTCTCTGTGTCTCTGTCTCTCTCTATATATATCAATTCAATTCAATTCAATTCAAATGGGCTTTATTGACATGGGAAACATACGTTTACATTGCCAAAGCCAAACAAAACAATCAAACAGAGAAAACAAAAGAAATCAGTACATTACAGACGGAATTTCTTTTACAGTCTTTATGGTGGTTGCATTCCGCTGGATGTCCTTTTCTTGTCACAGCAGCTCACAAATCTTGCTGCTGTGTTTGCACATTCTTGTATTTCTCCCAGTAGGTATGGGAGTTTTGAGTTATTGTCCATGTTTTAAAGGTCTCTTTGGGTGTTTGCAATTTGTGGGAAGTATATGTCTCTGATGTCTTGGTATAGTGGGCAGGTTGTTAAGAAGTGGAGCTCGGTTTCCACCTCGTCTTGTGTGCAGTGGGTGCACAGTCTGTCTTCTCTTGGGAGCCAGGTCTGCCTATGGCGACCTTTCTCGATGGCTAGGCTGTGCTCGCTGAGTCTGTACCTAGTCAAGGATCTTCTTAGTTTTGGGTCAGTCACAGTGCTCAGGTATTCTGCCACTGTGTACTCTCTGTTTAGGGCCAAATAGCATTTCAATTTGCTCTCCTTTTCGGTTGTTTCTTTCCAATGTGTCAGTTTTTTTTCTTTTTTTTTACTTTTTTTTAGCGTTTATCGCTTTTCTGGTCAAGCATGACCGACAGATGCAGGGTGAAACGGGAGGGAGAACAGGGGAAGACATTCGGCAAATGACGGCGGGTCCGGGAATCGAACTCGGAGTCAACCAGATCCGTGACGCAGCACGGTATTCCCCGACGCTTTCGCGTCGAGGTACATGGTGAGCTACTGGAGCTCCCTTCTTTTTGTTTTCTTATAATTTGATTTAGTCCAGTGTGGTTTCTGTCTGGTGGCTCTGCTTGTGTTTGTGAGCAGAGTCCCAGAACCATCTGGCTGAGTGGGCATCTATTGAGGGTCTCTCTGTGGGTGAGGGCTATGTTGTGGAGTGTGTCTGGGTCGCTTTCTTTTAGGTAATTGTGGAATTTGAATGCTCTTTTTTGAATTTTGATGATTAGTGGGTATCTTCCTAGTTCTGCTCTGCATGCATTATTTGGCGTTTTCCGTTGGGTGCGGAGAATTAATTTGCAAAATGCTGCGTGCAGAGTCTCAATTGGGTGTTTGTCCCATTTGGTGAAGTCTTGGTTTGCAAGTGGGCCCCAGATTTCACAACCATATAGGGAAATCGGTTCTATGACGGAGTCTAATATTTTGAGCCAGATTTTGATTGGAATGTCTAATTTGATGTTCCTTTTTATGGCATAGAAAGCCCTTCTTGCTTTGTCTCTCAGGTCGTTCACAGCTTGATTGAAGTTCCCTGTAGCACTGATGTTTAGGCCGAGATATGTGTAGTTTTTTGTGTGTTCTAGGGAAATTGTGTCTAGGAGGAATTTGTGTTTATGTTGTTGTAGGCTGTGCCTTTTTTGGAATATCATAATTTTAGTTTTGTTTAGGTTTACTGTCAGTGCCCATGTCTGGGAGAATTTGTGCAGAAGGTCAAGGTGCTGTTGTAGCCCTTCTTTTATCTCTGTGTGTCTCTCTATGTCTCTCTCTCCCTGTTTCTCTGTCTCTATCTATCTATCTATCTATCTATCTATCTATCTATCTATCTATCTATCTATCTATCTCTCTGTGTTTCTCTGTCTGTCTCTCTCTCTACCTATCTGTCTCTCTCTCACCTCATGCCTTTATGTGGACTTATTAGTGTCTCTCTCCCTCTTTCTCTCTCTCCATCTTTCTTTCTCTCTCTCCATCTTTCTCTCTGTCTCTCTCTCCATCTTTCTTTCTCACCTCTCGGTCTGTCTCAGCATCTGTTTCTGTCTTTCTCTCCATTTCTCTCTGTCTCTCTCTCTCTCTCTCTCTTCACAATGTGATCACGAATCTCTCTCTCTCTCTCTCTCTCTCTCTCTCCCCGTCTCCACAACAGCGTCATCATGACCGGGGCGTACAACAACTTCTTCCGCATGTTCGACCGGAACACCAAGCGCGACGTCACCCTGGAGGCGTCGCGCGAGAGCAGCAAGCCGCGCGCCGTCCTCAAGCCCCGGCGGGTGTGCGCCGCCGGCGGCAAGCGGCGGAAGGACGACATCAGCGTGGACAGCCTGGACTTCACCAAGAAGATCCTCCACACCGCCTGGCACCCCACGGAGAACATCATCGCCATCGCCGCCACCAACAACCTCTACATCTTCCAGGACAAACTGAACAGCGAGATGCATTAGAGTCCCAGAAAGGAACGTGGGGGGGGGGGGGGTTGGAGGATTCTACACACAGTGTGTACCCGTGTCCTCGCCCGTGCAGGAATGTACACACACACACACAAACGGTCGCACCATCCACGTTACACACCCGTGACGACACACACACACACAATTAGACACATCGTTGTACACGCGGAGAAGTACACACTGCGCCTAGTACCTACACACTCGCCACTCTGTGCCCCGACTAGCCAGAGTACTCTCCATGGCTGTGCCTCCCCTCTGTCTCCCAGCCTCCCAGGACTAAAAGGACCCTCTCGCTCTCTCTCTCCTTCTCTCTCTCTCTCTTTCTCTCCCTCTCTCTCGGGCCGGGCTCTAAACAGGCTGGGTTACCCAACGTGGATTACAGATTAAAAGGAATTCTTTAAAACTTGTGGATTTCCTCCGATTGATTGTCGACCTCCGGATTGTGACTGATCGGGTAATCAGTCGGATTTTGAGGCCACACCCCCCCCCCCCCCCCCTTCCAGACAGGAAAGACGTTTACATCATGATTCTGTCGTTATTATTTTCCGTTTGTTTGCCCCCTCTGCTTTCTGACACACGTCAGCTTCCTTTTCTTTCTGCAACGTATGTCCTCATCTGTGCTCAATCTGAACCCATCCCCGTTACTAGGAACCTACCCCCCCCGTAACTTTGCCTAACATCTGATGAACTGACCCTTTGACGTTTGAGTGGCAACACAAATGTCGTTTACATACCCAACTCCTAGTTTCCTCAATTCTTATTCATGATAAGTTGATGATATCGATGGTGGTGATGATGATGATGATGATAACGATGGTAATTAATGGTGTGTGATGTTTTAACGAGGATGAACTCTGGGAGCCCACCCACCCTTGCTCAAGGGCAAAGTAAACCCACAACCTGCCTCTCTGCTCTTCTCGCCAGGAGAGACCCTGTACAACTGGGAGGGGGGGGGGGGGGGGGGGGGGGGGGGGGGGGGTGTTCAACGAGGTGAAATATTAACCGTGTTTCTGATGGAAATGGAATATAATAGAGGTTATCATATGAACAGACACTCCTAGGGGTTCTAGTCGGTGTGTTTCGATCTCAAACATTGCGTTTCATCCGCCTGAACATGCCCCACAAACAGTTTTATTTTTTTTTTCCTGTTCAGTTTGATTGTGGATTCTGCTTCTGGAAAATCCAGGGCTGTGTCATGTGCTACTTAATTAAAAACACAACTGAAATTAAGCAAAAGAAAAAAGAAGAAAAAAAAATAAAAATAAAAAAAAAGTCCAACAATCAAGCAAAAAGATGCTGCATGTCGAAACACATTTAGCCTCCGTGTTTATAAACTGACTGACTGACTGACTTGGCTGCCTTTTAATAAACCCAGCTGTACAATGGCTTCTGGGGCTCAGGGCTCCATGCAACCATAGAAAACAACAGCGTTCGTCAAACTCTGGTTCGGGGGACCGACCGGGACTGGCGCCGTTGGACGGTTGGTTGCCAACCCTCCAACGTTTAAGTGTCAGTGTAAAAACCAAAGTGCGCTGTAGCGTTGTCTATATAGTGTCGGACTTGACGCGTACAGTCGCTCGCTGACGATTGACGACGACGTTGCAGAATGCCCCCATCTCCCTCCCCCCAGCCCTGATGGCAGACCACTGCACTTCCGCGTTACATGGAGCTCGTGAGGGGGAGTTCAAAATCCCGGAAGTGTTGCGGTGGTCTATATAAGACGGTCGTTTGCCGGTCTCCCCCGAGACCAGCGAGTTTATGGGATCCTGCCATAGATGAGCGAGCTGCCCTACCTTTCTCTGTGTCTCCAGACACTGGGGCATGTTGTTTACCAGTGTTCGGTTCATACACTTAACGTGTACATTTTGAATGACGCCGTCGGGAAGAATCGGTTTTCCCCGACGCGCGAAAAACCAGAGGAATGGGGAATGTTTTCTGATCAACGTTGTATTCTAAAAAATTTAAATAAAAATTTCCAAAAAAAGATAAAACTTTAAAGGGCCTACATGGTGTCTGTATATATGCCGATTTTCCTTTCTCTTTTTGTCTCGGGGGACATTTACAGTATGGAGTTTTGTTTCTTTAAATGACCACTGATCAATAATCAATGAACGGACCGCGGACCCAATCGTCTCTATTGATGATGGTTTCCAAGGCAATGGCAGAGAGAGAGAGGAATTGAATCTCTTCAGCCTTTTCAAATGATCACTTTGCTGATGTTGCAGAATCTTTATTTTTATTTTTTTTAGAACACAGTTTATTCTTTTATTTATCATGTTTTTTGTTGAACATCCGTTAGTTTGAATCTACACCGTTGACCGAACTAACATTGATTCACATCTTTTTGTGTTAATTAATGTATTTTGATGACAAAAATGTCAAATGGACAGGTATAAATAATGTTAATATGTTTTAGTTTTTTTTCTGAATAAAGATTTCAACGAAATTGCATCCGACGGGCGTATGGCTGTGTTGTCTTTATTAGCTGTGACCAGCAGGTCTCTCTGGTCCCTACATAGGGGGTCAGCCCTGGGGGAGCCCAATGGTCCCACAGCCCTATGTTGCCACATTTCTAAGATATCTCTCAAAATTTGGCCCTATGTTCCCACGTTTCTAAGATCTCTCTCAAAATGTGGCCCTATGTTCCCACGTTTCTAAGATCTCTCTCAAAATTAGGCCCCATGTTCCCACGTTTCTAAGATCTCTCTCAAAATGAGGCCCTATGTTCCCACAGCCCTATGTTCCCACATTTCTAAGATCTCTCTCAAAATGAGGCCCTATGTTCCCACAGCCGTGTGTTCCCGGACGAACCCTCTGCTACCAGAGGACAATTGGATAATAGTTTGGGTGTCATTGGCTACCAAATTAAGAGAAAGGGGGATCAAATCAGATACAAATGTATGAAAAAAGGAAATAGGGAACATAGGGCTGTGGGACCATTGGGCTGTGGGAACATAGGCATGCTCCCCTCCATAGAAGGTTCTCCAGCCTCTCTAGGCCACAGGTCTCCCTGACAGAGTCCCCAGAAAAATGGGGGAATAGCTTAATTTCACTAATAATATTTTATTCAGTAGAAGTGATAGAATATTTAAGAGCGACTATTCAAGAGACTTGAGTTCTAGAAAGTGTTATATAAATCTAATTTATTATTATTAAATCTGATTCAATCAATCAATCAATCAATTTCTTTAATGACCACCCAGCCAGGCTGGTGGAATTTGGTTTCAGTGCATAGCATAGCAGTTCCAACATAAAACATAGAACATATAACATTACTTACAGCGTACATAAAAGAAAACACAATTACATAGATACAGTTCAGAGTTGTCCATGTCCATGTCAGCAGAGGTAAGGGGGGTTGCGGGGGGTACTACAGGGGGGGGGGGGGTGCTACAGGGAGTTCAGTGTCCGTATGGCAGTGGGGAAGAAGCTGTTTTTGAACCGGGATGTTTTGGTGGTCAGGGATCTGTAGCGCCTCCCGGAGGGCAGCAGCTGGAAGATGTGGTGTGTTGGGTGAGTGGGGTCGGAGATGATTTTTCTGGCTCTCCTGATTGTGATTTGGCGGTGGAGTGATTCGAGAGAAGGGAGGGGGGGTGCAGATTATTTTTCAGGATTTATTGATGATTCTTTGTAGTTTGTTTTTTGAGTGAGTGTCCAGATTGCTGTACCAAACACTTTCGTCCGCAGTGTGAACGTAGCTTTAGTGTGGAGGCCATGTTGACCAGATATACTCACAGCTCACAGCCTGCTTATCAGTGAGGTCATTGGGCTGTTTCCTCCAGTAAAATGTGTCCAATATCAGATTCCAGTGTGAACTGGTCACGCTTCTGAACTGACCCGCATGTCGTGAACATCTGATTTGAGTCAGTCTGAACGTAGCCTTAGAGTGGAGGGCCTGCTGACCACATACTCTGCTTATCAATGAGGTCCCACCTGAGACCATGTCATCATCGGGCTGTTTCCTCCATAAAAAAAAGAAAATCAACCAGCTTTCAGCGGTACCTCCGGCTTGGTCAGTCTTCCCTACTAACACAATTGGCAGTGTTAGCGGGTGGGAAGCCGGTGGTGTGTGTGTCCTGGTCGCGTCATTGTAAACAGCAACTCCTACTGGTTGGTCGGGGCGCCTGTTCAGCAGGGAGGGGATCTGGGGGAAATAGCGTGAACCTCTGCACACATTACGTTCCCCCAGTGAAACTCCTCGCTGTCAGGTGAAAAGAAGCGGCTGGCGACTCCACATGTATCGGAGGAGGGTCCCTGATGTAAACAAGACGAAAGTCTTTCTCTGGTCTGCATCCCCTTAACAATTGTATGTATTGAGCTGTACTGTACTGTACCCATTCTGCAATCTGTTAAATAAAGTTTTCAATCAATCAATCGAAAGCACAGTAGCGCAGCGACCGGAACAGGAAGCTGAGACGCTAATTGTAAATACACCTGCAATCGTCCGAGACTTGTTTGTATATCGTTTTCTTCCTTTATTAAACTGGATGGAACAAATGGAATATCAAACACATGAGATCTCCCACTGCATCACGTGGGAAGCTAACCGTGAGATAATGTCTCGTAGAAAGGCACTTAAATAAAAGAATCTCCCACATTCATAAATGGCATAGTTAATCAAAAGGACACTTATGACTCAAGCTCGACAGCAACGTAGGATATTTCAGTAAAACATTACTGATCCGTTTTTTTTTTTTTTTTTTTTTTTTTTTTTTTTTAAATGTGCTTCCGACTTCCCATTACTCCACATAACCTACAGTGTAACCAACAGGACTTTCAAAACATAGTACACATAATGTAAGAAAATAGCATTTCCTGTATAGACATGAAAGCTATAAAAAAGAAGGAAGGGTCATCATCACGTCACTGTGTAGCGTGTGGAAACATTCTGTTCGGCCGACATTGAGTTGAATGGGATCCGCCAACAGGTTATTACCTCGGATGTCAGCATTGTCAGCAATTTGTTGCATTGTTAACTAGCTAACGTTTGATATATTGGTTGATGTATATTTCCTCAGATAGCTGGTATATATTTAATTTGAATACAGGCTTCAATAGAACTGGCACCAAAGTCTGGCACCAAGACAAGCGGAGCATAGAACGCTGGTATTCCGACGTCATAACCGTTCCTTCTTTTATAGTTTCCTTGTATACAGACTTAGTCATGGTGGCTCAGGTCAACTTTGAATAGGCCCAGTAGAAAAACACTTCTCAAACTGACACAGGCAACGGTTGTGATTGGAGGATCATGGGGAAAGGGGTGGGGCTTGAGATAGGTCAATTAACAGTCCTTCTAGACGTTTTCTGTGTGTCTCACTCACTCGAGCTAGTCTCCACCACAGATAAACCGAGAGAGCCTGTGGGGACATGCTTAGCACTAATGCAGATTTAAAACCCAATATATTGTTACGATCTCAAACATTAGGTCAAACTCATCAAAACAGTAATGCCTTTTCTCAATTAGCTGTGTTCAGCCTGGCTGGGGCTAGCCGTGATCTAATGGTTGGATGTGTGTCTCTGTTGCATTTCTTGTAAACTCTCTGGTTGCTAGGCAACCTTTCAAAATCCACACAAGCAACTGTGGTACACAAGCTAAACCATGATGATGCAACAGTCCCGGTCCAGGTGGAGACAAGGCCACAGCACGGCTAAACCCTGGCTAGTGGAGACAAGGCCACAGCACGGCTAAACCCTGGCTAGTGGAGACAAGGCCACAGCACGGCTAAACCCTGGCTAGTGGAGACAAGGCCACAGCACGGCTAAACCCTGGCTAGTGGAGACAAGGCATAGGACTAAATGAACATAGAAACGGCCGATGTACACACAAAAAAAGAAGATTATTATTGTGCTGATTCTACTGAATGTGTGTGTAAGCAGCATATTTTCTCGATATCTGAAATGGTCACGGACATGAACCACGATTGAGGAGGTTGAGTCTGCGCGCGTGTGTGTATTACGGTAGTGTCTTGCATTGTAACTGCATTATTTAGCGTACATATATTATTTTACCTTTATTTATTCAGAGAGCGTTGACTGAGCACACTTGCTCTTTTTCAGCAACGCCACGAATTAATGATTCCATTTTTATAGTGCTTTTCTATGTGCTTTACAATGTAGAACAGAACTAGCCTCTTCCAACCTGCTATGCTAACGTTGCACATATTCACACACCTGGGAGCTGCCCAGTAAAACCACAGTAATCTACTGAAGCTCAGCTGCGAAGTGGCTTGCTCAAGAGCAGTTTGACAGTAGTTGTCTGGGGGGGGGCGTTACTTGCCCCACAATGCTTTGCGATTCTCCTTTCTCTGGACTGTCGTCCTTTGTACTTAATCGGCTCGATTCAATATTCCCACACATTTGGCTCAAAAGCTATAAAAACACAAACACACACAAACACACTTGGATAAGAACCTCCTAACTCCAAAACTTTCCAAAAACTACCAACTTTCCAGCCATATTTTCAGATTGACACCTGTTGCTTTTTACCGAATCCTTCATACGAACAACCACATTAAGTCCATTTCAGATGACAATGTTTTCAAACCTTAATTATCTAAAGATGGTAAATCGGAAACGTTATGTACATTCATAGTTAAAGACAGCAGGGGGTTTGACCTTCTGTAGTGTAGGTGTGAAGAGGGTTAACCCGTTGTCGTGTGGCAGTGAGAGGGTTAACCTTCTGTATTGTCGCAGTGAAAGGGTTAACCCTTTGGTAGTGTGGTAGTGAAAGGCTTAAGGTTTGGGTGATGTATGACGTTCAGAGAAAGACACCACGATTGGGGACTCCAAATCACTCAGTCACTCAGTCCTCCTAATCTACTCCACGGTGCAAAGCGCCTCAACACATCCTCTTTTGTTGCTAGCATTAGCTACCATTCATTTGAGCTAATACGGTTTAGCAAATTTCACAGCTAACTCTAGCTAATCAAATGCCCTTATTTGTAACACTAACTAGTGTTAACTGTGACATTTGCTAGCTGACATAGCAGCGCTAACCTTTGGTAGAAAATGTTACCAAGATCAAATGTTACCCGTTAGCTGGTGCTGGTTGACTGCGACAAACTCATCCTCGCACACTTTCATCCACGCGCGCACTTTCCCACGGGTTAAGGCACTGAGATCTCACTCCCGTTGCTACGTGAACATGGATACAGATTCACAGGGCAGTGAGATCCCACCGCTGTCACCAATGTAACCGAGTGGATTTGAACCTGGGACCATAGGATCCACAGGCGGCTGCACTAACCAGCTGAGCTAAAGGGTCAGAGCCGTTAGCAGGTGCTGGTTGAATGCGGCAGAGTCGTCCATAGTTTACATTTGTATAGTACTCGTTTTTTATGCATCAACTGCTGGTATATATACGACCGTCAGCTTTACTCTTTTACTTTTCTTTTTTACTTTGCGCTTTACTGTATGAAGCACAATCTCAGGAGGGTCATACAAGCATTTCACTATAATGTACAACGCTTTCCCATGTGGGATAGATGCTTCGTATTGTGGGATAGGTGGACACTTTTTGATGACCTCATTAATGGGGGGGAGGAAGCCATACTTACTAACAGCCCCTCATTGGAGTTAAGAGGTTTAAACGCAACAGCAGCTGTATTTACAGTGGAATAGACACATCAAATATCTCTATACCGGTCTTTATATTGTTCTACGCATCTAAACACAATTAATACTAACCGAACATGGTAGTGGAGAACGTATACATATAACGTGTACAGCTGACAACATCTGTCTACCGGAGCCGAAGCGTTGATATCAGTCCCAACGTTTGTCCCGACAGTTTGTGTCGAGTCTCCCAAACACGTATTTACCAACACCACGTACGTACGAGTGAGTACACATAACGTACTGCAACCTGCTCATGAACAATCTGGTGCTTTTCATAAATAATAAACCCAAAAAGGTCACGTAAAAGAACCACACTCCCTCCCTCTCTCTCTCTCACATCTCGTCCTGCGCTCCGGTCTCGGCCTCGACCCGCGTCGTCTCCGCGCTCTGCTCTAGTCTGGCGGTCAGGAAGGGGTTAAAGAAGAAGTCGAAGCCGAACTGCAGGGCGCTCTGGGCCGCGCACCTCCAGTCGCGCTCGATCTTGTGCTGCCTCCGGCTGGGCACGGGGGAGTCGCCGCACGTCAGGCAGTTGATGGCCTTGAGTTCAAACACGGGCCACTTGGAGCCCAGGCGCCCCTCCAGCACCGTGCTGAACTCCAGCACGCTGCCCGTCTTCAGGTGCAGCAGGACGGGCCGGAACTCGTTGCTGGCGCGCAGGACGATGTCCTTCGTCGCGTCCTCGTCCTCCACGATCGTCCCGTTCTTGGTCTTCCTCTCCAGCGGCATGCCCATGGTGACCTCGAACTTGTAGCGGTCGAAGCGCTTCACGTGGCACTCGTGCATGACGAACCGCTTCACCTTGCAGAGGGGCTCCTCCTGCGGGCGAGGGGGCGCCGGGCCGGGGAGGGGGAGGGGGGGCCGGGCCGCGGCGTTGCCGTCGTCCGCCTCGTCGCACAGCGGGTACGCCTCGCCGTACAGACAGCGCACCCAGTCCCCCATGAACACCGGCAGCATGTTGATGACCGACTGCACGCCGTTATCGATGTCCGTCACGCGGACGTACTTGAAGCGTCCCGTCCACGTCACCCGGTGGCCCTCGAGTTGGCAGCAGAGGATCTGCGTCTGGGCCATGTTGGAGTCCTTCCAGCCCCGCGGGCCGCAGATGTTGCCGTACTCGGGCCACGTCAGCGTGGAGTTGTAGACCCTCATGCCTTCCGACCGGTAGACGTACATCCAGCAGAAGAGCACCACGGCGGTCAGCCACACCAGGATGAGCTTGACCACGCTGCTGCCCGAAAGGGAGCGGAAGACCGCCACAGGGCTGAGGCTGAAGCGCGTCCACCACCTCAGCACCACTGGCACCAAGCACACCGTCAGCGTCACCGCCATCTTGGTCAGCTCCAGGGCCAGGAACCACTGCAGCATCTGGACGAGGAGCATGGCGGCCAGGCCCAGCGTGAGGACGGGCAGGGCGAACAGGAAGAGGAAGTAGCCCGCGCAGGTGCGGATGAGTCCGATGGCGGAGGCGTTGTGGAGGAAGACCAGGCAGAGCTCGCACCAGGTGAAGCACACCAGGTAGGGCACCAGGCACAGGTAGGTGCCCCGGAAGCCCCTCAACTGGGCCATGCGGAAGAGGAGGTAGAACAGGTGTCCGTACAGGAGCCAGGGCAGCCCGAAGTTCAGCGCCACCTTGTCCCCCAGGGGCACCGTGATGAGCGTCATGCCCAGGCCCCGGAGGAGCCAGAGGGAGTCGGGGAGGAGGGACGTCAGGGAGCAGGCGCCGGAGAGCACCTCGGTGAGCAGGGCCCGGCGGGCGAACACCTGGGCGGAGGCGTGGAGGCTGAGGAAGGAGGTGACAGTGAAGAAGGCTGCGACGGTGGCCAGCTCCGAGCAGGGGACGCACGTCTTGTCGGCCACGGGGAAGGAGAAGACGGTGAAGACCACGGAGAGGAAGAAGTACCTGGGGCAAGGAGGGACGGACGGTGTCTTTCTTTTTATTTATTTCTTTATTTCGCACCATTTCAGCAAAACAGTAAAAACATTGACCATGACAGAAAGGGTATAAAGGTGCTGAGTAGAGGCAAGAAGAGACCCAGATGGGCCTATACAGGGCCTGAACTCATTAAATCATTGGATTAAAAAAAAAAAAACACACAAAAAGAAAAGTTAAGTAAAATAAGTTCATAAAAAAAATTTCATAATATTAACCCATGCTCCGGCAATCACGTGTTAAGGCGGGTTTCTCCGCCATGCGTTGTCTGCCAATAACTCCGTAAGGCGTTTTTTAGATCAATATTTCATATTTTCGTCATGGTATTCATATTTCACCCACGGAGTCTTGGGTGATGCTGTCTGAGCCATCACAACTCTGCAACGCTTCAATACCGCCACCTGGTGGCCGATCGGCGAGTTGCCAAACCGGAAGTGCCCATTGTAGCTCGGTCCGTCCCCTATTTTCGTCCGGCCACTCGCTTATCGTCCCGGGGCTCAATACAGACACCGTCGATATGGATCTTTGCCATAACTCAATAATCAACATGATTTAGACTTGTATTAGTAATATACAAACCGGAAATGGTCCACTCTCATCGCCCAACGCTACGAGGAGACTGGGGTGAGTTTCAGCGTTTCTCATTTTCGATACAAACTGCTATGATCAATATATCACCCATACTACATAAATCATTTAACGTCGGTCATTGAATTATAAACGACCCTCCCCCCCCTCCGTTCACCCGCAGATGACCAGTCATGACGTTTAGGACCATGTACAGTTGACATTTTTAATATAACGTTGATCGTATCAAACTGCATTTGATAATCTAATATATGCATGTATGCCTATATCTCACGTTCTATGAAATACTGCAGAAAACGATAAAAACATATTTATACTCTAGACGGTATTTTAGTATGAATGTGTGAATGAAAAAGTAAAACGTTCCTACATCCTGAACGATAGATAATTGATGTTGAATGGGCCATAGTAATGTCAATTTAGCAATACAATTAAAAAAGTTATAGCCCTGCAAAGAAGGTGAACATCACCATAGACAAATAGCGCTGGCAGAGGATGATTTAGGATGATCAAAGTGGTGGCAGAGAATGGCCAAAAACGTCGTACAATGTGTTTCAAGGTCATGCTAATTTCGCCAATCCACGGCGTACAACGTTATTGAGATCATATTTAATTTTTTCGCCATGGTATTCATAATTCCCTCACGGAGCCTGGTCTGATACAGTGGGAGCCTGCACAACAGTGCAACGCTTCAATACCGCCGCCTGGTGGATGATCGGGCGAGTTACCAAACCGGAAATGGATCCAGAAGATCTCCGTGATCTGGGAAATCCGTCCGGCAGTCATTATTGTCGCGGGACTCTAGACACACATCTGTGTATATGGATCGCTGCCATAACTCAATAATCGATATGATTTGGGCGTTTATTCCGCCATACAAACCGGAAATGGATCGAGTAGATCGCCGTCAAATAAGTGGGATCTTTTTCCTCCAGTCTCATCGGTGAACGGTAAGAGGACGCTGATGTCATTTTCAAGGCGATTGTACATTTCTTTGTTTACAAACCAACTGATCAATAAATCAACCCATACTACATAAAGCATTTACTGACGATCACGGAATTATAAACGACCCCCCCCCCCCCCGTTCAGCCGTGCATGATCAGTCATAACGTTTAAGGATCGTATACAGTTGGATTTTTTAAATATAGCGTGTCTAGGGAATAGACTGCAATCGATAATCTATATTATGCGTTTAGGCCTATAACTAGCGTTCTAGGAATTACTGCAGAAAACGATAAAAACATACTTATATTCTAGACGGTATTTTAAGTATAACGTTCCTACATCCTGAACGATAGATAATCGATGTTGAATGGGCCATAGTAATGTCAATTTAGCAATACAATTTAAAAAGTTATAGCCCTGCAAAGAAGGTGAACATCTTCATAGGCTTAGAGTGGTGGCAGAGAGTGGTATGAGAGGGGCAAACTGCCCGGCGGGCAATGTGTTAAGATAATAAGATAATAATAATAACAATAATAATCAAAGTAATAATAATAATTAGGGATGTCCGATCACGTTTTTTTGCTCCCGATCCGATCCCGATCATGTGATTGTGAGTATCTACCGATACCGATATTTCCCGATCCGATCAAAAAAAAGAATCTTTTTTTTTTACTTTTTTTTTTATTCAACAAACATGACCATGTTCACGTCTTAAACTCATAACTGAGACCTTAGTTTTGGTTTTTAATTGCATATCATCATTCATTTATTTATTGTCACACAGAGCAGAAGAATTTTGCCAAAACAAACCAATAGTATTAGCTGCAGAACGGCAGACCAGCCACAATCTCAGACCCAAACGCATTTCCTTTGATTTAATTATACATCAAATGAAATACTGAAATACTGACCGCTATGAAAGCCAGAGACAAAAAATGCTCTGAGTTTCGTAAAAGTCAGTCAAAGCTTACCAAAAGCACGAGCAGTGAACTCCAAGACCACGTGACTGAACTCAAACTAGAAAGAAACAGACTAAGAAATGACGTAAACTCCATGATCAAAACTGCTAAAAAAAATTTCATCAATGACAAAACCGAGGAAAACAAAAATAAACCACGTGAACTTTGGAAATTACTCAACAATCAACTAGGCTGCAGTAAAAAACTCAAAACCAGGTTCTCAAACATAAACATAAAGACGGACAACACGCTCATCACAGACAAGCTGGATGTAGCCAATTACTTAAACACTTTCTTCACAAACATAGCCACAACACTGGTAAACAAACTACCCTCCCACTCAGGGCAGTATGGGGTAGAACACATAGTAGCATACTACAAGAACCTAGGCGTCCACAAAGACGACTTCAAACTGGAAATAGTAACTACAGATGAGGTACTCAAAAAACTGAGCGCCCTCCAACCAAACAAGGCCACTGGCCATGACAACATCCCCTCCAAATTCCTCAGAGACTCAGCAGCAGCCATCACCCCAGTCATCACACACATAATAAACCTCTCCATAAAACAGGGACACGTCCCCAAGGACTTCAAAATTGCGAGAGTAACACCCCTGCACAAAAAGGGCAGCAAATTAGACCCGGGTAACTACCGCCCTGTTTCTATCCTTACATCCATCTCGAAAGTCATGGAAAAAATAGTATACGAACAGATCGAAAAGTACCTCGCGGAAAAAAATCTAATCTACGAATTCCAATCTGGCTTCAGAACATCCCACTCCACTGACACATGCCTTCTCTACTTGAACGACCACATCAAACAAGAGGTGGACGCGGGCAAATACTGCGGCATGGTCATGCTGGACCTACAAAAGGCCTTCGACACTGTCAATCACACCATTCTGATTGACAAGCTAAAAGCAATTGGTTTTGATAGTTTATCAGTGAGCTGGATACAATCCTACCTGGAGGGGAGGGAACAGATGGTGGAAGTAAACGGTACACTATCCCCCCCCCTCACAGTGAGCTGTGGTGTTCCACAAGGAAGCATACTAGGACCGCTACTATTCTTAATTTATGCAAATGACATGTCGTCAGCTTGTGACTGCAACTTGTTCCTGTTTGCGGACGACTCAGCCCTGCTGGTCTCTGACAAGAACAAGTTACAGGTTGAAAAAGCCCTCAGCTCGGAACTAGGCAAAATCTGCATATGGCTCGCCGACAACAAACTATCATTACACATGGGCAAAACAGAGTCCATTCTCTTCGGTTCAAATAACAAACTCAGCAAGACCGACGGCTTCTCGGTTACAGTGGGTGACAATATTATCACAAGGAAAGATGAAATTACCTACCTGGGTTCCATCCTAGAGGCTAATCTTTCCTGTGACAAAATGGCATCCAATGTAATAAAAAAAGTCAACCAACGAACGCGATTCTTGTACCGGATCTCCTCTCTGGTAAACAAGAATACCCTGAAGACTCTAGCAGGAGCACTCATTCAAGGGTACTACGACTATGCTTGCACCTCATGGTACCAAAGCACCTCAAAGGCACTAAAAAACAAATTACAAACATCTCAAAACAAGCTAGTCAGACTACTACTTGACCTGACTCCTAGAACCCACCTCACCCCTGCCCACTTTGACAACCTAGGATGGCTTAGAGTAGACGACAGAGTACAGCAACTTGCAATGGGCCTGGTCTACAAGATACACTATGCGACCAAGGTACCCATGTACATGTCAAAATACTTCCCAAAGGTCAGTGAATACCACGATCACAACACCAGAGGGAGCTCCACAAATCATGTAAAACCCAGATTCGGATCAAACAAGGGACTAAACACGTTTCGCAATTATGCCACATCAATGTGGAACGCCCTGCCTAAAGCTGTAAAGGAATGTGAATCACTACCCACCTTCAAAAACACTCTCAAAAAACACCTACGTGAGACTGCAATTCGAAACTGGCCCCTACAAATGTCCTAACCTAGTTGTACAGTAAATGACCAAGTAAGGCTTTGTCAATATTCCAATGTACAGTGTAAAATGTGTGTGTGTCCCCTTCCCAACCCCCCCCCCCCCCCCCCACCTCCAATGTACAGCCCTCACCCAACCCACCCAACCCCACCCCACCCAACCAACCTCCTCCAATGTACAGTTTCTATGCCAAATGTATATACACTCCTTTTCTGGACACTTTTGTATCACAAACAGTACTGTATTTGCAAATCTGATATGTCATAAATGTATAGATGTAGCAGTACTGTCTATCTGTATGTCATGTATGTCATATATGTTATGATGAATTGAAAATGGGGGACCCTGATGTAAACAAGACGAAAGTCTTTCTCTGGTCTGCATCCCCTTAACAATTGTATGTATTGAGTTGTACTGTACTGTACCCATTCTGCAATCTGTTAATAAACTTTTCAATCAATCAATCAATCAATCAATCAATCAATGATTTATGAAGTAAACTTTTCACCTGGATAACGTCAACATTCAGGGTGAATGTAATGTGAGAAATTGGGATAAAAAAAAATAATAATAATTAATTTGGGTCTGAGAGTTGGCTGGTCTGCCGTTCTGCAGCTGGATACTATTGGTATGTTTTGGCAAAATTCTTCTGCTCTGTGTGACAATAAATAAATGAATGATGATATGCAATTTAAAACCAAAACTAAGGCCTCAGTATGAGTTTAAGATGTGAACATGGTCATTTGGTCAAATTGCAGATTTTTTTATAATTTTTTGCCGATCCGATCTTCGGAAAATCACGTGATCGGCCCCGATCCCGATCACGTGATCGGATCGGGACATCCCTAATAATAATAATAACAAAAACAACAACATTAATAATTAGTCTAAACAAATTAACATGAAACTGTAAAACAAAAAGACATTAATGGTTTTATGAGATTGAAGCTATTCATACAATGTATCTCAAGCCAAATTTGATTAAAAAAAGTAACTCAAGCCCCGCCCTCTTTTCTTGATCCTCCCATCACAACGGTTGCTTCCCAGTTGTAATTGGGGGGATCAGGAAAAGAGGGCGGGGTTTGAGATTTGAGGTCCATTTGGTATGTATACATGGACGCATTTCTTTGTACTAGATGCTGGGTTAAAAAACTAAAAACTAGGGATGTTCGATGCTTTTTTACCGATATCCGATATACCGATATTGTCCAACAATTAATTTCCGATACCGATATCAACCGATACCGATATATGCAGGGTCTAAAACTGGGTTATCAGTTAATACTGTATCTGTCTAAATAAAAGACGACTCTGATTATAAGACGACCCCTCATTTTCAAGACTCGTTTTTGGAAAAATACCTTTTTGAAGACCAAATATTCTTTTTTAAGAAAATCATTTTATTGAAAAGAATGATAATAAAAGACATTGTTTTATTCAATGTGGACTGATATTTTTATCATCTTTTGGTAAATCATCTTTTATATAAAAAAGAAAAACAGTGCCATGCCATCTTCTAACATGACACTGTAACATTATATTTCTTGGCTAATGTGTATGTTATTTTGGCTAACGTGTATGTTATTTTGGCTAACGTGTATGTTATTTTGGCTAACGTGTATGTTATTTTGGCTAACGTGTATGTTATTTTGTCTAATGTGTATGTTATTTTGTCTAACGTGTATGTTATTTTGGCTAATGTGTATGTTATTTTGTCTAACGTGTATGTTATTTTGGCTAATGTGTATGTTCTTTTGTCTAAGCCATATTCCTTCTGATAGTCAAATATAGTCCTGCACAGACTACAAAGTATGACGTATATCATGCCAGTTAGCATACCTTGTGTGTACTGCACCTTTTGTATAACATTTAATTTTACTCATACTCATAGTATATATCCAGATTCAAATGATTTATTGCCATATTTATTGTAACATATAATATAACCGATAGGGCATATTATATTCAGAGTTAATTATATTGTTTACACCGTTTATTTTTCTCATATTTCTATATTCAGATCAAATTTGATTGCCTATATTTATGTCTTTCTACTATTATCCTGCCCATAGATGTACCTCCCCTCCCCCCGAATTTCCCCCAAGGGGATCAATAAAGGAATATCTCATCTTATCTTAAACACTTCCATTTTCCATTTTATAACACAGCATTTTGTTCATAATTTGTATTTGTTTGTTGATTTTCATGGTCTGTGCTCCGTATGGATATTTGGGAAAAACAATAAATGAACAAAGTGAATAAATGAATCCACAATGTAATTAATTAATGTATAAATGGAGGAGCAAATCAAGAATGAAATAAATCAATAGAATCGATGGATGTGGCTGAACTGAACGGTCCTTACAGGTAGGGCTCTAAGTGTGTCCATCCAAAGTTGGTCTCCGCCTGCTCCAGGTCCAGGCCCGGCTCGAAGCGGGCCAGCAGTTCTGTCAGCGCTCGGAAGTTCTCCCACGCCTTGGAATTCTGAAAAGAGAATTATCCATTAGTTTGTATCGGTCTAGTTCAATAATATGTGTTATGATGACGATGGCAAGTGCTTAGATTTGCACCAAGTTTGACCCAGAGTCAGTTGCACATTATTATAGACATAAAAGTAACCTTTTTCAACCAGCCCAAGTGGATTCTGACTTTTAATTAATGTGTTAGCAATTAAAGTAATTTTTATAATAGAAAAGACACATTTAAGTCAAGCTGTTGACTTGGGAAAGTAGGAATTATTTATTGTATCTTATAATATAACTGATAGGGCGTACATACCCTCATCTGCACCTTTGTTTGCACAATTATTCTCATATTTTTACATTCCGAGTTAATTATATTGTTTACACTGTTTATTTTTCTCATATTTTTACATTCAGTTAATTATATTGTTTACACTGTTTATTTTTTTTCTCATATTCAGATCTATTTTATTGCCTATATTTATGTCTTTCTACTATTTCTCTACTGCCCATACCTGTACCTCCCCTCCCCCATGCTGCTATGATGCCTGAATATCCCCAAGGGATCAATAAAGGAATATATTATCTTAGGCTGGTGAAGTACATCTCATTCCAAGTCCCAGATATAGACCATCCTACATCAAGAAAACCACCGTAGCAGAGCTCTTCTTTAACTGGAAGTCTACTGTATAATATCGGCTTTATTGATCTGTCAAAAACATTTGATACAGTCAATCACCATTTTAAATGATTAGCTACTATTGGTTGGGATAGAAATGCATGTGATTGGTTCCAAGATTATCTGTCAGGGAGACGTCAGTGTGTAAAGTCGGGTTATGCCCAATCAGAATAACTAAAGGTGTGCCACAGGGCTCAATTCTAGGTCCTGTCCTCTTCACTATTATTAATGATATTGTGTCTTCACTGAATGGTTGTCAAGCCAATCTGTACGCAGATGCTACTGTTGTGTATTGACTCTGTACAATTGGCCATTGAGAACTTACAACCTTCCTTTATTACCCTCCAGGAAGCTCTTATTTAATTTAAATTGGTTCTTAATGCTAGTCAAACTAAATATATGCTGTTTTCTAGAGCCAGAAACATTGAATATGATGGTTTACACATATCTACGATAAGTGATTCTAGCATTGAGAGAGACACTGCATATAAACATCTTGGTGTGTGGCTTGATGAGAAATGTACATTTAAATTCCATGTGGACAAACTTGCCTCCAAGAGAGTGGTCGAAGCAGTTTTCTTTTCAGTCCTGGACTATGGTGATGTAATTTATAGGCATGCTGCAGCCTCAACCCTTAAATCCCTGGACTCTGTCTATCACTCTGCCCTCAGATTCATCACTAATGATAGATACAACACTCATCACTGTGTCCTTTATGAGAAGGTTGGTTTGTCCTCTCTGACGGAGAGGTGCAAAAAAAACACTGGTATTTGTTTGTATGGCCCTTATTGGTAAGCTACCGTAACCTCCTTATACAGTACCTCCTTTTGCCCCGCCTTGTTATAATTTTATATGCTGTGTGATTTTATATGGATTTTTTGTGTGCTTATTTCTGTATGTACACTCGACGTGACTGTAAATGAGGGAAAACCTCCGTTGCCTTTCGAGTTGCCTTTTTTTTATCCACTTTTTCTCCCCATTTTCTATTTTTCTCCCATCCCAATTTCGTATTTCCAATTCTTCCCTCCCCTGTCTTGAACGTTGCTAGACTATGCCTCGCACTGGTCGACTGTAGTGAGGATAGAAGCCTTGCATCACGCGTCCCCTCCGGTACACGAGGAGGCAGCCTGTCGCATCTTTTCACCGCAGCAGCTCGAACTCTCAGTGGCGAGGAGTAATGCGTGGGAGGCTCACGCTGCCCCCGATACTTCCTGTTTCCACCGCACCGGCGTCACCCAACCGACATGTAGGAGTCGCTGTCCACAACGTCCAATCCCCACCCACCGGCTTTCCCACCCTCTAACACTGCCAATTGTGTTAGTATGACGGCCGGCCAAGCCGGTAGCAACGCAGAGAGCTGGGCTCGATACCAGCATCTCCTGCGTTAGTGGCGAGCGCCTTGCCCACTGCGCCACTCAGCCGCCCTAAATGAAATATATCTTCAACTCTAATGTCCTCCTCCCCCGCTCGACGCTCCCCCCGCTGACCTGGAAGACGCGCAGCGTGCAGATCACCATGGAGAACAGAGACAGGTAGAACACCAGCAGGGGGATGAGGAAGATGAAGAAGTCGATGGTGAGGTTGGAGATGATGAAGAAGAAGATGAGGGCGTTGACGTGGTGCGTGGGGATGAGGGCGCTCAGCCACTGCATGCCGGCCCGGGACGCCCAGTCGATCAGGTGCTCCTTGATCTCCAGCAGGGCGTGCAAGGGGAACTTCAACACCTGGTGTCGGGACAAGACAAGGGTCACAGACACAGATAAACACGTCAGGTTAAAGGTGCCGTGAGTGGTATTAATTTGTTAAAGGGGAACTATTTTACTATTTCTGTCACTATTTGGGCACTTTTACACAATTCCTGTGAGTTTATGGAACACCTCTGTAATTTTTTATTTTTTTTAATTCATTGTTTTGCATTTCTAATCAAGTCCTCAAAAACAGCATTTTTCTACCTCAAGATCTTAAGCCGTTTTGAGCCTGGGCTCCAACCACAGTGGGAACTGTGTGGAGTGTGTGTGAGTCTCAGCAGAGTCTCATGCAGCTGAGTCTCTCTGACATGACAAATCAGCAAATTTTCAGATGACTCAGTTCAGTGAGGGTGAATATTGTGAGAGGAGAATTGGAAGAATGCGCCAATACGAGAATTAGAGACATAGATCATATTAATATAAGTCCACATAGCTAGGAAACAATGCTAAACACTGAAAAAGGCCATTTATAAGATAGTTCCCCTTTAAAACAAGTGGTCCGAAAAGGGGCTTCATTCTGCTCTCAGATTTACACAGTGGCACAGGGAGGTAGAGCAGTCATCTGGTAATCTGGAGGTTCAATTCCCGCTCCTACCCGGGCAGCGTGTCAAAGTGTCCTTGAGCAAGACACTTACCCCGTAACTGCTCCCGATGAGCAGGTTAGCTCCTTGCATGGTTGCCTCCGCCGTGTGTGAATGTGTGAGTGAATGGGTCAAATGTGAGGAAATAATTGTAAAGCGATTTGGATAGAAGCGCTATATTAATGCAGCCATTTACCATTTACCATTATTTATTGCATTAGTAACTTCAGAATGTTATCTTTCAAAAGAGACCAGGCTCATGCATGTGCTATAAGTATAAAGTATAAAGATAAGCTTTGCAAAAAAGGTATGCAGTCCTCAAGTGCTGCTGTAAGTGGTAGTTTCTTTGTTAAATTAAGTGGTCTACATGTTAAAATAATAGCTCTACATTCCAATAGCCATCACTGATATAGAGTGTTATCTATCTAGTGGTCAGTAACATGGGTCTCCCAGTCGCTCCGCTCTGCAGTAAACACAAAATACACTTTATCCAATCAGGAGAACTCCACACTCTGACAAAAATAAGATAGAAAAACTAGTTTTAAGCAAATATGTGCCGGGCTGAGGGACTGGGATGAATGAATGAATGAATGAATGAAAACTTTATTAACAGATTGCAGAATGGGTACAGTACAGTACAGCTCAATACATACAATTGTTAAGGGGATGCAGACCAGAGAAAGACTTGTTTACATCAGGGTCCCCCATTTTCAATTCATCGTAAGCTGATACCCATGTTACTGACCAAACACTCTAGATCAGTGATGGCTGTCGTAATGTAGAGCTATGTAACACTTATTTAAACAAAAGAATACCACTTACAGCAACTTTAACTGTCTTAGTTAGCTGATTAGTATTGTGTATTGTGCCTATATGTATGAAATTGCTGATAAACTGTGTCTTGTTTTGTAAGCTCGTCGTCATTGTAAATGAGGGTAACCTCGGTGTCTCAGTGAGTTTAAATCAAGGTTTGAAATTAACTGATGTTTAGCTGTCAGAGGTGCACCCCTCCTGACTTGTTGCTCACAATTTGTAAGTCGCTTTGGATAAAAACATCAGCTAAATGACTAAATGTAAAGCCTGGGTTAGCAACTCAGCCCTCTCTAAGTCAGCTTTCAGAAGCTGGCTTGTAGTGGCTGGTGCTCTAGACCCTTTCACGATGCCGGATGCCCTGTCTTCAGGCCTGACCTCATCTTGGTGCTTCCTAGACTCCGCTATCCACTTCTTGGCTTCCTCCATCCATGCGACAGCCTTTTCCTTCTTAGGTTTCGACATTTTGTAGTTATCCTTCTTTCAGCGCTCCAGTAGTTCGTGTTGTTCCTTTTTCCTCCTGGAACAGAGTTTTCTTACTAATGTGAGGGCCGACGATCCACTCTACTGGTTAAATTACTTACTCGTGAGTAGTACGTTCGTTGATAAAGAAAAGTAATTGTTTTACGTTCTCGAAGGTTCTATGTTCTAGAATGCTCTATTATGACAAATACGACGGTTCAATGACTTTATCCAAATCCAATGAATATTAAACATAATACAATAACCGAAATATATATAGCTTTGGCTCTTACTGTAAATGTAATCGTGTTTAATAGGGATGTCCGATATTATCGGCCGATATTGGCATTAAAATGTATTATTACATGGCGTTTTAACATTCGCGAAAATAGCGCTCGGTTGCCAATAGCAGCGGTCAGTTATTTTTCGATAACTGACCGCCGCTAGGGGCAACCGAGCAATAATGACCGCTGTTCGCAGCTGAGGCAATCAAGCCCACTGACACACACTGCATCAGTTCAATCAGTCCACACGACTGCCGGCTGCCGGCGATAATAATAATAACTTTATTTGGGCTGACAGCGGAGCGGAGCCACAGAACAACTGCGTCTGCATTTGATCTCGTCTTGTCGATGGTGTAAAATGAATTAGGTATATTGTTAGTAAGTTAGCCATGTAATAAGCGGGATAATGTATAGCTATACTCGGTCATTGTCGCAAAATAATTGACCTTCACTGCGTTTAAAACACCTCGGCGAGGCGCCTCGGTATTCTAAACTCTGTGTCGGTCAATTATTTTGCGACAATGACCTCGTAGCTATACATTATCCCTTACATATCGGAAATGATCGGTATCGGTTTAAAAATAAAAGTTTATTTTGCTTTACATTTATTGAACCTTTATTTACCCAGGCAAGCAAGTAAGAACAAATTCTTATTTTATTTATTGTCAAAGGTATGCATAATGTTGTGTTAATTCCACAACAAGAGATATGTAAGGGATAATATATAGCTACGAGGTCATTGTCGCAAAATAATTGACCGACACAGAGTTTAGAATACCGAGGCGCCGCGCCGAGGTGTTTTAAACGTCAGTGACGGTCAATTATTTTGCAACAATGATCGAGTATACCTAATTCATTTTACATCGACAAGATGAGATCAAATGGAGACGCAGTTCTGTTCTGGCTCCGCTGTCATCGTCACACACACTCCGCTGTCAGTGCAGCCGGCAGGTGTGTCTGATTGGCTGCACTGATGCAGTGTGTCAGTGGCCTTGATTGCGCACAGCTGCGCACAGCGGTCATTATTGTTCGGCAGAGGTCCGTTATCGAGTAATAACGGACCTCTGACGAGCGCTGTTGACCAATCACAAGCAAGCATTTCGGCGAATGTGAAAACGCCATGTAATAAGTAATGTTAATTACCTGAAATTATTCCGTTTTCTTGGGGGGGAAACCCTGCATATATCGGTATCGGTTGATATCGGTTGATATCGGTATCGGAAATTAAGAGTTGGACAATATCGGTATATCGGATATCGGTAAAAAGGCCAATATCGAACATCGCTAGTGTTTAATACTCGTGATTTCAATATCAATCGAAATAATCGTGATTATGAATTTGGCCAGAGAAACAAGCGAGTGTTTGGGAAAGGGGAGAAGAGAGACAGAGAGGAAGAGAGAGACAGAGAGGGTCTGAGAAGAAGAGAGACAGAGAGGAAGAGAGACAGAGAGGGTCTGAGAAGAAGAGAGACAGAGCGTCTGAGAAGAAGAGAGACAGAGAGCGTCTGAGAAGAAGAGAGACAGAGAGCGTCTGAGAAGAAGAGAGACAGAGAGCGTCTGAGAAGAAGAGAGACAGAGCGTCTGAGAAGAAGAGAGACAGAGAGAGCGTCTGAGAAGAAGAGAGACAGAGAGAGGGTCTGAGAAGAAGAGAGAGACAGAGAGCGTCTGAGAAGAAGAGAGACAGAGAGCGTCTGAGAAGAAGAGAGACAGAGCGTCTGAGAAGAAGAGAGACAGAGAGCGTCTGAGAAGAAGAGAGACAGAGAGCGTCTGAGAAGAAGAGAGACAGAGCGTCTGAGAAGAAGAGAGACAGAGAGCGTCTGAGAAGAAGAGAGACAGAGAGCGTCTGAGAAGAAGAGAGACAGAGAGCGTCTGAGAAGAAGAGAGAGACAGAGAGTGTCTGAGAAGAAGAGAGACAGAGAGGGTCTGAGAAGAAGAGAGACAGAGAGCGTCTGAGAAGAAGAGAGACAGAGAGAGGGTCTGAGAAGAAGAGAGACAGAGAGAGGGTCTGAGAAGAAGAGAGACAGAGCGTCTGAGAAGAAGAGAGACAGAGCGTCTGAGAAGAAGAGAGACAGAGAGTGTCTGAGAAGAAGAGAGACAGAGAGAGGGTCTGAGAAGAAGAGAGACAGAGAGAGGGTCTGAGAAGAAGAGAGACAGAGAGCGTCTGAGAAGAAGAGAGACAGAGCGTCTGAGAAGAAGAGAGACAGAGCGTCTGAGAAGAAGAGAGACAGAGCGTCTGAGAAGAAGAGAGACAGAGAGCGTCTGAGAAGAAGAGAGACAGAGAGTGTCTGAGAAGAAGAGAGACAGAGAGAGGGTCTGAGAAGAAGAGAGACAGAGAGCGTCTGAGAAGAAGAGAGACAGAGAGTGTCTGAGAAGAAGAGAGACAGAGAGCGTCTGAGAAGAAGAGAGACAGAGAGAGGGTCTGAGAAGAAGAGAGACAGAGAGCGTCTGAGAAGAAGAGAGAGACAGAGAGGGTCTGAGAAGAAGAGAGACAGAGAGCGTCTGAGAAGAAGAGAGACAGAGAGAGGGTCTGAGAAGAAGAGAGACAGAGAAGAAGAGAGAGACAGAGAGGAAGAGAGACAGAGGGTCTGAGAAGAAGAGAGACAGAGAGGAGAAGAGAGACAGATAGCGTCTGAGAAGAAGAGAGACAGAGAAGAAGAGAGACAGAGAGGGTCTGAGAAGAAGAGAGACAGAGAGGAGAAGAGAGACAGATAGCGTCTGAGAAGAAGAGAGAGACAAAGAGGAAGAGAGAGACAGAGAGGGTCAGAGAAGAAGAGAGACAGAGAGGAAGAGAGAGACAGATAGCGTCTCAGAAGAAGAGAGACAGAGAGGAAGAGAGAGACAGAGAGGGTCAGAGGAGAAGAGAGAGACAGAGAGGAAGAGAGAGACAGAGAGGGTCTGAGAAGAAGAGAGAGACAAAGAGGAAGAGAGAGACAGAGAGGGTCAGAGAAGAAGAGAGACAGAGAGGAAGAGAGAGACAGAGAGGGTCTGAGAAGAAGAGAGACAAAGAGGAAGAGAGAGACAGAGGGTCTGAGAAGAAGAGAGACAGAGAGGGTCTGAGAAGAAGAGAGAGACAGAGAGCGTCTGAGAAGGAGAGAGACAGAGAGGGTCTGAGAAGAAGAGAGAGACAGAGAGGAAGAGAGAGACAGAGAGGGTCTGAGAAGAAGAGAGACAGAGAGGAGAAGAGAGACAGAGATGGTCTGAGAAGAAGAGAGAGACAGAGAGGAAGAGAGAGACAGAGATGGTCTGAGAAGAAGAGAGAGACAGAGAAGAAGAGAGAGACAGAGAGGGTCTGAGAAGAGAGAGACAGAGAGGAAGAGAGAGACAGAGAGGGTCTGAGAAGAAGAGAGAGACAAAGAGGAAGAGAGACAGAGAGGGTCAGAGAGACAGAGAGGAAGAGAGAGACAGAGAGGGTCTGAGAAGAAGAGAGAGACAGAGAGGGTCTGAGAAGAAGAGAGAGACAGAGAGGAAGAGAGAGACAGAGAGGGTCTGAGAAGAAGAGAGAGACAGAGAGGAAGAGAGAGACAGAGAGGGTCTGAGAAGAAGAGAGAGACAGAGAAGAAGAGAGAGACAGAGAGGGTCTGAGAAGAGAGAGACAGAGAGGAAGAGAGAGACAGAGCGTCTGAGAAGAAGAGAGACAGAGAGGAAGAGAGACAGAGAGGGTCAGAGAAGAAGAGAGACAGAGAGGGTCTGAGAAGAGAGAGAGACGGAGAAGAAGAGAGAGACAGAGAGGGTCTGAGAAGAGAGAGACAGAGAGGAAGAGAGAGACAGAGCGTCTGAGAAGAAGAGAGACAGAGAGGAAGAGAGACAGAGAGGGTCTGAGAAGAAGAGAGAGACAGAGAGGTCCAGACCTTCTGGTGTAGAGGAGAGAGGGTCTGAGAAGAAGAGAGAGACAGAGAGGTCCAGACCTTCTGGTGTAGAGGAGAGGGGGTCTGAGAAGAAGAGAGAGGCAGAGAGGTCCAGACCTTCTGGTGTAGAGGCAGATCGTCTGGGTTCTTCACAGCATCGTCATCGTCGTCGTCGTCGTCGTCGAGGCCCACCCCGGCCAGGACCGGCGTAGGAGTGACACACTGAGCGTACTTCTTAGTCATCTCCACGAAGTCGTCCACGCCCACATGGGAGCTGGCTGCGGAGACGCAAAGAGAGAAACTGTCTCAGCGTGCCACGTGAAGCACTAACCTAAAACACACCGAGACAACATTTGCTTAAATTATTATGGCAATCTGCTGGCCGTGCCATAATCAGGGTTCCCACGCTTGCCTTGACATTTTTTTCCATACTACCTCCTGATTTTCCAGGTACCATATTAAGTGATGATCTATAGGCCCCTGAAGTTTTCCGCCCCCATCCGCGCCCCCCTCCCCTCACACACACACACAACCCCCTAGGACACCCGACTACTTACTTGATTTAAAAGATGTGCCAGTGGGTGGCTACGTGGCGTAGTAGGCAAGGCGCTCGCCACGAATGCGGAGACGCTGGGCTCGCCTGTTCGAGCCCAGCGCTCCACATTTGCTTTCAGTTTAGCTGGTCGTCCGTACTAATACACATTGGCCGTATTAGGGGGTGGGAAACTGATGGGTGGGGATCGGGCGTTGTGGACAGCGACTCCTACAGGTCGGTTGGTGCGCCTGCGCAGTAGAATCAGGAAGTGTCGGGGGCAGCGTGAGCCTCCCACGCGTTACTCCTCGCCACTGAGAGATCGAGCTGCGCAGGTGAAAAGATGCGACTGCTGTTACCTCAAGTACCGGAGGGGACTTGTGCTATGTATGACTTAGTCCACATTGCAGCCGGCTTGTGGGAGGCATGAAACAGCGTTCGTGACAGGGGAGGGTTGAATTGGATGATACGAAATTGGGATGGGAGAAAATATAGAAAATGGGAGAAAAAGTGGATCAAAAAAAAAAAGATGTGCCAGTCAAGTCTACATTGTAAATGCTTAGAGATTATGTCTTATTGATAATATCAATGCATGAAATAATGCAACAAGCTGTAGATTAACAACAATTTATTGAACTGGAACACATGAGCACTGGGATTGATATATGTTCTCTCTTCCACTCCTCTCCTCTCATCCTGTCCTCTTCTCTCCTCCATAATCAAATTTTATTAATCGAGATCTACTTGAAATCAGCCCGCGATCTACCTGTCGATCGCGATCGACTGGTTGGGCACCACTGGGCTAGATTATCACTATAAGCGTACTGGTAAATTGCTTCCTAAGCAGCTGGTAGAATTATGACCTTACTATAAGCCTTAACTATATAAATCTATATAGTATATAGATTAACTATATACATATATAACTAAACGTCCTCATTATACACATATTTAACACTTACTTGTGATCAGGGACGCGCACACAGACTGAGGGGATCAACTAAGCCCTCTCTAATATATAAATGCTGACTATCAATCAACTGACATGTCTGGGCATGTCTGAGGGGCATCAAGCTGCAGAACAGCACCCCACTGTCTTAAGCATCCAGCTGCAAAACAGGGGAGCATGTCTGCATCAAATTCCAACATCCAATATACCATATAGGATGCCAAGAGCATGCTCTACAACATGGGATCATCCATTTCCATCTACAGTAAAAGCTGCTCACGTGTAAAGGGTTTTTATAAACTCATGTTAATTCTGTGCTCAATAGTTAAATTTTATTACACATCATCCAATAAAATTTTCAAGGACAACTGTTTCTATTTCCATGTAATTGGTCACTTTTGCTCAGTTTCCATGCCTTTCCATACCTGGAAAATGAATCCCATGAATCCCATGTTTTCCATGTTTTCCAGGTCCGTGGGAACCCTGATAAGTCAGTCATACAAACCCCCTATCAGTCTCTCTGAACTCTGAAGTCATGTTTATTGTCATCAGTGATGCTACAGATTACTTGTAAAAGTAATCTGATTACTCCTTTAAAAAGCAATCTAGTTACTTTACTGATTACTCGATTATCAAAGCAACTTAGTTACTTTGAAAGTAACTAGGTTACTAAGTCGTCGCCGTCCCCCCCTGCTGCTGCCACAACATAAGAATGACAACAGTTTTTATTTTTAAATAATGCTTTATTGAAAGTGCATAATGTCATAAATCATGATTGGCTGCTCAGACAGGTCATCATGAGACGTCATCAGCCATCAGGCCACATAAGGTCGCAGCTGTTCACTGCTCAGGCACTCCATCCATTCTGAGACAACGGACTCAGTGCGTACTCCGCAAGTCGCGCGTAACAGGAATCTCTCTCACTCTCACTCTCTCTCAAGTAGCCAAATTACACTATAAAACGAACTGGATAGTTGATTTAACTTCATGCTGAAGCTATTCTAAAATCAGCTATAAGCGTAAACACGTGTGTGTGGCTGTGTGCGTGCGAGCGCGAGCGCAGGTCCCATCTCCGGTCTGGGTTCTGGGGAGGTAGCTGACTGTACCCCTGGCTCTCTTACCAGCATTATGAGATGGTAACTAAATAGTAACGCACACAGCCACTTGGAAAAGTAACTGTAATCAGATTACTGGCTTGTAAAAAGTAACAAGTTAGATTACTATTTACTGAAAAAAATTATCAGATTAGAGTAACTAGTTACTTATTAACTAGTTGCTTTATTAATCTATGTGTTGTGCTTTATTAATCTATGTGTTGTGCTTTATTAATCTATGTGTGTCTGGGGCGACAGTGGCTCGGGAGGTAGAGCAGTCCGGAGGTTCCTGGTTCGATTCCCGCTCCTCCCGGGCAGCGTGTCGATGTGTCCTTGAGCAAGACACTTAACCCCTAATTGCTCCCGATGAGCAGGTTGGCACCTTGCATGGTCGCCTCCGCTGTCGGTGTGTGCATGGGTCAAATGTGAGGAACAAGGGTGGCTGGGTAGCGCAGTGGACTAAGCACTCGCCTACCACCGCAGAGACTCTGGGATCTAATCCAGCTGTCAGCGGTACCTCCGGCTTGGTCAGTCGTCCCTACTAACACAATTGGCAGTGTTAGCGGGTGGGAAGCCGGCAGTGATGTACCTGAACGCGTTCAATGAACGATCGTTCATGAACGTGTTCGTATTTTGGGCGAACGTGAACTGAACGTACTGTATTTCCGCTAAATGAACGTAATTGAGAATGCGTTCATTCTCAGCGCTGTATAACGGCGTTCAAAAGTGCGTTCATTCTCAGCACTATTATAACGGCGTTCAAAGGTGTGCCAGATTTCATATGCCTTTCAGCCGAAAACCCAGTTAAAACACACCGTAAACAGGCGTCAAAATAATGCGGAAAACCACCCAATCTAGCAACGCGCCTGTCACCCCCTGGCTACGTCATCAGACTCCTCACAACAAACAGTGGAACCGCGGAATCGGCGAGCAGAAGCCGAGAGCTGCAGCAGCACTCGCTCAGAGTCAGACTCTACGACGTCCGCGTATGAGCATTTAAAAGACTTTAACGTTAAAGTCAGTACTGACTCAGACGGAAAAAATCTAACGTTTGTCTGTAAACTTTATCCATCCGGTTTGAAGAAGCAAGTCCGTACATTGATGACAGCAAACCTTAAACGGCACATTGAGAATAAGCAAAAGTCCTGTTTTTGTTTTCATAATAAAGACAATTCAAGCTACGTTTTTTCTCATGTTTTTGAAAATATACTGTAGAGATGAAAGCTGCAGCTGCTACTAGTGTGGACTGACTGGGCGGCAGCGTTATGGAAGTGCCAGTATTCCGATTGCTGTCTGTGGTTCAATAATTTTTACAAATAATAGCTCGCAGCAACGTATTGAAAAAAGAACTATAATCTATAAATTAGTTCATTTTTGAAACCATGAACTTTAGTTAAACATTTTGAATTATGAACTATGAACTGAACTAGTTCATTTAAAAAATTGTGAACTGTGAACTGAACTAGTTCATGTAGAAAGTGAACTTTCCCAACACTGGAAGCCGGTGGGGTGTGTGTCCTGGTCATTGTAAACTGCGACTCCTACTGGTCGGTCGGGGCGCCTGTTCAGCAGGGAGGGGATCTGGGGGAAATAGCGTGAACCTCCGCATGCGTTACGTTCTCCCAGTGAAACTCCTCGCTGTCAGGTGAAAAGAAGCGGCTGGCGACTCCACATGTATCAGATGGAGACATGTGGTAGTTCTATACCCCCCCCCCCAGGGCAATGCGCGCAACGACCAGGAAGGGAATTGGCATAATGACTACATTGGGAGGGGTGAAAAATGCAGAAAACCCTGCCAAAAAATAGAATTAAAAAGAAATGTATTGTACTAAATAAGGTCGCTTTCACATATAGTTTTGGTGGACTCGGTGCGGTTCTGGGGGTGAAGTTGCAACATTGTTGCATTCATTTGGTTCGCCTGCGTTCACACAGAAATCTGTCAGCGCACCGAACCTTCTGAACAATGTCACGCGGTCGAAAAGGGCGCTTGTCTATTGGACAGTGGAAATGTGTGTGTGGCTGCGAGCCCGTGTGTGCACGCGCGTGTGTGTATGCGGAGCCCTCCAGATCAGCGGAGCCGAGTTTTGACATGGCATTGATCCATTGTTCTATTGAAGCACATTACCACCATCCTCTCGCTAAACAACTTGTAGACCACGTTGTTTTTATGAGTGCCCACAAGTAGCTGTTTTATTAATAATATAATAAGCCGCGTTTTTTCTTCCTTCTTCCCAAGATGCACAGATATATAGATAGATATATAGATAGATAGATAGATAGATAGATAGATAGATAGATAGATAGATAGATAGATAGATAGATAGATAGATAGATAGATAGATAGATAGATAGATAGATAGATAGATAGATAGATAGAGATAGATAGATGCAGTGTGGTTGTTTTGCAGTGAATGAATGCTGCGAGCAGTGGTAAGGTAATAATAGTATTGACGTGGCATTGATCCATTGATCCAATGCCGTGCGCCTCGGTAATAATAATAAGCCGCGTTTTTTCTTCCTTCTTCCCAAGATGCACAGTTAGATAGATAGATAGATAGATAGATAGATAGATAGATAGATAGATAGATAGATAGATAGATAGATAGATAGATAGATAGATAGATAGATAGATAGATAGATAGATAGATAGATATAGATAGAAAGAAAGATTAGATGCAGTGTGCTTGTTTTGCAGTGAGTGCTGCGAGCAGTGGTAATAATAATCACTTCCTATATTTGGTTCGCGTTTGGTTCGATGAAGCCGAACCGAGACCTACGTTTTCAGGCGGACCAGAGTTCGCCTGTTTGGTCCGCGAACCGAGTTCGACATGCATTCACACAGACCCGAAAAACCGGACTATCGAATTCTGGTCCGAAAGTCCGGACCAAACAGCCCCTGTGTGAAAGCGACCTAAATGCACCATTTACCTTTACATTTCTTTTTTTGTGGGCCATTTTAGAAACAGACTTGTCCAACACATGATTGCCCGGTCCTCTGTTCCACTATGTGTGTCTGTGTGCGTTTTCTTAAACTATTGTGCAACCTTATGCACTGTACTTAAATAAATATCATTTGGAACTTACCCTTGTGTTTGCTATTTTATTGTAATGATGTGTTTATTAAGTTGCAGGACATTTACAGCAAATGGCTTTCTTTATTGCACATATTTCTTTCCTCCCAGACGGGGGGCCAGACCCCCTCCGGACCACCCCTGACTTGTGACTCAGCAGCACCATCTTGTTTGAAGACCCTGGGGGGAAAGGCCGAGTATGTACCTGGCTGCACGTCGAGTGGGTTTCTGAGTCTGATAAACACATGCTTTCTCCAACAAACATACCTTCATAACTGACCATGCGCTCCAGTACCCTCCTCTGCCTCTGGGCGGAGCTGGAGCGAGGTCCGGGGGAGGCCGGCTCGCCTGTGGGGGGAGAAGCACCATGAGACAGGAGGAAGTAGAAACGTCAGACAGGAGGAAGCAGAAACGTTAGGCCTGTCTGCTTAACAAGCCACACCTGGAATATGTTGGTAGAACCTCATGAAAACAAGTCATTGCCTCATAATGTATTAAAACGAAAACTGTCAGACATCAAATCTGTGTGTGTATATGTATGTGTGTGTGTATATGTATGTATATGTATATGTATATATATATATATATATATATATATATATATATGTGTGTGTGTGTGTGTGTGTGTGGCTGTCCCCGACTAAGGATAAAAAAAAGAAGAAAAAAAAAACAATATATATTTTTTTCATTCCATTTGGGCTGTGGGGGGTGCCTGAAGGAGTCAACTGAAGGCTTCTTGTCCTCTGCAAAAGCATGCAATTGGTCCACTGATGGTCGCAGGGCCATTTTGAGTGGGTCGCGGATGTGTGTGTAAAAAAATAAAAATAAAAAATTACATTATTATTATTATTTTATTTTTTTTATATAATTTTTTTTTGCACTACCTATCTTTGTGAAAGTGGCTTCTCAGCTCTGGTCCAGCTCTGTCTACTTGTCTCTCCTCTTGTCTACTTGTCTCTCCTCTTGTCTACCCGTCTCTCCTCTTGTCTACCTGTCCCAGAGTGGACCTTCTCCACGTTCTCCAGCATCTCGGCGACCGCGACGCTCCTCTTCTTCTCCGGGTTGAGCTTCCAGTACATCATCAGAGCCGCCTTCCTCACTCCTCTCTCGAAGTGCGTCTCCATGCACAGCTTCTTCACCTCCTCCAAGTTCTCCGACGTGATGCCTGGTGGAGAATATATATAGACAGGCTTCTGTTATACCCAGGGTTCCCACAGATGTTGCAAAATGAAATTCAAGGACTTTCAAATACTTTTCCAAGCACTATTTTTTTTATTTTAAAAGGGCATTTAACACTTTCTGCGCCAACCACGAGTATAGTCGGGTTATCTCGCCAACCGTTGCAATAGCATATATCTGCAGAGCAGAACCACAGAGCCCAACGTCTGGGCGGGGCTTCGTGGCGTGGACCTGGCTTTGCACTACTGCGCATGCGGATGAGGGGGGGGGGCTCTCGCTCGCGTGAATACCAAACCAAGTCGCATTTCTCGGAGACGCTCTCTGATTGGCCGACGCCTGTTTCTACACTGGTTAAGCTTAGGCACTCTTCGAAGTTGGTTAAGGTTAGAGTTTGTCTTAGAGCGTGACGGCAAGTTCTTTCGACGGTTAAGCTTAGGCACTCTTTCGAAGTTGGTTAAGGTTAGAGTTTGTCCTAGAGCAGGGCGATAGAACGCCAGGTAGTTTGCAGGCTGTTTGGCGTCCCCCCCCCCCCTCATCCGCATGTGCAGTAGTGCAAAGCCAGGTCCATGCCACAAGCCACGTCCACGAAGCCCCGCCTCAAGCCACGTCCACGCCACGAAGCCCCGCCCAGACGTTGGGCTCTGTGGCTCTGCAGATATACCCTACTCAACCGTTGAGCGCCAGGACCCCCGAAAACCCGAGTATACTCGGGTTTTCATCGTTTTTTATTTTATTCGATTTTCTTTATTCTATGCAGTCTCACGGACCTCTGTGTATCATTGGGACTCCGAGAGTGCAATACCGGCCGAATCCTGCTAGGTGGCAGTATCGCCCACCATTTGAAACCTTATTTCACACTGTGTGTTACATTGTATATGGTCCGGGCGGACAATTTAGACCAAGCCAAGTTAATCGCTTCATCCGAGCACTTTGAAACGCGGTCAGCACACTGCATGCATATTTTGTGCCAGTTCATGTCAGGGACCCGATGGACATCAATACTGGAAATCGCGATCAGACAATTGGAATATTCTTTTTGGGATACCTCCTAGTAAAGGTATGACATCAATCCTACTTTGATCCAACAATGTTTTCACATCGATCACAATGATCAATGTATGTAGTATTAAAAAAAATGCCGTTGCTGACAATCAGAGCATCAACAAACGACCCCCCCCCCTTTGATGCATTCATGATGAAACATAATACCTATTATATACCTTTGATTTGGAAATAGTAACGTGTCCAGGCGAGCAACACGAACGCCTTTAGCAAAATTCACATAGCGCTCCATAACGCAGCTTCCAGGAATTAGCCAAGATCACTCTGAAACTATACAATATTCACCATGGGATAACACGCAAACGTATACATGAACAAATTTACTCGTTTGTACGTGTTGGACGATAGATAGTGACTGTGAAATGAGCCATAGTATTGTCTCCATAGCTATAATATAGAATATAGATATAGCCCTGCAAACATTGTGACGCACAGTGAAAATCCCTATCTTTTAAAGCGTGGCCCATTGAATACAAGGATGGATAAAACGGCTGGCGCTGAAAGCATAGCTGTCAACATGCACGGTTTTACCGGGATTCTCCTGTATTTCGACCCTCTGCACGCCGTCTTTACGGCGCACGGATTGGTACGTATTTTGTACTAATTATTATTATTATTTTTTTTACAAAATGGGTGCAATTCTCCTCCGTGACGACAGGTGGCAGCAGTGTAGATTAGACCGTTATCACAGGAAGTCAGACCGGGAGACGGTTTCGAGCCGAAGAAGAATAAGAACAGAACAGCGAGCGGATTTGCTCAGAGCTCAGGGGAGAGACTGATGCGGCACCGAGGGTGTCAAATCAACTTAGCCAGTGTCTCTTGATTGCCCACTCTGTGGCTTTTGTCTCTGGAACAAAGGGTTTGCAAATCTTCTGTGGATAAAACAATACAAAGTTACTGTGTATGTGATGCAGGAAGGAATGTGTAAATGTCTTGGTGAACAGCCGTTTGCTCTGCGCCTCGGCGTCCCCCTCCTTCACTCTGACGCCCAATTTCCTGAATGCGATTTATAAATAATAATTGATCCGTTTTAAAAGTTGTCGTGAATTGTCATGGTATGACAAATACAGTTACTGGTAACTCGCAGGCATTGCAGAGATATTGAGGAAAAACACAAAATCGCATTGGCTTTTTTTCTATCTCACATTTCTCTGTAGACACACACTGTTCCAAAATGATATTTCCACTGCTAAATTAATGACCATAGGTATTTTTTTATAGCTTTAACGAGTTGTAGTATTAATATGTAGTCTACAGTGATGAAGGTATAAAGACACTATGGTAATACATTGATTGATTGCTTTTATAGTTTCACAAACACATCAAGACAAATCACAAACACAAAGAAATAAAAAGAACAATAGTATGTTGCCAGACACTGTCACATCAATGAACAAACATACACCATGTCATATGCTTTACACTAAGGACGCAAGGGGCTGATTCTCTGACATATATACACACATTACATATATACACATACACATATATATATATATAATATATACACCAGCGCCGCCAATAGATAAAAAAAATTAACTAATCAATCTCACAATTTTCTGTAATCAATCTAGATTAATCTAGATTAAAAACAGCATTTTTCTACATAAAACCGAAGCTTGTAACAGATATTTACTTGAGTAAAATCATGGAATTAATGTAAAATCAACACAAAGAAAGTATATTTAGATTCAAAGACTATTTTAATAGCTTTCTTTGAATACAGTTTCTCTCCTGTGAAATACAAATGTTCAACAAAACCATAATTTACATAGCATTTACACTCTAAGTAGGAAAAGTTTACCCTACAACGAAATGGCTGGGTACATACAGGTTTTGACCAGCAGATGGCAGCGACGAGGCAGCTCCATTGGGAGGGGGCGGGGCCGGGTTGGAGGGGGCGGGCTGAGGGGGCGGGGCCAGGAGAAGGGGCGGGGCTAAAACGTGCACGTTTTCTCAAAACGAAATGTTGACAGCTATGGCTGAAAGTGTTAAAAGGATCCAATTCCAATCCAATGCCAACCTCCTCCAATGTACAGTTTCTACGTCAAATGTATATACTTTCTTTTTTTAGACTCTTTTTGTATCACAAACAGTACTGTATTTGTAAATCTGGTATGTCTTAAATGTATAGATGTAGCAGTACTGTCTATCTGTATGTCATATATGTTATGATGAATTGAAAATGGGGGACCCTGATGTAAACAAGACGAAAGTCTTTCTCTGGTCTGCATCCCCTTAACAATTGTGTGTATTGAGCCGTACTGTATTGTACCCATTCTGCAATCTGTTCATAAAGTTTTCAATCAATCAATCAATCAATCAGTATATGACCATAGGGACCCTGTATATGTCCAGACTGACTATATGACCATAGGAACCCTGTATAATTATGTCCAGACTGACTATATGACCATAGGAACCCTGTATATATGTCCAGACTGACTATATGACCATAGGAACCCTGTATATATGTCCAGACTGACTATATGACCATAGGAACCCTGTATAGATTTACATTATGTTTTATCTATTTATTTAAAAGATTTGCACTACATCCATACCTCATTTTTTTATGAGTTTGCATTTCTGTACCGCATTGTCTGCATTTTTACTTCATTGTACTTAGGTTGTACTTTAGTTTATATATTGTATAGTGTTGGTTGGGACTTTATTCCTCTTTCACTTTTTTTTTTTACAGTAAGAAGCACAATCTCAGGAGGCTCATTTCACAGAACCAAGCATTTCACTGTAATGTACATGTTCCTTATACGTGACAAATAAAAACAAACTTGAAACTTTGGGAAGGGGACAGGATACGGACAGGAGAGGGTGCAGTACCTTTCCTGGAGGACAGGCAGCGCTGCAGTAATTTGACAGCGTCCTTGCGTCCCTGTTTAGCAGCCTGGACCAGCCAGGTGACTGCTGTACAGTTATTCAGCTCCTCGTCCCTCATCTCCGCCAGGGCCAGGAAGCAGCGGCCCATCTGAGAGACAGACACACGCACACGCACACACAACCATACAGACACACACGTACACACACGCACACGCACACACACACAGACACACACAGGTACATCAGTATACACATGGACACAGACACACAGACAAAAGAAACACACAAGATAATGTCACAGATACTATGCATTTCAGCCTAGAATTTGGCGTCTTGACGGAAATGCTTTGAGTTGGTTATTTACCAACGATTCTGGGATTTTCTTCGCAAGACAGGATAAATTGGAGATATTTGAGATTACTTCTATAACCTCCTTTATGCAATGGAATTACATGATGCTGACTGACACGGGCGGGAGGCTTATTGTATACACAGTTAACATGCTTTGAGACAGAGTGGTTACCGACACTCACCTTGGTCTGTGCTTTGGCTTCTCCAGACTTCGCTCTCTCTTCCAGCTCCTCGAAACTCAGCTCCTCCTCCGGCACTTCTGCGGATAACAAGAAACCATTCACTCTCCTGATTGGATAAAGTGGGAAGGGGATACCAGAAAATGTATTTCCTGTTTACTGCAGAGCAGGAGGGACTGGGAGACCCATGTTACTGACCAAACACTGTATATCGGTGATGGCTGTCGGAATGTAGAGCCACTTATTTTGACAAAAGAATAAAACTTACAGCACCTTTAGCTGGTGTTTTGTGCAGGTCTGATTTCAGAACATCTAGCACACACTATACTGACGATGAACATGAAAGTGGTGTAGTGGTTAACACACATCACACATCACAGCTAGAAGGTCCTGGGTTCGATTCCCGCTTGGGGACCAGTTTGCCGTGTTGCCAGGTGGGGTATCTCCCGAGGCCTTTCTGTATGGAGTTTGCATGTTCTCCCCCTGTGCTCGCAAGGGTTTCCCTTGCCAATAAGATAAACCCAATGGAAAAACATGCAGAACAGATCGCTAGCGCTGTCGTGTCCCTGACGAAGATGGACAGGAGCACTTGGATTGGTCCCGGGGGCGCGGCCCCACACCGCAGCCCATGTCTGCTCCGGGCTGCCCTCGGGGGGGGGGGGGGGGGGGGGGGGAGGACGACGGGATGGGTCAAGCATTTCATCGGTGACCCAATGCATGCGTGTGTCCGTGTTCCTGTGTGTCGCCCATCTCACATGTGTGTGTTGCTGCATGACAAATAAAGACTTCTTCTTCTTACATGTGTGTGTTGCTGCATGACAAATAAAGACTTCTTCTTCTTACATGTGTGTGTTGCTGCATGACAAATAAAGACTTCTTCTTCTTACATGTGTGTGTTGCTGCATGACAAATAAAGACTTCTTCTTCTTACATGTGTGTGTTGCTGCATGACAAATAAAGACTTCTTCTTCTTACATGTGTGTGTTGCTGCATGACAAATAAAGACTTCTTCTTACATGCGTGTGTTGCTGCATGACAAATAAAGACTTCTCCTTCTCCTTCTTCTTACATGTGTGTGTTGCTGCATGACAAATAAAGACTTCTCCTTCTCCTTCTTCTTACATGTGTGTGTTGCTGCATGACAAATAAAGACTTCTTCTTCTTCACATAAAAAACCTGCCAGGCTCGCCCGTCCGTACAGCGCTGTGCCACTAGGTCATTTGAGAGATCCTAACCGAGCGCATGTGGAGCTAGCATGACTCATACCCCTTCTGGAAACCGCTTCACTCATGACTGGGGGGGGGGGGGTCTGAACAATACACCACCGGCGACCACACGGCCCGGGAGCGCGTGCCGTCCTGTCCATCACTGACCAGACAGAAGTGCCAAGGAGGGTCTGGTTTTCCTCCTGGCAGGAAGCTTGAGGCCTTATCCCTCTGACTCAGCGCTAAGATAACTGATTGTCTACTAGTCAACAACTGTTGCCATGCTGCTCCAGGTGTAACACACACACACACACACACACACACACACACACAGGGAGATAGAGAGACAGAGAGAGAAAGAGGGGTGGACGGCTCTTTATAGACAGTAGGAAGGCTGAGGGGGAGACAGGAGAGAAGGTCCTTTACAGAGACAGTAGGAAGGTTGGGAGGGAGACAGAGTAGGGGAGACATAGGAGAGAAGGTTCTTTATAAACAGTAGGAAGGCTGAGGGGGAGACAGAGTAGGGGAGACACATGAGAGGTTCTTTATAGAGACATTAGGAAGGCTGAGGGGGAGAGAGTAGGGGAGACACAGGAGAAGGTTCTTTATAAATAGTAGGAAGGATGAGGGGGAGACAGAGTAGGGGAAACACAGGAGAGAAGGTTCTTTATAGAGACAGTAGTAAGGATGAGAGGGAGACGGAGTAGGGGAGACACAGGAGAGAAGGTTCTTTATAAACAGTAGGAAGGATGAGGGGAGACAGAGTAGGGGGGACACAGGAGAAAAGGTTCTTTATATAGACAGTAGGAAGGCTGAGAGGGAGACAGAGTCGAGGAGACACAGGAGAGAAGGTTCTTTATAGAGACAGTAAGGCTGAGGGGGAGACAGAGTAGAGAAGGTCCTTTATTGAGACAGTAGGAAGGCTGAGAGGGAGACAGAGTAGAGGAGACACAGGAGAGAAGGTTCTTTATAGAGACAGTAGGAAGTCTGAGGGGGAGACAGAGTAGAGGAGACACAGGAGTAGAGGTAGGGGTGTAAAAGTACACGAACAAGTTTCAGTGTGTACCTGTTACGACCCTGGCTCATGGGTACGCAACCTATGTGTAATCAACACCAAAACCCTGTGCTCTAACTCAAAAATGCTACTAAACCAAGGAACTACTAATATAACTATAAACTAATGTACTGGTAACCCAACGGACAAGGACTGTAAGAACCTGACAGCTCTTTCACTAGGCACAGACCGTGCATGTGTGTTTCTGGGTCTGCCTTTGAAGCTCCCCAGCAGGTAACCAATCAGCACTAATTGGCTAATTGGCAGCCCTCACCTGCCTGCCCTGGTGAAACAGGAGTGACCAGGCCTCTAGTACATAACACCTCCCCCACCAAACTGGTTGCCCAAGAGGCAACCACTACACAACAACCCATAAACAAAACAAAAAACAACTGTGACCCCTTAGTTGTCAGGGCCTCTACCACCACAGCGATAACGGGTACCACAAACACCGGTACTACGATCGTGAGAGGGCGTCTGCTAGCACGTTGTCCCTCCCACGAATGTGGCGAATATCCAAGTTATACGCCTGGAGGAACAAACTCCATCGCATCAAACGATGATTCGAATTCACCATGCTGCGAAGAAAAACCAAAGGGTTATGGTCTGTATACACAACAAGGGGTAAACTGGAGGATCCCACGTAAACATCAAAATGGTTCAAGGCAAGAACCAAAGCGAGCGCCTCCTTCTCTATAGTAGAGTAGTGCAGTTGATGCCTGTCAAACTTTTTAGAAAAGTAGCACACTGGGTGCTCCACCTCTAATGCATCCTCTTGCAGGAGGACGGCTCCAGCACCGAGGTCACTAGCATCCACTGCCAACTTGAATGGCAGTTGAAAATCGGGAGCTGACAGAACGGGAGCGCTAATCAGAATACCCTTGATGCTCTCAAAAGACTGTTGACAAGTCTCAGTCCACACGAAAGGTACCTTAGGACTGAGCAGATTGGTCAAAGGGGCAACAACAGAAGCAAAGTTCCTACAGAAACTCCTATAGTACCCTGCCATACCTAGGAAGCGCTTTAACTCCCGCCTGGTGATGGGAGCAGGGAAGCCCACTATAGCCTCCACCTTAGCTGTAACGGGGCACACATGCCCACGTCCAACCACCTTACCCAGGTAGGTAACCGTGGCCTGTCCAAATTCACATTTCGCAAGGTTAACTGTCAAGTTAGCATCACCCAACCGCTTGAACACTTCGGCCAGATGCTCCACATGTTGTGACCAAGAGGAACTGTGGATAACCAGGTCATCCAGATATGCCTCACAGAACGCTACCCCGCCCAGGACCTTGTTCACTAGCCGCTGAAACGTCGCTGGGGCATTTCGCATGCCAAAGGCCATCACTGTATACTGGCAGAAACTCTCTGGTGTGACAAAAGCGGATATCTCACGTGCTCGCGGAGTAAGCGGAACCTGCCAGTATCCCTTTAGCAAATCCAATTTACTTACAAAGGCTGCTGAACCCACCCGATCGATACAGTCGTCCATCCGAGGCAGAGGGTACGAGTCCGGCTTGGTTACTGTATTAACTTTACGGAAATCAGTACAGAACCGATGAGTGCAGTCTGGCTTATCAACAAGCAGGCAGGGGGAGCTCCACGCACTAGAACTGGGCTCCGCAATGCCATGTCTCAGCATATAGTCTACTTCCTTACTCAAGATCCTTCGTTTTTCCGGATTCACCCTATAGGCATGTTGCTTAATTGGTCCTGCACTACCAACATCAATGTCATGCTCGAGTACATTAGTACGACTAGGGACATCAGAAAACAAACGTGTATGCTGTCTAAGTAGGCGCACCACATCCGTACACTCAGGAAGTGGTAAGTACGACAGGTGTGAGTCCAAGTCACCTAGTATCTGGGTGTTTGGCAACCGGCCCTGAGAAATCTCCTTCGACACAGAACAGTCGGCTACAATAGGAGATGCAGAAACTGTTAGAACAGCCACAGGCTTGACCCCTGACTGGTCAACCTGAGCCCTATCATTGTACGCCTTCAACATATTGACGTGACATAATCTACTCTTGCGCCTGCGGTCGGGAGTTTTAATCAAGTAGTCGACCTCACCAACTTTGCGCTCAATGGAGTATGGCCCACTGTATTTAGCCTGTAATGCAGACCCAAGAATAGGCGAGAGAACCAACACCTTGTCTCCCGGTGAGAACACCCTATGTCGGGCCCGCCTATCATACCACACCTTCATTTTTCCTTGGGCTACCTTTAGGTTCTCTTTCGCTAGTTCACATGCTCTACTAAGCTTAAGCCTGAAGTCACACACATAGTCCAACAAATTAGTAGAGGAAGGAGTCTGGTCAGCCAACCACTTTTCCTTCAGCAGTTTCAAAGGACCCCTCACTGTGTGGCCGAACACCAGCTCAGCCGGGCTGAATCCAAGAGACTCCTGGGTTACCTCCCTAGCAGCAAACAGAAGCAAAGGGATTCCATCATCCCAGTCTTTGTCGAACTCCGTACAATATGCCCGCAGCATTGTTTTGATAGTCTGGTGAAATCTCTCCAGCGCCCCCTGGGACTCTGGATGATAGGCAGAGGAAGGGCAATGTTGGATAGACAACTGCTGGAGGACCTGAGCAAAGAGACGGGACATGAAGTTAGACCCTTGATCTGATTGAATGACCTTTGGTAGGCCAAAAGTCGAAAAAAACCTAACCAGAGCTTTGGATATAGCTGGGGCTGTGATCTTGCGTAAAGGAATGGCTTCAGGAAAACGGGTCGCTGCACACATAATAGTCAAAAGGTACTGGTTCCCTGTCTTAGTTCGAGGGAGGGGACCAACACAGTCAATGAGGATCCGCTCAAAAGGTTCCCCAACGGCAGGGATAGGCTGCAGAGGAGCCTGAGGGATCTTCTGGTTTGGTTTACCAACCACCTGACACACATGGCACGAGCGACAATATTGTGCCACATCTGACTTCAAACCAGGCCAACAAAAATGTCTCAGCACACGGTCATAAGTCTTCCTGACCCCCATGTGACCAGCAAGATCATGATCATGTGCTAGATGCAGTATATCAGGACGATACACGGCTGGAACAACAATCTGAAACACACTGCCCCAGTCATCCAGACTGGACAGGTTAGGTGGTGTCCACTTTCTCATGAGCACGTCATTGCTAACAAAGTATCCTTGAGACGTATCTACCATTTCATCCTCTAAAACCGCCTCTTCCAAGAGGGACGACAAGGAGACATCCTTGTTTTGCTCTAGTACCAACTGCTCATGAGACGGTATCACCTTACCAAAACCCTCATCAGGGCCACTTTTCAACTCAACAAAGAACGTGTCACTAAGTGTCATATCACCATCTAAGTTAACAACCTCATGGGTGTCACATTTGACCTTTGACATTGCACGTGTTACCGCACACACAGGAAACACTCCTGGATGCTTCTGTGCGAGCTCATCAGGAACCTCAGAAACTACAGGGACGGGAATTACAACTGGAGTAGCCAGCACTTTGCCACCGGCCAAATCGTTCCCTAGAATGAAGGACACCCCCTTTATGGGAATGTGAGAACACACTCCTACGACAACATTGCCTGATACTAAGGGAGAGTTTAGCGAGACCTCATGCAAAGGAGTATTCACAAAGCCTCCTCCAAAGCCCTGAACAATGGCACCGGAATGCAATGAAGAATCTTCCGAAAATGGCAAAATCCCATCCAGAATGAGAGACTGGAAAGCTCCTGTATCTCTCCATATTGTAATAGCCTGCCTTGATCCTAATTCACCAACCAGTGAAACAAATCCCTCCATCCTAAATGTTGAGGAGCCCTCTAGCTCCCTGTCTGCACCTTTGATACTTCGCACCCCACCCTCTAATGTCGGCATAGGTGTCCTGTCTATGATTTCTACCAGAGCCACAGTTTTTACATTTTTCTGCTTAAGCACAGGGCATCCAGCAACGATATGACCAGGCTCCTTACAGTAAAAACAGATAACCCCCTCTGGGAATGCACTAGCAGAGCCACCTTGCCTAGGAGTCGAAGTAAACCGACCAGCAGACACGGGTGCCGGGAACCGGCTCCCCTGAGAAGGAAGCCTACTACCCCTGGACTCCACACGGCCCTCCTCTACAAAGACGGACTTGTGTGTTAACACAAACTCATCAGCCAAGACAGCAGCGTCGGCTATCTTCGATACCTTATGCTCATTTAGATGTGTGGAAACGTTATCAGGAACACACCTCTTAAATTCCTCTAGGAGAACCAACTGTCTGAGCTGCTCCCTTGACTCTGCTTTTTGCGAGGTGCACCACCGGTCAAACAGGTTCTCCTTCTCTTTTCCAAATTCAACATAAGACTGCCCCTCCTGCCTACGATAACCTCTAAAACGCTGACGATAGGCCTCGGGGACCAACTCATAAGCCCTCAATATGGAAGCTTTAACAAGTTCATAATCAGCGCTCTGTTCAAGGGACAGAGCAGTGTAGGCTTCTTGTGCCCTACCAACCAAAACACATTGTAGCAGCAGTGTCCAGGCGGTATCAGGCCACTTCAATGTGGTTGCCACCCTTTCGAAAAGGGGAAAATATCTTTCCACGTCTTTCTCAAAAAATGGTGGCACCATCCTAATATTCCTGCCTACATCAAACCCGGAACGTGACTCTGGATGCAGAGCACCCGCCTGCAAGGCAGCATACTTATATTCAAGCTCCTTCTGTGCACGCTCGTGCTCCAGCAACAGTTGTTTCTCCTTAAACTCACGCTCATGCTCACGCTCCTCTTTCCTCTCTCTCTCCTTAAGCTCACGCTCCTCTTTACTCTCTCTCTCCTTAAGCTCACGCTCCTCTCTCCTCTCCTCACGCTCTCGCTCTAGCTGCCTCTCCTTAAACTCCAACTCCCTAATCCTCCACTCACCCTCTACACCAGGTAATAGCGGAGACGCGCCAGACGATGGAGGCTCCTCCACCCTCTCCTCAAGCACCTGTCCCCTAATGAGCAAAACCCGCAAAGCACCCAAGGCAGATGGTTTCAAACGTTTCTCACTGGGAGTAAGCTCGACCTTGTAGTGCACAGCAAGCTCGAGCAGTTGTTCTTTGGAAAATTTGTCTAATAAGTCATGAGACGGGCGATCAACAAAGTCCCTGATGGAAGCCATTGTCACTGAACTAGACACCCCAAGCTACACACCCAACCTCACAGACACGAAGAACCACTAACGAACCACTGAAGAACAACGAAGAACCACTGAAGAACCATGAATAATGCTAATTGCCAACAATAACAACCAGAATGGAACACGGTGGAAATGTGAGCTCTACGGAGCGCACCTTTCCAGGTTGCACAAACAACCAAAAAAAAATTTAAAAAAACACACCCACCCTAAATAGACGTGTCATACACGCAGGGTGTTAGGTGCTACCAGGTATGCTCACCAAACACTTAAACAAACAAAATAAATCCAACAAAATTTTCCAAACAGGTGCGCCTTCTAACCTGATGTGACCACATATGCTTCTACGTCTAAACTGCAGAAAACCCCGGCCTACCACATGTCTACCCTAAGAAACACTAAATCAAGCCCTACCACACTACCTGTGTTTCCTGGCCGCCCTAACCTACCTACCCTTAAACTAATGCCCTGTAGACCTAACTTTCTTCAACCACACCTGCTACCAGTCAAAGATCATATACAATCATTTCATTGACCGCCCCAGGAGTACGTGGTGCACCGGACGCTAACCCACAACCAGAAAATAATGTCCCTATCTACATGTGGTGCCTACTAAACTATATATTTTAACAGCATAAGTAGTCACATCAAATTACAAACAAATACGGCATACTCACCTGTTTGATGAAAATGGCTCAGCCCCCACGTTACACCATGTGTAACGAACACCACCCAAACCATAACATGATGACACCCCGTGCAACACAAAAAAAAAATCACCAAACAAAGTTCTAGGGGTAAAAGATCCCGGATGAGCGCCCAATTGTTACGACCCTGGCTCATGGGTACGCAACCTATGTGTAATCAACACCAAAACCCTGTGCTCTAACTCAAAAATGCTACTAAACCAAGGAACTACTAATATAACTATAAACTAATGTACTGGTAACCCAACGGACAAGGACTGTAAGAACCTGACAGCTCTTTCACTAGGCACAGACCGTGCATGTGTGTTTCTGGGTCTGCCTTTGAAGCTCCCCAGCAGGTAACCAATCAGCACTAATTGGCTAATTGGCAGCCCTCACCTGCCTGCCCTGGTGAAACAGGAGTGACCAGGCCTCTAGTACATAACAGTACCATACCATACCGAACGGCTGTGTAGTGTACCGAACGAATACAACGGTATTTTAACCACTAACGAACGCCCACCGGGGGCTGTTTTTTTCACAATCCAATATAATTTTTTTTTTTTTTTTTTTACAAGTCGATTATTCATTTCAATATAGAATATTTGTTGACAGCCCTACAAGTACAATTAGTTACTGCACACACTACATAACCCCTGAGTGGAACATGGAAAGCCAAACTTTCCCCCACTGTACCGAAAACCCGTACCGAACCGTGACTTCAAAACCGAGGTACGTACCGTGCCGTACCGTGGTTTTTGTGTACCGTTACACCCCTAGTAGAGGGTGGTATTCAGCTGGGGTACATGTGTTCTCTGAGACGGGGGTTCTTGACCGCTACACTAGTATCTCGTGGGCACATCTCAATTACAACACTGCGACGGTGCGGGGTATCTGCCGGAAACACGATCTCGCTCACACACCACACGAAACACAACACGTGATTTTCAGAAATGTTTCGCTGAAAAAGCAACTCTATAATTAGTCCTTCCCACATGATCTCAGGTTACCCGTGGTGGTGGCATGGTGATGGGATGGGCAGAAGGACTAGACCTGGGCGACGACTCAATGTGATCATCTTTCAATGGGATCATATATCGTGGTGAAATCACCATATAGCAATTATGTTGTTTGAATGGACAATAACAAGCACATGTCAACTCATATTTCGTACAAAGTTCAATCTGAAATATTTGAGGGAATGTCATTTGAAAATGGCAGGTTTTGGTTTTACATTACCATGCAGTTCGGTGAAATTATCATTACATAACTCGTGATTTCACATGCGTGAGCCGATATCGTGATAGTCTGCACATGTAACATCTGTGAAGTATTAAATTAAGTATTACGTTCATAAATCTCAATTTAAGGCCTAAAAGATTAATTAAAAAGTCTTAAATTTCATTTGCACAGGTGTTAGGTTCTTTGGGGGGACAGTCAGGAGGAGATGAAATATTTAGAAATATATTAAATGTTTTTGTATTCGAGTCGTTTTTGTGGGGCTACTGGGAGCTTGGTGCGTCTGGCAACAGCTTGAATGGAACACGCGATAATTTAAATGGCCACGCAAGTGGCGCAAGGTCTATGTAGGGAAACACCGACGTCTGTGTGTATTCTAAGATTTCACTCCATGATTGCATGTAGGAGCTCAGTGTTGGAGATGCAACCGAGTACAATACGATATTCCCAGCGGGAGCCAGTACCTCTCCTACTCTGCAAGTAGGCTTTGGTGGGTGAGAGAGAGAAAGAGAAAGAGAAAGAGAAAGAGAAAGAGAAAGAGAAAGAGAAAGAGAAAGAGAAAGAGAGAGAGAGAGAGAGAGAGAGAGAGAGAGAGAGAGAGAGAGAGAGAGAGAGAGAGAGAGAGAGAGAGAGAGAGAGAGAGAGAGAGAGAGAGAGAGAGAGAGAGAGAGAGAGACAGAGAGAGAGACAGAGAGAGTTAGATAGTGAGACAGAGAGAGAGTTAGATAGTGAGACAGAGAGAGAGCGAGAGCGAGAGTGAGAGCGAGAGCGAGAGCGAGAGCGAGAGAGAGAGAGAGAAGACAGGCTCGTCTCCACAAGTCAGGAAAATCTGTGAGAGGCTACTTTACATTAGTTCTTTATCTATTTATTACTAAAAGATTTGCACTACATCTCATTTTTGCATTTTGTTTGCATTTTGTACTTCTTTTTTACTGTATGAAGCACAATCTCAGGAGGCTCATACAGAACCAAGCATTTCACTGTAATGTACATGTTCCTTATACGTGACAAATAAAACTAAACTTAAATAGTTCGCCGTGGAGACAAGGCAGAAGGGGTGGGGGCAGAAGGGGTGTCACTATGCATGCTTGGTGGTGTAGATTAGAAGATGTTTTATGTAACCATAGATGTCAGAAAACCATGTTGAACTGAAATCCTATGTAAATGGCTGCATTTATATAACAGCTTTTATCCAAAGCGCTTTACAATTTGTTCCTCACATTCACCCATTCACTCACATTCACACACCGTTGGCAAGGTGCCAACTTGCTCATCTTGAGCAATTAGGGGTTAAGTATCTTGCTCAAGGATACTTCGACACGCTGCCCGGGAGGAGTGGGAATCAAACCGGGAACCTTCTGATTACCAGACGACTGCTCTACCTCCTGAGCCACTGTCACCCTATGTACATATCTATCCACATTATGTCCAGAGTTACTTATGTTATGTTAAGTATATTGATTTTTTATATTGTTTACACTGCTCTTTACTACCTGTACCTGTACCTCCCCATGCTGCTATGATGCCTGAATTTCCCCAAGGGGATCAATAAAGGTAAAGGAATATCTTATCTTATCTTACATCTGTCCATACCTGCATATAATCCTTTTTACAGATCTGTAGATACTATATCTGTACATATCCCTTACCTACTCTTACTAGTTACACTGCTGGCCAGTACGACTTACTACCATAGTGTCTTTATACCTGTATCACTGTAGATATTAATACTACAACTCTGTACATACATCTGATTAGCACTATTACTGAGTAGTACTAATGTATATATTTTATACCCAGTTGAATCACTTGTGCACTGTATATTGCTGTTGTACTTTACTGTTACATTTGCACTCTGTTTGGATGCCAAACTTCTTTTCGTTGTACTGTACTTTTGGCTTTTTTACCGATACCGATATACCGATATTGTCCAACTCTTAATTTCCGATACCGATATCAACCGATACCGATATATGCAGGGTTTCTCCCCCCAAAAAACTGAATAATTTCAGGTAATTAACATTACATATGTCTTGTTGTGGAATTAACGTAACATTATGCATACTTTTGACAATAAATAAAATCAGAATTTGTTCTTACTTGCTTGCCTGGGTAAATAAAGGTTATAGAAATGTTAAAAAAAAAATGTAAACCGATACCGATATTTTCCGATATCACATTTTTATGCCAATATCGGCCGATAATATCGGACATCCCTAATTTTAATCTAATCTAATCTTAAGTATGACCACGACAAAAGCATTGATTGGACTAACAACTCTGTGCGTTTTATAATGTCTGGATATAATGACAATAAATGTGAATCTAATCTAATCTACTGGTGATTTGATCTGCGGATTCAAATAAAGTATTTAAAGTGTGTGTGTATGTGTGCATGTACAGTATGTGTGTGTGTGTGTGTGTGTGTGTGTGTGTGTGTGTGTGTGTGTCTGTGTGTGTGTCTGTGTGTATGTCTGTCTGTCTGTGTGTGTGTGTATGTGCGCATGTACAGTATGCGTGTGTGTGTGTGTCTGTCTGTGTGTGTCTGTGTGTGTGTCTGTCTGTCTGTCTGTCTGTCTGTCTGTGTGTGTGTGTGTGTGTGTGTGTATGTGTGTGTGTGTGTGTGTGTGTGCATGTATGTGTGTGTGTGTCTACCTGTAATGGTCCTCTCTGGTTCGGGGGGGGGTGCAGGCCGCGGAGGGGCAGCGGGGGGTCTGGTCGGGACGTCCCCCCCGGTGGAGGCGGCGTTGAGCTGGGACCTCCCCCCCGCCTGAGACAGAGTCCTGACGGGCTGGCGGAGCGGGGAGACGGGGGGGGTGGAGAGGGAGGGAGAGGGGGGCGAGAGGACGGGCGAGGGCCGCGAGGCGGGGACCGGCGGGGAGACGGGGGGAGTGGTCAGGGCGGGGGGTTTGGGCCGCGGTGGGGAGGTGGCGGGGGGTGTGGGCGTGGCTGGGGAGGGAGGGGTAGATGTAGGAGTAGCTGGGGGGGAGGGGGAGGAAGAGGAGGAGGGGGGGCCAGGTTTCGAGGTGCCAGGCGGAGGTTCCATCATGTCTGGAAAACACGGAAAGATCGAAATCTTATCAATCTATCGAAATCTTATTAATCTATCGTATATCAATAAATCAAGATCTCTCAGCATATTTGAAAGCAACAATATCACTGAAACCGTACATGTACATCTAGCTGACGCTTTACAGCAAGTCAGCAGGAAGGGTACCACTCTGACAGAAAGTCAAACAGTGTTGAACTTGAGTGCCACAGTCTTGAGTGCATAGTCGTATAGACATATTAGCATAGTAATAATAATAATAATAATAATAATAATAATAATAATAATAATAATAATAATAATAATAATAATAATAATAATAATAATAATAATAATAATAATAATACATCTTATTTGGTGGCGCCTTTCACGACACCCAAGGTCACCTTACAGACCATGAAAAATTTAATAAAAACACTGCAAGGCAGTTAAAAGTCGAGGTTAAAAACAAAACAAACAACAGTATAAAACAGTGAAGTTAAAATAACAAAACAAACAAACAGCAGGGGGTATAGGACAGTGACACAGGTTATAGTGATTATGCGAGTTTGAACAGATGGGTTTTCAGTTGTGATTTAAATGAGGATAGTGAGTCACACTGTCGGACATGTGTGTAGTAGGTAGTAAGTAATATAGGCGAGGTAGATTCCTCAGTAGAAGAAGTCTTTATTTGTCACTCATGCAGCAAGATGGGCGACACAAAGGAAGTTGGAACACACAAACACATGCATTGGGTCGCTGATGAAATGTCTCTCTGCGCTTGACCCATCCCGTTGTCCCCCCCCCCCCCAAGTGCTCCTGTCCGTCTTCGTCAGAGACGTGACAGCGTTAGCGATCTGTTCTGCATGTTTTTCCATTGGGTTAACTCTTTTTGGGGGGGGAAACCCTTGCGAGCACGGGGAGAACATGCAAACTCCTCACAGAAAGGCAGAGCGGAAGGGTCTTGAGGGTTGTGTAGTTAAGAGACCATTGACCCGACCGTAGGTAGAAGGGAGCAATTCACGGTATGCCAGGTCAAAGGCCTTGAAGCGGATTCGTGGGGCAATGGGAAGCCAGTGCAGCTCTTTTTTGAAGTGGCTTGTTAGCGTGTTAGCTTGTTAGCCGGAAAACCAGCTAGCAGTGCATTAGTCAGTGAGTGGCAGGGCTGCACACGACCAGTTGTTGTGGAAATAAACACACGTTCACTTCACACGCTAGCAGATACACAGCTGCTGCGTCTGTAAGGATGACTGACAGGGCTGTGGCGGAGAGAGAGGAACGGGGGTGAGACTGACAGCTGTCACCGGTGTGGTTGATGATGACACCTTCTCTCCTCTTCCCTTAAATACCATCACTCAACTTTCACCGTCTACCAAAGGAGCTCACCAGCCCTCTCCGACTCCTCCTGACCCAAAAAAAATATATATATACGATTTGCTACACATTACCAGGTAGCCTCTGAAAACGCTGACCTAGAGATAGCCTGATTCCAGCACAAATCCAGTGAACAGAACCTGTTTGTCATTGGGTCTTCTACTCTGAGTACCTTCTCAAGACACCAAACATGCTGTGGTTCAACTCCCCCCAAGGCTATACCAACACACACACACACACACACGGAACCGCTAATCTCAGTACCCTGAGACTATATTGAGAAGGTGGTATCCGTGGTGCCTCGAAACGTGATGTACCGGAGAAGACATTTATTTTTGGACTTGTCCTGCTGCAATGCAGGGAATCCCCCCCTTGGCCACAGCAGGCTCCGGTGACGTTATTGATTTAACTTGATTGATTGATTGATTGATTGAAAACTTTATTAACAGATTGCAGAATGGGTACAGTACAGTACAGCTCAAAACAATTGTTAAGGGGATGCAGACCAGAGAAAGACTTTCGTCTCGTTTACATCAGGGTCCCCCATTTTCAATTCATCATAACATAAATATGACATAGGGGAGAGTGGGGTGAGTAGTGCCAATTTTTACTTAAAGTGCCTTTAAAGCAAGGGGATTACAGTAATGCCCCCAACTAAAATGTGTACATATAGTTTAGGATGTTGTGCATCCCTGGGGACAATCACTTTGGATCTTAAATAAACTGTTTCAGAAATATAGCTTTAGGAAAAAAAAGTGGTTTTGTGGCACAACTTGCTCCCGGTGCGGGGTAAGTTGTGACATTAGAGAGAATACACAGGTAACTTGTGCCATTGATAATTTTACGTAAAACAGATCATTTTAATCTCAAAAGCGGTAAAAGCATCCTGCAGATCTTCATCTCCTTTCCAACCTGACGTATAGTCTTCCCATGTTGCACCTCTTTCACTGCTCTTTCCAACTTCTCAAGGAGTTGAAACCCTGTCTGTCTTTCGTTTGTATATCTGCGTGGCATGATGGATTTTGGTCTAAAATTAAGAATATCACATAGTTTTAGTGATCAAATGTAAGAATACAATGTACAATAACAATAAAATACAATCAAGTAATATATATAGTTAATAATTATAAGTTGGGGCAACTTAACAAACAGAACATCTGGCACAACTTAACCCAGGCCCTTTGGCACAAATCACCCCAAGCCTACCATTTTGAAAAAAAATGCATCCCCCAGCTGTTTTGAGCTAGCATCATGCTAACTGTATAGACTCATGGTGTAGCTTACTAAAGCACTAAAACATGTGTGAACTGTTTTCAAAGTTGTCTATAATTGTTCAAACACAGCAATAAAAAAACCTTGATAATACAAATTTTACTTTGGAGGGCAACATTTTTTTTTTTGAACTTAAATGTGCTTACCTCTCAAGCCAGGTGTCTCCACTGTGGTGTTCCACAAGGAAGCATACTAGGACCGCTACTGTTCCTAATTTATGCAAATGACATGTCGTCAGCTTGTGACTGCAACTTGTTCCTGTTTGCGGACGACTCAGCCCTGCTGGTCTCTGACAAGAACAAGTTACAGGTTAAAAAAAAACTCAGCTCGGAACTAGGCAAAATCTGCATATGGCTCGCCGACAACAAACTATCATTACACATGGGCAAAACAGAGTCCATTCTCTTCGGTTCAAATAACAAACTCAGCAAGACCGACGGCTTCTCAGTTACAGTGGGTGACAATTAGGGATGTCCCGATCACGTTTTTTTGCTCCCGATCCGATCCCGATCATGTGATTTTGAGTATCTACCGATACCGATCTTTCCCGATCCGATCAATTTTTTTTTTTAATATATATATATATTTTTTTTTAATCCCAATTTCTCACATTACATTCACCCTGAATGTTGACGTTATCCAGGTGAAAAGTTAACTTCATTCAAGCAAGGCATTGCAATCCTTGACACAAATCATTTGATGTATAATTAAATCAAAGGAAATGCGTTTGGGTCTGAGAGTGTGGCTGGTCTGCCGTTCTGCAGCTGGATACTATTGGTTTGTTTTGGCAAAATTCTTCTGCTCTGTGTGACAATAAATAAATGAATGATGATATGCAATTTAAAACCAAAACTAAGGCCTCAGTATGAGTTTAAGACGTGAACATGGTCATGCTTGTTTTATCCCGATCTTCGGAAAATCACGTGATCGGCCCCCGATCCCGATCATGTGATCGGATCGGGACATCCCTAGTGACAATATTGTCACAAGGAAAGATGAAATTACCTACCTGGGTTCCATCCTAGAGGCTAATCTTTCCTGTGACAAAATGGCATCCAATGTAATAAAAAAAAGTCAACCAACAAACTCGATTCTTGTACCGGATCTCCTCTCTGGTAAACAAGAATACCCTGAAGACTCTGGCAGGAGCACTCATTCAAGGGTACTACGACTATGCTTGCACCTCATGGTACCAAAGCACCTCAAAGGCACTAAAAACCAAATTACAAACATCTCAAAACAAACTGGTCAGACTACTGCTTGACCTGACTCCTAGAACCCACCTCACCCCTGCCCACTTTGACAACCTAGGATGGCTTAGAGTAGACGACAGAGTACAGCAACTTGCAATGGGCCTGGTCTACAAGATACACTACACGACCAAGGTACCCATGTACATGTCAAAATACTTCCCAAAGGTCAGTGAATACCACGATCACAACACCAGAGGGAGCTCCACAAATCATGTTAAACCCAGATTCGGCTCAAACAAGGGACTAAACACGTTTCGCAATTATGCCACATCAATGTGGAACGCCCTACCCAAAGCTGTAAAGGAATGTGAATCACTACCCACTTTCAAAAACACTCAAAGAACACCTACGGGAGACTGCAATGCGAAACTGGCCCCTACTGTCCTAAGCCAGTTGTACAGTAAATGACCAAGTATGGTTGTCAGTATTCCAATGTACAGTGTACAGTGTCCCCCACCCCCTACCTCCAATGTACAGCCCCCCCCCCTCCTCCAATGTACAGTTTCTACGTCAAATGTATATACACTCTTTTTCTGGACACCTTTTGTATCACAAACAGTACTGTATTTGCAAATCTGGTATGTCAAAAATGCATAAATGTAGCAGTACTGTCTATCTGTATGTCGTGTGTGTCATATATTTTATGATGAATTGAAAATGGGGGACCCTGATGTAAACAAGACGGAAGTCTTTCTCTGGTCTGCATCCCCTTAACAATTGATTGATTGATTGAAAAGTTTATTAACAGATTGCAGAATGGGTACAGTACAGTACAGCTCAATACATACAATTGTTAAGGGGATGCAGACCAGAGAAAGACTTTCGTCTTGTTTACATCAGGGTCCCCCATTTTCAATTCATCATAACATATATGCAGTGTTGCAGTGCTGGTATAACTCGGTATAACGGCGTTATACCTCGCTCACTGAGGCTGAAGTACGCGCAATCGCTTTTTACATGGCATTATCCAACCGGACTCCCGGAGAAGCATGCAGCTGCAGAGCCGCAGAGCCAGCGGCGCTCTCTGGGCCGCGCGCTGACGGCCGCGCTGTGAGGCAATAGTATCCAGCTGCAGGACGAGAGCAGCCAAAAAAAACTGTGCATGCGCGTGCATGCGCGCGGAGCGTTTGACCTACTGTCAATTTGCCACTGCACCACTGCATATATGACATACATGACATACAGATAGACAGTACTGCACAATTGTATGTAGTGAGCTGTACTGTACCCATTCTGCAATCTGTTAATAAACTTTTCAATCAATCTGCAGGTTGAGTAAAATGGATGCCTCTTCAAGAATATGTTGTCACATGACCAACTTCTTCTATGGTTTTCTAGATAACAGGGGTGGCACCCTTGGCACTGCTTACCCCACTCTCCCCTACATGACATACAGATAGACAGTACTGCTACATCTATACATTTATGACATACCAGATTTGCAAATACAGTACTGTTTGTGATACGAAAAGAGTCCAGAAAAGAGAGTATATTTGACGTAGAAACTGTACATTAAAGAGTGGAATAATGCTAAATGACAATACAACACGGGGGGACCCTGATGTCAACAACAAGACGATAGTCTTTCTCTGGTCTGCATCCCCTTAACAAGTGTATGTATTGAGCCGTACTGTATTGTACCCATTCTGCAATCTGTTAATAACATTTTCAATCAATCAATCAAACAGAATCAAACACAAGAATCAAATGGTAGAAGAAGAGACACACACCACCACTGTTTTATTAGCAAGTCTACAGCTACATTGCTGTAAAGTCCCGTTATGTAAAAAGGAAAAGGAACAAGTGAGTGTTGTGATAATATAGGACAGGATGTCCAAGAAGAACATTACATGTCACTGCTAATGTTGTTAGCATGCATGGTCACCCAACAACATGACAACAACACGTGTGGCGGTTATTATTCGCTCACCTTTGCGATCAAAACGTCACCAGCACCAGAATTTTTTATCCACTTCGGTTAAAAGGATTTTATAAATATGACACAGTGCTGCTGTTCAAATGATCCCGTCATTCATCCATTTCACTTTTGGAAAACTGACTCAGTCTTTTCAACTCGTCTGCGGCCAACAGACAGACAGTGAAGAAAGTAGGAGGGTCTTGCAACTGATCCACGCCCACTTCTGTCCCCTGCGGGTCGTGATTGGACACGTTCCCAGATTTATCTTCTTCTTCTTCTTTTGACTTTTCGGCAGTCTAGACGCCCGTCGGCGTATTGCTGCCTAACACCGATTGTTTTTAGGTACTGCACAATTCTGTGGCCTTACACCCATGACAGCTTTCACCACTGCCCTTTGCTGTTCCTCAGGACCTATGGGGTGAAAGTTATAGATTCAACTGACTGTATCACACTTCCCATTACCACACAGAGGAACCACTATGATAAACATTGATTACATTATGCGATTCTCCATACCTAAGCAGATATTTCAATATATATAGGAAGCATCACCTATATGAATTGAAAATGGGGGACCCTGATGGAAACAAGACAAACGTCTTTCTCAGGTCTGCATCCCCTTAACAATTGTATGTATAGAGCCGTACTGTATTGTACCCATTCTGCAATCTGTTAAATAAAGTTTTCATTCATTCATTCATTCATTCATTCATTCATTCATTCATTCATCAAACACTTAATTTCCTGCATTCTGGTGTACTTTTATGAGGCGCGTCTGCAAGGTTGAGATGGTACGGTCCTGTAGGGGTGTCTGGAATTGTTGGTTAATATAGAGTTACAGGTAAGAAGGATATATAAATGTTTTGACCCGCTTATTTTTCACCTCTTTTAGGAAGGGGGTTGTCCATCATATTAGCTATATTTTTTGAGGGGGACAAATTTACCTCTTCTCAATATCGAGTGGGACATGTCCCCTGCAACTCCCCCTAAAACTACACCTATGTATATTTATAATTATATATATATTCAGGCACGTGCACACATAGAGCCCAAGGGGTGCTTGAGCACCTGCCTTTTTGAGCCTCGTAAAAAAGTGCCCTTTTTGAAGAAAACATATTTTTTTATTTTATTTTTTGTTACGCATATAGACTGACCTTCCAACTGAAAAATGTCAGGATAGAATCAAAATATTAGGTAGAGAGAGATGCCCCATATTCCATTGCAGTTTGCACGTCCTCCTCAGCGTGCCTCTCCGCGGACCTATATATTTTATGATGATGATGATAGAAACCGCTGTGGCGCATACAGTTGAATGCTGGTATTATACTCACTGAGGGACACGAAGAAGTCAAGTCCGATGGGATTTGGGAATCTCAAATACAAATTGGGATTGGAATAAAAAAATGCATTTATATTAATCAATACAGAATATACAGCACTTCTTGGGGTCTGTAGGGTAAGCACTTATTCCCTCCCCCCTGAACATTTATGGAGATGTATGGGCCTTTTAAGTCAGTGATAAGTGTCTTTCAAGGATAAGTGAGCTCCTGCACTGATTATTATAGTTCAATATTCAATATTTGATCACCAAAACCCCCCAAAAAGCATAAAAAGGGGCCCCACCCCCGCCCGAAAAGGGCCCTTAAAAATCAGGCTTGTGGGCTACGCGCGCTCGGTTAAAACACACAGTGCCCTTTTCAGCCTTTGAGCACCTGCCCCTCTAAAAACAGATATGATCAATGGATCAGCAGAGGAGGACGACGAGGTGCGCAAACAGACCACGGAGAAAGTCGGATAGTCGACGGAGCCGTCGGCAAACACAGCACCTTGTCGACTAGGACTAGGACACTGTTAACGTCGACAATTGGTATGGATTTTTTTTACTTTCATGTAAAGGATAATTTCATTGGATTATAGTGGACTTTTATTATTAGTTCTACAACGGAAGATGCCAAAAGGGATTATTATTTTTTTTGGAGCTACAGCTGTAGTCTGAAGTAATTTTTTATACATTGGAAGCAAGCTATTATAATTATTCATCCAAATAACTGACAATGGTGCTTATAAATGCAGAGTGCCCTATTGAGGGTTGTGCCTATGTAGCTGAGCATGCGGCGGCGGTGGTGGCGGCCATGTTAAGTGTACACGCCACTATACATGTCACAGGCGCAGCCCCCTGGGCGCCGGGCGCAAATACTAAAATGGAGAAGCTAAAGCGTCCCTCCATAGCACTGGCCGGAACGGGCGAGGCCTGGTCATACTTCGTAACCCGCTGGGGTGAGTACAAAACAGGCACCAAGCTGGTCGGGCCCGACATAGTTTCACAGCTACTGGAGTGCTGCGAGGAGGATCTGAGGAAGGACCTCACACGCGCGGCAGGCAGGAGCCTAGCGGGCAACGACGAGGAGGACGTCCTCGCTGCCATGAAGGCACTCGCCGTTCGCGCAGAGAACACCATGGTAGCTCGGGCAGCCCTGTCTAACATGCGGCAGGGATATGAAGAGCCCATTCGGTCGTTCCACACCCGCATCAAGGGGCAGGCGGACACGTGCAAGTACCAGATGAAATGCACTAGGACAGGGTGTGACCAAGTCAACGACTTCACGGAAGAGATCCTACGTGACGCGATTGCCCGTGGCATTGCAGCTTCGGAAATACAGCTCGACCTGCTCGGTGAGAAGAACCAGAACATGCCACTAAAGGACATGATCGAGTATATCGAGGCTAAGGAGTCTGGAAAGCGCTCAGCATCGCGCCTGCTCGACCCTCAGAGAGCGGACACGGTCAGCAGTTCGTACAGGCGGGTGAGACAACAGGACACCCGCTACAGAGGAGGAGCCAGGCTAGAGAAACCAAAGGCCAAGCCTGAAGGGGTATGCATCCACTGCGGCGAGGTGGGCCACGGCAAAACACCCCAGTGGCACACCAGACGTGCCGAGTGCCCCGCATACGGTAAAAAGTGTCGGAAGTGTGGCCGCCAGAATCACCTCGAGAGGGCCTGCCTGGGTGGCCGATCGACTAGGCCCCCACCCGGAGAGACTGACCGGACGTGTGACGAGCAGACAGCAGCCTTCGTTGAGCTATGCACAGTCAGCACAGATGGCGAGTTACGCACGCTTCCCCTCGCTCATCACCTGTACGATGACATGTGCGACAAGTGGATGAAGCGTGCGTCCAGCCCGCAGCCATACGTCAACCTCACTCTCACCACCGAGCACGAGGATTACAAGGCTCTGGGTTTTGACCTCCTAAAACGCACCCGTGCAGTATCCCTGCCTGCTGTGGCCGATACGGGATGCCAAAGCTGCCTGATCGGCATTAAAGTCGCTCAACAAATGGGCCTAAGCACAGAGGACCTCATCCCTGTATCCATGACCATGAAGGCTGCAAACAATAAGGGAATTCGGATCCTCGGCGCTGCGGTAGTCAGATTCGCCGGCAACAGTGGTGGCGCCCAAAGGTTGGAGAACGCCGTTTCTTGCCTCCCACAAGCCGGCTGCAATGTGGACTAAGTCATACATAGCACGAGTCCCCTCCGATACTCGAGGTAACAGCAATCGCATCTTTCCACCTGCGCAGCGCAATCTTTCAGCGTCAGGGGTCTGCGCTTTGGAGGGGCGCCGCCCCCATCGCTTCCTGATTCTACTGCGCAGGCGCACCAACCGACCTGTAGGAGTCGCTGTCCACAACGCCCGATCCCCACCCATCAGTTTCCCACCCCCTAATACTGCCAATGTGTATTAGTACGGACGACCAGCTAAACTGAAAGCAAGTGGAGCGCTGGGCTCGAACAGGCGAACCCAGCGTCTCCAGTATTTGTGGTGAGCGCCTTGCCCACTGCACCACGTAGCCGCACCAGTGATGTTAATACTTGAAAACGTTTGGGAAAATAATTTGCAAAAAATATGCAACACTGAAAAATATTAATCTATAACCATAATGTAATTTGAGTCGGTACCGACCCCGTGGGGTGGAACAGGTTAAGGTTTTTAAAGAAAAGTAATTTAATCGTAATGGTAATTTAATCATGAAAAACACATTCCATTAACTCATTAATTCAATATGTTTTTTTTTGCTACATTATTCTGTAATCAAATAAATACAGTAGAGATATCTGTCAATAATCAATCCAACATAATACACAAATGCAACCATAATAATAATAGTAATTGTATTGCTTACATACACACACACACACACACAGGAGACAATCCCAACATCCAAGTCCGGGAGGTCAAAGACATGCCTACACTGGCTCCCGGTAAAAAAGTAAATTAATAATACATTTCACAATGAATGAATGAATGAATGAATGAATGAATGAATGAATGAATGAAAAAGTTTATTTTTGGACATGTTATTCTCCATATTTCTCCAAACAACTCACTATATCTTGTTCCGTCGAACCAAACAATCATAGCAAAAAAAAAATATATATATATATATATATATATTTAAAAAAAAAAAAAAAAAAAAAAAAAAAGGGGAATTATAAACAAAAGGTCAAGAGCAATGTGTTTGGTTAGCAGACACATGTTGTTCACATAAACAAGCCATCAAATCCCATATGGTCTATCCATCGGTTAGGATTCCTGGTTTTCACCCAGGCGGAATTTGAACCCATTATCCCTTTCACTGCCACACTACAGAAGGTTAACCCTTTACTAACCCATGAGGAACCACTCTCAGTCGTAGCATCTCTATATAGGATAGGCTAGGATATATATATATCTCTGGTCTGGTCTGTCAGGTGGTTTAGAGCTCTGGTCTGGTCTGTCAGGTGGTTTAGAGCTCTGGTCTGGTCTGTCAACCCTCCCATAACCGTCGGTAGCGTGATAGTAAAGGGTTAACCTTCTGTAGTGTGGCAGTGATTTTAGGTATCAGAATGAATGAATGGGGCATTGCAGTGTTTGCCACAGAGGGCAACCTTCACTGGGACATTCATGGCTTCATTGTCCCCCTTGTACATGTCCTCATGGAGCACCGCACAATTGGACACTATACCGCCAAGTGTTCCAGGCTGTCAAAGCGGCAGTGAGTGAGGAGGGCTACACATTAATTGTCCCCTCGTAATCCATATACATATGAATTACGAGGGGCATATCAAATCCCATATGGTCTATCGGTTACGTCACGTCACCCGGTGGCCCTCGAGGTCGGAGCAGAGGATCTTGCGTCTGGGCCATGTTGGAGTCCTTCCAGCCCCGCGGGCCGCAGATGTTGCCGTACTCGGGCCACGTCAGCGTGGAGTTGTAGATCCTCATGCCTTCCGACCGGTAGATGTACATTGGCTGTACAACTGGGCCATGCGGAAAAGGAGGTAGAACAGGTGTCCGTACAGGAGCCAGGGCAGCCCGAAGTTCAGCGCCACCTTGCACCGTGATGAGCGTCATGCCCAGGCCCCGGAGGAGCCAGAGGGAGTCGGGGAGGAGGGACGTCAGGGAGCAGGCGCCAGAGAGCACCTCGGTGAGCAGGGCCCGGCGGGCGAACACCTGGGCGGAGGCGTGGAGGCTGAGGAAGGAGGTGACAGTGAAGAAGGCTGCGACGGTGGCCAGCTCCGAGCAGGGGACGCACGTCTTGTCGGCCACGGGGAAGGAGAAGACGGCGAAGACCACGGAGAGGAAGAAGTACCTGGGGCAAGGAGGGACGGACGGTGTATTTTTTTTTATTCATTTCTTTATTTCGCACCATTTCAGCAAAACAGTAAAAACATTGACCATGACAGAAAGGGTATAAAGGTGCTGAGTAGAGGCAAGAAGAGACCCAGATGGGCCTATACAGGGCCTGAACTCATTAAATCATTGGATTAAAAAAAAAAAACACAAAAAGAAAAGTTAAGTAAAATAAGTTCATAAAACAATTTTTATAATATTAACACATCCCTTGCCAAAAACGTTGTACAACGTGTTTCAAGGTCATGCTAATTCCGCCAATCCACGGCTCACATGTTGGCTGGGAAATGCATGTATTTGACCCTTCTATCGAGATTTCCATGACTTTTCCATACCTGGAAAATGAAAAAATTAAATCCATGTTTTCCAGGTACTGTGGGAACCCTGCATATGCTGCGGGAGCCATCACAACTCTGCAACGCTTCAATACCGCCACCTGGTGGCCGATCGGCGAGTTGCCAAACCGGAAATGCCCGTTTCAGCTTGGTCCGTCCTAGGGCTGGGCGATATGACCAAAAACGTTATCGCGATAAAATTATAAAATTATTTTCATATAACTCGATATCGATAATTATCGTCGATATAATGTCTGTCAAGTTTAATTAACTTCTTATGCTGCTGCGAATGTCTCGAGTCGAGTTGATGTCGTCATCAGTCCGCGCACGTTAGCAGTTAGCCGACAAGCGGAGTATCTCATGACAATGTAATAAATATGACACTAAAATACTCTCTTCCGCCACAATATATTGAAACGACGTCCACTGTATACCCCACACTACTATAAACGTGGCCTCAGAATTCACGCCACACACATACTCGGCACGTAAATATATAAAACAGCGCCGTGCAAGCTAGTTGAACCCCAGAACCCACCTCACCCCTGCCCACTTTGCCAACCTAGGATGGCTTAGAGTAGACGACAGAGTACAGCAACTTGCAATGGGCCTGGTCTACAAGATACACTATACGACCGGGGTGCCCATGTACATGTCAAAATACTTCCCAAAGGTCAGTGAATACCACAACCACTACACCAGAGGAAGCTCAACAAATCATGTTAAACCCAGATTCGGCTCAAACAAGGGACTAAACACGTTTCGCAATTATGCCACAACAATGTGGAACGCCCTACCCAAAGCTGTAAAGGAATGTGAATCCCTGCCCACATTCAAAACCGCCCTTAAAGAGCACCTACGGGAGGCTGCAATTCGAAACTGGCCACCGTAAATGCCCAAAACCCCCACCACCTCCTAATAGACAGTCTCCTCCCCACCGCATGTATATATTCCCTCCCCGCCGTATGTATATTCCCCTCCCACCCACCCACCCCCTCCTAATGTACAGTCCCCTCCCCATCATATGTATATACTCTGTCAGGATCTAGGGGTAACAGTACTGTATATTTGAATACCGCCTATGTCACAAATGTATCAGTACTAAATACCTATATGTCCCTATGCCATAAATGTCATGTATGTTATGTATGTCATAAATGTCTATATGAATTGAAAATGGGGGACCCTGATGGAAACAAGACAAACGTCTTTCTCAGGTCTGCATCCCCTTAACAATTGTATGTATTGAGCCGTACTGTATTGTACCCATTCTGCAATCTGTTAAATAAAGTTTTCATTCATTCATTCATTCAGTTATCCTAGCCAGCCTGTTGTTTCTAAGCGGTGTATTCCATGACAATGTGCTAAATATGACACTAAAATACTCTTCCGCCACAATATATTGAAACGACGTCCACTGTATACCCCACACTACTATAAACGTGGCCTCAGAATTCACGCCACACACATACTCGGCACGTAAATATATAAAACAGCGCCGTGCAAGCTAATTAGCCTAGCAAGCCTTGTTGTTGAGTGAGTCCTACCTCTGGGTCTCCTTCCGGGTCTCCTTCGCTCTCGGCCATCTCCTTCACTGATTGGTTGTTAGTGCGTGTGCTCATATCCAAGCTTGGAAAATCGATATATCGAAACTTTGCGACCACGTTTCATGTTTATTTCGAGGAAATAATTTATCGCGATAGTTATCGTAATCGTTTTATCGCCCAGACCTAGTCCGTCCCCTAATTCCGCCCGGCCACTCGTTTATCGTCCCGGGACTCAATCCACACACCGTGGACATGGATCGTTGCCATAACTCAATAAACATGATTTGGGCGTATATTAGTATTATACAAACCGGAACTGGATCGCCTCGATCCCCACCACATAACTGGGATCCGTTTGTTCCACTCTCATCGCCCAACGGTACGAGGAGACTGACGTGAGTTTCAGCGTTTTTTTTTATCATTTTCGATACAAACTGCTCTGATCAATATATCACCCATACTACATAAATCATTTAACGTCGGTCACAGAATTATAAACGACCCCCCCCCCCCCCTCCGTTCACCCGCAGATGATAAGTCATAACGTTTAGGACCATGTACAGTTGAAATTTTTAATATAGCATGGATCGGTATCAAACTGCATTTGATAATCTAATATATGCATTTATGCCTATATCTCACGTTCTATGAAATACTGCAGAAAACGATAAAAACATATTTATACTCTAGACGGTATTTTCGTATGAATGTGAATGAAAAAGTAAAACGTTCCTACATCCTGAACAATAGATAATTGATGTTGAATGGGCCATAGTAATGTCAATTTAGCAATACAATTTAAAAAGTTATAGCCCTGCAAAGAAGGTGAACATCTCCATAGACAAATAGCGCTGGCAGAGAATGGTTTAGGATGATCAAAGTGGTGGCAGAGAATGGGTTAATGGGGAAGTGCCCCATTTGCATATATAAACAAAATTCAGAACTTGCAATATATTTTTTCTTAGTTTATATGTACATAACAAACTGGGAAAGTTTCATAGTGATATATATTCAAATATTTTTTTGCCTATTAGGGGGTACTACACTGTACTACACTGTTTGTAGCCTGTGTGTAGTTCTGTTCAGTTCAATATTATTATTATTATTCAGTTATCAGGCATGTGTTTAGGTTGTCTATTACTAATGGTGTGATTAGGTATTGTGTTTGTAAATATCTGTTTAAAAAAAAAGTATGGCATTTTACAAGGAGTTTTCCCAAAAAAGAGTTTATGAGTTTTTCCTCATACTCTGAGCCAGAAATCTCCACTTCAGTAGCACTCACATACACCAAACCTTCCAGTTCTATTCATATCTATGTTCTGAAGGTATTTACAGAAGGGTTTGTTGATATCGCATTCATACCCTGATTTATATCACATTTTATTCCTAAAAACATGGCGAAATATGGAATTTTACCATAAAAATGGACTGAATCAGAGTATTTTCTGATTTATGGAGTGATAAAAAGAGATATCCAAAATCCCCTCTGTAATAACCTTTGGCTCTAATATGTCAACAAAATGAAACTATAATTTTGAAAATGGCTTTATCCAATGTTCAGATTCCTGTCCTGGAATTATATGCAAATTAGTGCATATTTAAGTAGATCATGCATGCCTCATTTGCATATTTAAACATACAATTTCAGAAAACTTGTAATACAATAAAGCCTCGTCTTAATATAAGTAATCAACTGGGGAAGTTTCATTGTGATATCTATTAGTTACATTTTTTACCCTATTCACCTGTAGTGTCTCACCTTAACAACCAATATAACGGAGGATGTTGTTGACTAGGCTCGGGCGGTATGACGGTATACCAGGATATTTCGAGATCCCGCCGGTATGATTCTCAATACCGTGACGTCACAGACTGCTATTACACTGACAAGAGTTGATTGTAGTGCACAGCACGCGCCAGCAGAGGGATACGTGGCTATCGTTCCGGGAGCTAACGTTGATACCTGGATGGTGCGGGCTAACTGGCTACCATTCCGGGAGCCAACTGTAGGTAGCACTTGTGTCACTTACTTGTAACAGCTGTTCGCCACAGGCACAGTTCTAGGTACGAATGAGGAGAGGAGTAATATGCACAATTGAAGAATAGTGGACCAGAGACAGAATTATAACAATAACCGGTGTTTTAATCAAATGTGCGCTAGCTAGACATACATAATACATACAGACGTAAAGTACAAGTAACGGTTTGAAGTATCCCTTTTAGGTTCGTTCAGTAACCTCTCCTTTCGGGAGGGTTACTTCGATGTCAAGTCCTAGATTGATTGGATCAACACATTAGGTTTGGTTCAGACGTCTGAGGTTATCTCTAGCTAAAAGCTAGGTTCAAGGTTGGATATTGGATGTATCCTTTTATCATTAGTAAACACTATATCAGTTTATCATTTCAATAGGTAAATGTTTAAACATATTAATTTAAACCTTTTAATGTGCAGGGAACGCAAATACCTTATTAGGTGAAATGCTCCTTTAAACTCTTCCTTTGACGATGTAACAACAAAAGTACCAAATGGAATATTCTAGATCTAGGTTATGGGAATGCAAATACCTTATTAGGTGAAATTACCCTTTAAACCTTCTTTTACAGGAGAACCATCAGTGATTCAACTATAATCAATGTCATCAATGGGTACACTTGAATCCCATTAACTCGTCCTCTTTACAAGAGAACATCAGTAGTTCAAGTAACAAATTATATAGACGGGTAATGTTTTGAACAACTAACGTTACGTTTAGAATGGAATGCATTGGCAAAGATCGTTAGCTCAAAGCTATTCCGGACAGTTTATCAACTTCCTGTCACGCCGGCTGCAGGTTGGCGACAGCCCGTTTCAATTTGTCACACTGTCTAGAGAGAGAAGAGAGGAGACAATGAGAGGAGAAGAGGATGAGAAGAGAGGAAAGGAGAAAGAGGAAGAGGAGAGGAGAGAAAGGACGCAGACAGGACAGGAGGAAAGAGTATTTTCGTTTCATTGTCATACGAGTTTCGCCGCGACGCGGCAGCCTCGAGTCACACTTTCGTTTTTGTCACCTGGGCACAGTGATGTAGTACACTGCCAAAGCAGTAGGTGGCAGTAGGTGGCGAACATGAAGGCAATTTCAACCAATCATAACTTGAATGTGCCAATACACTTCCTGGAAGCTCCAGCAAAAAAAAATTCAACAAGGCAGGCGCCTATGCAGCGCCACCATCTTGCCTATTTACTCAATGCAGCAATTCTTTTTCAGCAAAGCCTAATAAAAGTGCAATAAACAAAACGGATACACTGTGTTCTGCCTGTCATTTGTTGATGAAACAAAACTAACATCAACACAAGTGACCACCAAGAGCGGATAGTTTAGTCTAAAAAAAGATCGGTAGCATTGTTAGCTGCATGCTAACGTCAATGGAATTTGCCATTATAACAGTATAGCATTGTGGCTAGAAGCTAACGTTAGCTCACGCTACTTAGCCAGCACCAAACTGATGATATCGGGAGCTATCAGTGGTTAGATAACATTAGAGACAACGCTGTGTGTATTAAACAAAGGTGAATAGATGACTGGGCCATTTTGTTTACTGCTTGTTAAGTTGAAAGAGCAAGGAGTAACGCCGGTGTAGTGAGTTGACATTTTTCTGCTATTGGATCATAAGTTAGCTAGCTAACCGTTGAACTTGGAACAGATACAAGTTTGGTATGCTACCGGAATGATTGACAAGCAGACTTTGCAAACAGGCCTCACGGTTTCTCCCATTAAAACATGACTAACATGTTAGCCGGCAGACAGTACCCCAAAACCCACAAATACCACTTGTATGTATAATACATTTAACATTGTGCCAGCCACCAAAAATGTATATTACTTACGTACGGGTATTTGTGAATGATAATAACGATACGAGTACGACCGATAGATGCACACCACGTCGACTCGTCTGCCATGTGGGGCCTGGCGGGGAGGCTGGGGAGACTGACGAAATTGGCAGGTGCGGGTCACGTGGAGAGGCGGGGCACTTCCGCAGTACGGCGTCAATAGAGGGACAATCTACTGAGTTGTACGCAAGAATGTTGCATCCGCTCAACGTACAGCCATTGAGTCAACTTGCCAAGACCCATTGTTTCGTAAAAATAACACAACTGATTGATTGATTGATTGATTGATTGAAAAGTTTATTAACAGATTGCAGAATGGGTACAGTACAGTACAGCTCAATACATACAATTGTTAAGGGGATGCAGACCAGAGAAAGACTTTCGTCTTGTTTACATCAGGGTCCCCCATTTTCAATTCATCATAACATATATGACATACATGACATACAGATAGACAGTACTGCTACATCTATACATTTATGACATATCAGATTTGCAAATACAGTACTGTTTGTGATACAAAATTCATTTGAATAATATAAATAATAATAATAATAATAATAATAATAATAATAATAATAATAATAATAATAATAATAATAATAATAATAATAATAATAATAATAATAATAATAATAGATTCTATTTGTAATGCGCTTTACAGTTGCGGGGAAAATCTCAAAGCGCTACAGTTAAAAGAACTTAAAACTAGCGAGAATAAAGGAAAGAAAGAATATAAAAATAGGCAAGACTAAAACATTATAATATAACATAGAGAAACATAGAATAAATAAAACTGATAAAAATAAATTGGTAAAAGAACATAAAATGTGTGGAGCTAAAAAATGATAAAAAGTCAACAGAAGGCTCTACTAAAAAGGTGAGTTTTGAGGCCTTTCTTAAAAGCATCCACAGTGCTCTCAGGTAGTCAGGGAGAGCATTCCACAGACTGGGAGTGGAAGAGCAAAAAGCCTGATCTCCCATAGTGCAGAGATTTGTCCTTGGGCGCTGGAGGAGGTTTGCCTGGCCAGAGCGGAGATGTCGAGAGGAGGAGTGAGGGGTGATGAGTTCTTTGAGGTATAGGGGGGGCGTTTCCGTAGAGGCATTTGTGGGTGAGCAGGGAGACTTTGAACTCAATCCTGAGTGAGACAGGGAGCCAGTGAAGGGACTTGAGGATGGGGGTGATGTGGTGGTATTTCTGCACTCTCATCAGGATCCTAGCAGCGCTGTTTTGGATACATTGTAGCCTTTGGATGTTCTTGCTAGGGATCCCGATGAGGAGTGCGTTGCAGTAATCCAGCCTGGAGGAAACAAAGGCGTGGATGAGCTTTTCGGCATCTGACAGAGTGAGTGAGGGGCGAAGTTTGGCGATGTTCCTAAGGTGGTAGAAAGAGTTTTTGTATAGTTGATTTATGTGCGCCTCAAAGGTCAGGTGAGGGTCAATTTTTACCCCTAGGTTGGTGATTGTTGGGTGATGTTTTGGCCGGAAAAGGTGATGGTCGGTGGTGGATGAGCGAACCTGGTGTGGGGTGCCAATAATAATGGCTTCAGTTTTAGAACTGTTTAACTGTAAGAAGTTGTGCTTCATCCACGCCTTGGTCTCCTCAAGGCATGTGGTCAGAGTGGAAGATGGCAGAACTGTGGATGGGGTGGGGTTTATTTTTAGGTAGAGTTGGGTGTCATCAGCGTTGCAGTGGAATGATATTCCATGCCGGCTGATGACAGAGCCAAGGGGGAGCATGTAGAGTAAATAATATTATGGTAAGGCTGTCCCCGAAGCCTGTTTTTGGGATTCGAACTTCGTCAGGGTTCTTCGAACGGACGTTCGAACCTTCGTTTTTTTATTTTCTTTTTTTATATCTGATGATCTGACCAGTGTGAGACGCACAGAGCAGCAGCTCCCTGATAACCCAGAGAAGAACATGATGTATCCCATTGTTCTGGGTTCTGAGAGCTTCAGCTCAGGAGAACACAGCTGGGAGGCGGAGGTGGGAGACCGTCCTGACTGGTCTATAGGTGTAGTTAAAGAGTCATTTGACAACAACAGAGGGGCTACAGGCATCACTACAACATGGTATCTGGGCTCTAGATTATCAGAGTGGTGAGTACATTAATGTTCTGGGTCAGATCCTCACATGATGATGATGATGTGCACTACGCAAACCTGTAACAATTTCATTAAAGAAAAACGTGTGCCATAGCTTGTTTTTTGTATGTTTGTGTTTATGGGGTTATATCATGTAAGCTATTAAACTCCAATATATGCAGGTGCTTTGTTTACAATGGCTCCTTAATATTGTATGAATAATAATTCTGAAAAAACCTGCTCATGCTCATAGTCTGGATATTTAGCTGTATTCTTTCCACCTGTATCAGACAGAGTGCATACATATGGACGACAAAGCAAAACAATAGCTCACTGAACACATCGTTTGTGGTATTTTGTGTATTGCTACAAGCAAACTGGGTTTAGGGTTTATTTAGACATGTATATTGTTTCCTGGTGAATGAAAAGTGCATGCAGCTCTGAGACATCTAATAACCTCTCCATGACTCGTATCTCTGCCATTATAAAACTGATAACATTGATTTGTGGAGCATATAGTTCACTATTTGTACGGTAATCTTGTTGTAGTGTCACAAGGCCTTGTCTCTGCAGGTTTAACAGTTGAACGAAAGGGAAGCTGTATTGAGCTGTACTGTATTGTACCCATTCTGCAATCTGTTAATAAAGTTTTCAATCAATCAATCAATCAAGCTCATGATGAATTGAAAATGGGGGACCCTGATGTAAACAAGATGAAAGTCTTTCTCTGGTCTGCATCCCCTTAACAATTGTATTGAGCCGTACTGTATTGTACCCATTCTGCAATCGGTTAATAAAGTTTTCAATATGACGACCGGCCAAGCCGGAGGCACCGCTGACAGCCAGATTCGATCCCACTGTCTCTGCGGTGGTAGACAGACGCTTAGTCCGCTGCGCTACCCAGCCACACAAAGCCATAGTTGTGTGTAGTGGGCAGCTGATGTTTTTCTTTGTAAAGACGAAAAGGAAAATTCAATCAATCAACTACTGTTTAATCTTTTGTGGCCACTTTCACTCTCGCACAGCATGCAACATATCAGAGTAGAACCCTCAACCCATACACCAAATTCTGGGCACACGCCGAAATAGTGCTGATAATCTGGGCTAAAAAGGTACAACCTCCAATTGCAGTATGGTGCCCAATGTTCACAAACATTTATTCAACCGATGACGTTTCTTTCAGTCTGATATTTATTGTCCGAGCCTTTGATACAAACACCGACGACATGGACACTGATTTTGAGGCTGTAAAACGTCCGTTTACATTTGTAAGCATCGAAGAGACGGGTTAAACATTCAGAAAAAGCGCCGTTTTCCCATCTCCCAAGTCAGACTCTTCAATAACACATTTTAAATAGTACACAGTCAAATACATTCTGCATTGTTCCCTTTAATGATTCCCAATGACACATGTATGACTCAACATTAGTATGTACACAGTTCTCTGGACCCCTTTCCACCAGGCTCCCCTTAATTTCTTCGTTAGACACATCAAAGTGACCACAATAACATTCCAACAACAAAACCTTTATTTCCAGTTGCGATGTTTGCTAAGGCAATAATTGACAGGAAAAACACTTGGGTCCAAACTAGCAACAGAACTCCAGTGAAACCATCTATACAACCCGTTTGTATGACGTTTGAGTTGATTATCTGGAGAAAGGCCGGCACTATATACTAGGGCTGCTAGATTATGGCAAAAATCATTATTTTTGATGGATATTGAAATCACGATTGTTAAACATGATTGATTACTCGCAGATTTTGAGAACATCATACGACGACGACTGAATTTGTTTGACTTTTTCTTCTTCTCGACCAAGAAGGGGGGGGGGGGGGGGGGAGCCAAAAATCATAATCGAAATTTAAACCTGATCGACCAGCCCTACAATATACATCTGGTACTTTCCGGTGTTAAGAGTTCTAGGTGGTGATGGCGGCAGTGGTTCAGACAGGGTTATTTGCGGTGGCCCGGGGCGGGTGACATGCACACGCTCAGCAGCAGAGGGGACTACGCACATGGAAGCCAAGAAGCCTGGTTAGTATGTCATGGTGTCCCGCAATTCTTCAACCATTATCTTTATCTGAAAAAGTATATATATATATATATATATAGCTAACCCTAACTAACCTTACTGTCATGCACTTGTCCTAATATACTAACCTACAGTGTAGCACTCAACACTATGATGAACATCGTTACTCAGCTGATAAGAGTTGTGCCCTTCCTGATGACTTGTCGTACATAACGTGTAAGTCGCTTTGGATAAAAGCGTCAGCTAAATTACTAAATGTAAATGTGTCCCGTTTGGGAAATCTACGTAGTGGGCGTAGTGTCTGATAAGTGTCGCGGTCCGCGCCACAAATAAATCTACGGGGGAAACATTGTGCCAAAAAAACAGTTGGAGTGGAAGTGGTGTGTTTACCTCCTGTGGGATACATCAGGAAGCAGGATTGCTCAGATAACAAGATAACTCTAAAAAACAATCTTATTAGATAAAACAGATTGTATTGCAGACGGTTTTCCATTGGGAACATAATTAGTAGGTAATAATGATCAAATTGCGTGTGTTAACACTTTGGCTGCCTAAGGTTAAATTCATGATATACCATAGATTGCCAGCGCTATTTGTCTATGGAGAAAGTCCCCTTCTTTGCAGGGCTATAACTTTTTAAATTCTATTGCTACATTGCCATTATTAGGGCCCATTCAAAGTCCTATATGTATTGTTCATGGTTGTTATAGCAGATATCATGCATCATCAATCATCATTATCAAGGGCCAAATTTGTCACAGTATCGTATCGCGAGTTACTCGTATCGTCCCACCCCTAGTTGGTATGGCAATGAGATATCCTCAAGAACCCATATCCCAATATAAAAATTTGAGAAATCGTTCAAAAGCAGTTAAGAATCACATTGACGTTCCGGTTCACTTTCATCGGGGCTAACTGGGTAATTCTGCTTCAGGGGAAAGACGCCCGAGGACCCCTAGCTCAGCTCTTGGTCACCAGACGCCGGGGCTGAAGCTGGTTCTGGGTCAACGGCCGGGGGATCGGAGGTGTCGCTGGGTCCGTATCTGCTCTCCAGGGAACGGGCTATGTACAGCCAGTACTCCTTGCGGATGGTGTCCTTCTCCCGGGCCAAGAGCTCACAAAGCTTTGAGGGGGGGGGGAGAGAGAAGGAATATAGAAAGAAAGAAAAGAGATGATTAGAAGCAGCGTAAAAAAAATATATATATTCGCTCAGCGAATATTGTCTGATCCTTTGCATCACCTTCATGGTGAGTTTGACAAGCTTCCATCTGGAAGGAGCTATAGAGTTGCCCTAGCCCCAAAAAAACATATTTAAGAAGTCCTTCATCCCACATGCCATTGCCCTGATGAATTCTTAGATAAAAATGTTGCAGCTCTGTCTGTGTTTGTGTTGTTTTTTGTCTTTGTATTTTGTCTATGTACTGCATTGGGCTGTTTTGGGCCAATATGGTGTTGTCTTGTTGATTGCAACCATGGTGAAGCCAAAGATACATTTCCATGAAAATGGAAAAATAAAAATATCTATCTATCTATCTATCTATCTATCTATCTATCTATATCAATGCATTTCCCAGGATCTTATAAATCTATAGCTTCCCTGGTTAATGTGGATTCCAGATTTGCTTGGCTACTGTATAATAGCTCCTGTAGGCTGCAGTATACAGTGTCAGGTTGGTAGATACAGATTATAGCAGACATTTAGGAAAGGTTAAAAAATATTCGAAAGAATTCAAACATTACCTCTAGTGCCTTGCCCAACGTTTCCTTCTGGTTGCTGTTCTCCAAGACGTCCTCGTAACCGTCCACCAGGAAGGCCAGGAGGTATGGGGAACAGTGAGTCTCCTTGAGCTCCAGGACCTGGTCCAGTAGCCCCGGGTGTGACGACAGGCCCCGATCCTGCAGAATCCTGGGATGAAATACCAAGGGGGAATGAATACCAAGGCTAATGATGATGCATTTGGATGGTTCCCATGAACCATTTTATTTACACCACAATTTGTAGGTCTATGCTGCCTACTGCACATACATATGGGACTAAAGATATGCTTCAACGTCGGCTGTCGCAGATATTTTGCCCGTGGGAGCTAGACCGACATACTTCCACATTAGTTCAACGTGTGGGTTGCAGACAGTACACCAACGAACCACTAGGTGACAGCGCTGCGTTGCGTCGTTCAAAAGGGCTATATACCGTAAATCCTCAAATATAGGACGGGTCTTCTATTTACCTCAGCTGCAAAGAGCACCAGGCCTTTATTAGAGAGAGGCTTATATAAGAGGCAGACCTTAATTTTAAAAAATGACACTCATGGACATAATCCCTTAATTTTCAGACTTTTATTGCATTATTATTATAATGTTTTTATTAATACGTACATTGTCCGTCTAAATTTATTTAGACTAGCATTGGTATTTAAATATTGAGTGCAGTTGAGTAATTGTGGGATTAACGTAATTCACACACTGAAGTTGGAACTGTCTATAGGTTGCGGGGTCCGGGGACAATTTAGCGTGTGGTACCTACCTTCTCGACTTCCTCAGTCGAGTGGAGTTGATGATAACATGCAGTAGCTTTAGCTAACACTATCATAGCATCATGATCTGTAATGTGTCAACCGGACAACGCCAGCCCCGCCTGCCAACGCCATATAGATAGCGAACGTTAACGTTTGCAAACGAAGTCAACGTCATCCAGCTGACACCACAGATCTAGATATTATGACAACATTAGCTAGCGGCTAGCGCTAAAGCTAACCAGAGGGAAACGTTAATGTACGGTAGTCAGTGTAGCGGGAGGCAGCACTTGATTTGCATTGGCAAGAGTTTATCTCATTCTATATCAAAAAAAAATTAAAATAAATACTTTTTTTTGCGACCTTATATTAGAGACCGGCCTTTATTTGTCTGCATGCATCAAACCCTCGGCCATTATAAGAGGCACGTCCTTTATTAGAGTACCCTCCACTATTAGAGGATTTACGGTATTCGAATTTGTAATGTAGTTAATCACGCTCCGACCAAGCTCCCGAGGTGATAAATGGTAAATACGGAAATACGTCGGAGGAACATGCCCCGGCCCAGGGCAGCGGCCAATCACAGCATATCCCACATTCTGCACTCTGTATCAGTCTTTAGGATGGTCCTCTCTGTACCAAAGAAGACAATCACACATGTTGATTTTTTTCCTTAAAGGAAAACTCCAACATTTTGGGAAATTAGCTTATTTAACATCTTCCCTGGAGTTAGACAAGAAGATACATACCTTTTTTGTCTCTGTGCATGCATTTAGCTTTGGGAACAGTCGCTCCGTTAGCATAGCTTAGCTTCATCACTGGAAGTGGGGGAGATCCGGAGCCTGACGTTCCCTTACACTGTATACAGTCACAAAATACACTCCAAATACAACTCCAAAACGTTCATGTAAACATGTTGTGACCTGTGTATTCACCACGTGGAGAAATAAAAAATAACCCTAACCCTAACCCTTCCATAATGTCCTTCTCAAGTATTGTCCAAAGCGGTTACACTTTGAATATCCAGCAATGCAGGCACACACAATGTTGGCCATCATGGATCATAATGAGAACCACGAGACAAAGCGTGAACAGGCACAAACAGCAGCGGGTAAGTACTATACAGAAAAACACTCCTCTTACCCAGAGGTGTTTGAGTTTTCAGCCATAGAAATGTCTGTAATAATATATACAGTATATAATTTCTGGCCTAGACATACAGTATCATAACTGACCCCATTTGTTAGGGTTAGGGTAAGAGGAGTGTTTTTCTGTATAGTACTTACCCGCTGCTGTTTGTGCCTGTTCACGCTTTGTCTCGTGGTTCTCATTATGATCCATGATGGCCAACATTGTGCGTGCCTGCATCGCTGGATATTCAAAGTGTAACTGCTTTGGACAATACTTGAGAAGGACATTATGGAAGGGTTAGGGTAATTTTTTTATTTCTCCACGTGGTGAATACACAGGTCACAACATGTTTACATGAACGTTTTGGAGTTGTATTTGGAGTGTATTTTGTGACTGTATACAGTGTAAGGGAACGTCAGGCTCCGGATCTCCCCCACTTCCAGTGATGAAGCTAAGCTACGCTAACGGAGCGACTGTTCCCAAAGCTAAATGCACGCACAGAAACAAAAAAGGTATGCATCTTCTTGTCTAACTCCAGGGAAGATGTTAAATAAGCTAATTTCCCAAAATGTTGGAGTTTTCCTTTAACAGTTAACACTTTCAGAGCCCAAGCTTAATCTCGATTTACCGGTTGAATGCCCACCATCCACTTCAATGTTAGCGTTAATAACGCCTAATCTATGTTTTAAATTATGGCTATGTGTTTAATCTGCTCGTCGCTTATCAATGACTCGTTTTCCAATCAACATTGTCGAAGCGGATTGTTTTTTTATCGGTTCATTTTCGTTTTATAGCATTTTGAAAAGCCCTCGTTTTCAAGGAAAATATAAATGTTCCATGATAAAAGACGTTTACTGGAATATTCTAGAATACACAAAAACTGCCATTTTTCAGCCTATTTATGAATAGTTTTCAAATAAACGCTAGATTATCGATAGTATATGTGTACGTATGCACGCTGGGGCCGCAAGCTGAAAATCGATTCTCTGATTTCCTCAAAGCGATCGCGCACACACACACACACACACATACATAGGGCAAACGCTGAGATCTCAGCGAATACAACTCTGATTATCCCAAGACTGGTCAAATAGATTCCTTACCTCAGATCAGATGTTCTCCAAAAAGATCATTCCAATTCCTGATCGCCATTCCAAAAATCGATCACTACTGTCTACTATCGATTGGCTACTGTGAATATATATTCCAGGCTGATTCCCGTCCCGCGATCACTTCCATGTTGAGCAGACGGCTTGCCAGCTCAGGGAGCCAGCTGGCCCCGCCTCTACATATCACTGATCCCAGGTCAGTCTAAGCGACTGACGTGCAGTTTTCAGGGATAGACGATAGGGGGCGCTTTTTTCCATTCTGAGCTGCTGATGGGGCTGGTGCACCAACGGGAGACTCGGTTGATGAAATATGAATTCAGATGATCGCTAATAAAAAAACAAAACGATAATTGTTGTCGTGGGCATTCAGGGGGGGGCTGATAAAACGTCATATCATGTCGTGGGCACTGAAAGTGTTAAGTCATTGCTAGGTAAGCTGCCCTTATATATCTCCAGACTTGTCCTTTTATACTTGCCTTTTTAACACCAGACGAGCAGCAAATGGGATGCTTTTAAATGTTCCTTTGATGCAGTCAGAGCTTGGTAAAGCTGCATTCTCCCACTATGCTCCCTTTTTATGGAATATGCTGCAAGTAAAACTTTGTCTAGAGGGGAGCTCCCGTAGCTCACCGCATATCTCGGCGCTATTTCTGCGTCGGGGAAAACCGTGCTCGTCACGGATCTGGGGGACACGAGTTCGATTCCCGGACCCGCCGTCATTTCTCAGAATGTCTTCCCCTGCTCTACATCCCATTTCAACCTGTTTCTGTCGGTCATGCTTGACCAGAAAAGCGATAAACGCTAAAAAATTAAGTAAAAAAAAAAAGAGAAAAAAAAACTTTGTCTAGAGGCACTTCCTACTGTAAATGCTTTTAAAAAGGTATGCTACGATTAGCCCTTCACGAAACATGCAACTGTTTTACCTGATGCTATTGTTGATGCGATTATGCTCCTTGCCACTGCACAAATGACCTTCTGTATTTATATTTGAATTATATGTTTTTTGTTTAATGCCCTGTTTTATGTTGAAACTTGTTGTGTGCCGTGTTGGTCAGGACTCCCTGGAAGAAGAGATCTTGTATCTCAATGGGACATTCCTGGATAAATAAAGGATAAATAAAAATAAACAGCGCTGCACTGTCCACGTCAGCTTACGTCGATTGGACGTGCCGTTAATTTTTTGGCCAGCTGCATGTAGGCGTCGCCGGTAGGCTTGCAGGAGCTTAGCAGGCCACTTTGACGCCAGAGTATAAATTAGGCATAATGTGTTATGAGCTCGCTTGCAAATAGTAATTTATTTTTATTATACCAGCGCTTGTATTCCTGTGCTTTATCGTTCTTATTTCTATTATTACTATACTTAGTATTTAACACATTGAACGCCAGCAGCAGGGGGCGCTGATCCCCCTTCAGCGCCAGGTCTTTATTCAATGGATATAGTTTTAGAATGCCAAACTTGTGAGTCCTAAAACTATATTTTATATTATAGCTATGGATCTAATAACGCCGTCGACTGTCAGTGAGTTGCTTCTGGTCAACATGCAAAAAACAGATTGTTTTTTCATCTGTACATTTCCGTTTTATACCATTTTGAATACGAGTATGGTTGGGTGATTCTGAGTAAATCCCATGAAGGACAAGAAAAAGGCATTTTACTGTAATCCAGTCATCACGTTGTAATTTTTTGGCTGATTATCTAATCATCCTGAAATCAACGCTAGATTATTGGTATTATGTCTCCTCATGTATATATGAAATGTTGCTTCGACCACGGGGCGGGGCTCAGATCGGCTCAGGAAACACACCAGACAATTTCCAATGGAGTGCAATAGCTCCGCAAGGCAGTAGGCAGTGTTGACGGCCTGCCAGCTCAGACAGGGTCTGAAGGGTCTGCAGAGGCTGCAGCCATGAATTATGAATAGATATAGCGAATAAAAGAAACAACGATCCCAAAAACGAGTTAACTCGTTGTTGGTGCTGAACGCATGGCAGGCAATAACGAGTTAACTCGTTCTTGGCGCAGATTGTGTTAAGACAAATTACACATACCAGTTATTAGCTTGTTCTATTATCCATCCATTGGTCATCCATATCAACACCCATATATCCCGAGACCCTGATGGGGGATACCCCTGGACTATATTTAACACATTGTCTGCCAGGCATTGTACCCATCCTTATGCCCAGTATGCCAGTGCTGTAACCCTATAGAGATGTTTACCTTCTTTGCAGGGCTATAACTTTTTAAATATTATAGCTATATCGACATTACTATGGCCCATTCAACATCGGGTATCTATCGTTCCGGATGTGGGAACGTTATATTTTTTCATTCATACATTGTCGTGTTAGTACCGTCGTTAGTACCGTGTTTTTAAGGTTTTCTGCAGTAATTCCTAAAACGCGAGTTATAGGCCCCGACGCATATGATAGATTATCGATTGGCGTTTCTTTCCTATACACGCTATATTAAAAAAATTCAAATGTATATGATCGGTATACATTATACTTCATCATGTGTGAAGGAAAGGGAGGGGGGGGGGGTCGTTTATAATTCCTTGATAGTCAGTAACGGCTTTATTTAGTATGGGTTGATATGTTGATCAGATGGATTGCCGTGAAATGAATAAACAATCAGGCTGAAAATAACGTTATATTCCTCTTACCGTTCGCCGATGAGACTGGAGGAAAAATATTCCAATTATTTGACGTCGATCTGCTAGATCCATTTCCTGTTTGTATGCCGCAATAAACGCCGAAATCATATTGATTATTGCGTTTAGAAAGCGATCCCATGCACTCGAGTGTGTATCTAGACCCACGTTACAAGATATTACTGCCGGAGGAATTTCCTCGATGCACAGAGCGCCACTTCCGGTTTGGCTTGGAGTGTAACTCGCCCGACATCCACCAGGCGGCGGTATTGAGGCGTTGCAATATCAGACAGGGTCCAGCTGCAGTCCCGGAGGGCGGCTGGATGAATTATGAATGCCATGGCGAAATTCTTTTATATTGATCCCAAAAACTAGTTAACTCGTTTCTGGCGCACAACGCATGGCGGGCAATAACGAGTATACTCGTTTTTGGCGTCCAATGTGTTAAATATGACTTGAAAGACATTTGAAAAAGTGGTGTATATTTGGTATTTGGTGAATGTTGGAAATGTATAAGATTCACATTTTTGAACGTTCCGTTACATGCCGATTTGCTCTAGAAGAACTGTACAGTACAATTCAGTGTGATGTAATTCAACCGTTTCACAACTTACCCTTTCAAATAGTTCCATACACTCTCATTGTGGGGAGCCTTCTTGATCTGTTTTAGACAATACCTTGAACATAGGGAGAACAAATGATCAGATGATTCTTGGGGGCAGATGGAAGGGGCCACTAAATCATTGCAGTTGTTTTTGTGTTTGAAAATGTTTAATTTTACGGCCAAATAATTGACCGTATTCACAGGGCAGCCATTTTGCTCTTATGTCATGCTCAGGTTTCCACCCTGTTCCCATTGAATATGGTCAATTATATGGCTGATATATATATTGATCAAATACAATAGTAGACCTAATTTACAACAGTATTTAGAATATAACTGTCATGAGAGAAGACACTTGAAGATGTATTGAAATGTTCAACAGGCACAGCTAAAAAATCTATAATAAAAGGCCAAAAAACTGATAAATATTAAGTGCAGTAAAACACAAGGAAAGGCTTTTCAAGTTCAAAGCCATTCCTCAGGCTGCATCCAAGCATTTGTATACACATACAATACACCAAGTGGTTGACTGAGAATAAATTTTTTTTAATAATGTGTGTGAAATTTCATATGAAATTATATAATACCGGTAATTGTGTATATATAAAAATTAGGGATGCTCGATATTGGCTTTTTTACCGATACCGATATACCGATATTGTCCAACTCTTAATTTCTGATACCGATATCAACCGATACCGATATATGCAGGGTCCCCCCCCCCCCAAAAACAGAATAATTTCAGGTAATTAACATTACATATCTCTTGTTGTGGAATTAACACAACATTATGCATACTTTTGACAATAAATAAAATCAGAATTTGTTCTTACTTGCTTGCCTGGGTAAATAAAGGTTATAGAAATGTAATCTTTTTAATTTTTTTTTGGAAAACCGATGCCGATATTTTTTGATATCACATTTTAATGCCAATATCGGCCGAAAATATCGGTAGGCCGATAATATCGGACATCCCTAATAAAAATGTATATATGAAATAAAATATATAAATATGAAATTGACCTCTCTCAAGCCCAGTCCTCTTTTCTTGATCCTCCAAACACAACTGTTGCTTTCCTCAGACATACAAAGTTTGCAGATAAACTATTCTCTTAAAAGAGGGCGGAGCTTGAGATCAATTCAATTATACTCCCCCCCCCCCCCAGACAAAGAGAAAAAGAACATACTTGACTTCCCTGTCCAGGATGTCTAGGCTGGAGTAGCCCGTAGTGTGAGCGATAACGTAATGTCTCTGGTTCCACGCAGAGTTATTCCTCACGTCTTCTTCCAGAAGCCTCTCCACGAACTCCAGCTCACTCTCCCATAGTTTGTACTCCTGGGGAACAATGGAGACCAGAGTAACTCCTCAAAATGTGCAGTCAAACGGGGCCAGATTCTGGCAAACATAATGTGCAGTTATACATTTCAAATAATGGTCAAAAATAAATGGTACAGTACAACGAAAAGAAGTTTGGCATCCAACCAGAGTGCAAATGTAACAGTAAAGTGCAATAGTAATATAACGCTGCCCCCGATACTTCCCGTCTCTGCTGTGCAGGCGTCACCCAACCGACCTGTAGGAGTCGCTGTCCACAATGTCCAATCCCCACCCATCGACTTTCCACCCGCTACCTCTGTCAATTGAGATAGTATGACGACTGGCCCAAGCCGCAGGCAATGCTCATGCGGGATTCGAGACCAGTCTCTTGCATTGGTGACGAGCGCAATCTCCGCCACCCAGCCGCACCCCCCAATTGCACCAATTAAAATTATTGTGCGTTCCATACAAGCTCTCGCCAGACGCACCAAGCTCCCAGTAGCGCCGCAAAAAAATTACTTTCATATATTTAATATTATTTCATCTCTGCCCCCCCCCCCCCCCCCCCCTCTACCTGCGCAAATTAAGTTCAAGACTTTTTAATACCTTGCCTTAAATTGATAATTTAATACTTTTGAACACCCCCGCAGATATGATGAGTGAATGGGTGAATGTGAGGAGCAAAATTGTAAAGCGCTTTGGATAAATGCTGCTATATAAAATGCTAACCTGGAGAGTCAAGGTGGTACCTACCTGGATCACCCACTGTCTGTGCTGCCAGGCGTGGTAGTTTTTTGCGTCTTTACTCAGAATGTCCGCGATGAACTCCAGTTCCGCCGTGGGGTCGTGCAGCCACTCTACTACTATACGCCTGTGATGCCTGGAACGGAAGGGGTTCAGGGAAGCAACAGTTGTGATTGGAGGATCAAGAAAAAAGGTGTGGGGTTTGAGATAGGTCAATTATAAAAAAAAAGGCCCCCCAATCGTAGAATGAAGGGTTGCGTTCCAAAAAAAGATGTATATCTTAAAAGAAAAAAACATTGTTAAAAAGCCTTAAAGGGGAACACCACTCAAATTCAAAAGTCTAATGTTATTTCCATGGCCTAGGGCCTAACAAAAATAATGGTTGGTTTCAGGTTGCCGACCGACCCTGCCGATTTAGGTGCGACCCAATATATTTTATGAGTTTTAAAAAAAAATTATATATTAAAAAAAAAAAAAAATCATTTTTTTTTTTTTAGAATAAAGTTTCATAGAAATCTTAGTCAAACATTTAGTATTATGGATATTAAACATGCTGGCAGAGTACATGCATCCATGTTGTTGTGAACATTTTAACCCTTTCACTGCCACACGACAGCCGGTTAACCCTTTCACTGTGACAATACAGAAGGTTAGCCCTTTACTATCACACAACCGACGGCGATGCTCCATCATTAGCATCATTAGCTCCGCATCCGCGGAGCTAATGATGCTAATGATGGAGCATCGCCGTCGGTTGTGTGATAGTAAAGGGCTAACCTTCTGTCGTGTGGCAGTGAAAGGGTTAATTAAATAAAGAAATTCCCTATCCATAGTCGCCGTGGGAAAGAATAAAATAAAAAAAAAAAAAAAAAATTCCCTACCTACCCATGGTCAAACTGACAACCAACCTGAAACCAACTATTATTTTTGTTAGGCCTAGGGCAGTTCAATCAATATTTGTGAACATGGGCTCCCAAAGCCAGAAACCAGAGAAGTAAGAAATAATCAAACTTGTGATGTCAGCAAGTATAAAGTCTGGAGCTGCTCCAGACAGTGAATTTTGTGGAACCACGGAACGTTTGTCTTCACTCAGAACATTCCCCTGGGTGTCTCTCAGTGTCATGATCGATCAAATCTCTCCCAATTTACCGTCTATGGAGCAGCTTCAGACTTTATACCCGACGACATCACAAGTTTGCGTTCTAGTTGTGCTCCAGTTTCCCGATTTCGGGAGAGAGTTGCTCATTTCCACTAATATTTTGGTACCATCTTGGACCAGAGGAATATGAATTCTGAAATTGGGGGCGTAGTTCCTCTTTTAACCCCTTTCACTGCCACACTACAGAAGGTTAACCCTTTACTATCACACTACCGACGGGTCCTGCTGTTGTGTGGCAGTGAAAGGGTTAACCTTCTGTGTATTGTCGCAGTGAAAGGGTTAACACTTTGGTTGCCTAAGGTTAAATTAATGATATACCATAGATTGCCAGCGCTATTTGTCTATGGAGAAAGTCCCCTTCTTTGCAGGGCTATAACTTTTTAAATTCTATTGCTACATTGCCATTATTAGGGCCCATTCAAAGTCCTATATGTATTGTTCATTGTGTAGCAACGTTAAACTTTTTCATTCACATATTCATAGTAAAGTATGGTCTAATGTATAAGTATGTTTTCATCTCTTTCTGCAGCTTTCTCCAGAACGTGATCTATAGCCCCAAATGCATTATATTGATGATGAAATACAGTTTGATGGCAATCAGCGCGATATAAAAAATTCCAACTAGACGTACTTCTAGAAGTTACTACACGTCATCTGATGTTGACCGGATGGGCGAGGGGGCGTTTATAATTCCGTGGGCAGCGTTATACCAATCATCTAATGTGGGTCAAATGTTGATAATATCAGTTATTATCGAAGACGGTAACGTTACACGCTGAAACTCACCCCAGTCTCCGCGCGCCGTTGGGCGATCATCGTCGAGTAGAAATTTTATCATTATGGGATATATTATTACCCGGTCCATCTCCAGCTTGTATAATGGTATATACGTCCAAATCATGTTGTTTATCGAGTTATTGGCAATCGATCGCTATGTAGAGTGACGAGCTAGAGTCACGGGACATGTACCGAGTGGCCGGAAGCAATACGGACGTCTAGCAAAACCTCTAATGCGCTTCCTGTTAAGCGCTTGCGCCGATCGGCCACCAGATGGCGCTCCTGAACCGCCAGAGAGCTCAGTGGGTCCTGCTGGTGGATCTCAGGCCAGCGGAGGGACATTATGAATCCGATCGCAGATTTTTGAAATATTGATATAAAGACGACGTACAGCGTCCCCCGGCAACTTTAGCATGGCCAGCAAAGACGTCTAAAGACGGCTCCCGGCAGTCAAAGTGTTAAGCATCATTTGTGGATAATCACACGTTGGAATGCAACCAGGTTGTCTTTATTCAGGGTATCTGCGGGTTTCAACAAGTTCAATTTAACACTTTTTAATACCACTTAGAGCAAAGTTTAATACCAATTTCATGAAGATACTAGCCACACAAAAAAGAGCGACACTGGACTGGTGCGTGGCAATTACAATTCTTGAACGTTCCACACAAGCTCTCACCGGACACACCAAGCTCCCGGTAGCCCCGCAAAAAACAACAACTTGAATACAAAAGCAATTCATATATTTTAAATTATTTGATCTCCCAACAGCCCCCCCCCCCCCCCCCCCCCCCCCCACACATGTAATGTGCAAATGATATGCAAGACTTTTAATACCTTTTAAGGCCTTCAATTTAATACGCCACAGATACCCTGTTTATTGTGAACCGTCGCTTCAGACTTCCACCAGTAGATGGACAGAGAATTCTATTTGGAGATTCAAAGTAGTCGGGGCTCACCAGACTTGATAGTTTTTAGGTTGTTCCTCGATGATGGCAGTAATGTACCTCATCTCCTCCCTGAGGTCCTTCTCCAGGGCCTGGAGTAAAACACGCCTGTAGTGCCTGCAGTGACAACAAGCACAATTACTCATGTGCACCTTAGTTTTACACTCATTTTCAGTTACAAATAATAATTATAATTATTACATTACATTAGGCATCTCAAAGCGCTTTACATACATGGCATTATAGCATACAGACAAACACAGTACATGGACAAACACAGTACATGGACTTTCACAATGACAACATAGTGGAGATAATACAGAGAGAGGGAGACAACTTAGAGACAAGACAGAGAGAACATTTAAAATAATAATAATAATAATAATAATACTCATAGGTGTGTACAGATGTGAAAATGTAAGTGATGCAGGGGTTGGGGGGTCAGGAGTGAGGGTATGCAAGATTGAACAGGTGGGTTTTGAGGTGGGACTTAAATGTTTCTACGGATGGGGCTTCTTTGATGTGTAATGGGAGTTGATTCCAGAGTCGGGGAGCAGCGGAGGAGAATGATTTGTTTTCTGTGGATTTAAGGCGGTAGTGTGGTGTACTCAGAAGGGCTAAGTTGGATGAGCGGAGTGATTTTCAGAAAATCGGGATAAAAAAAATATATATTTTTTTCCCCTTTTTAACTTTTTATTTTATTTCAACAAACATGACCATGTTCACGTCTTAAACTCATACCGAGGCCTTCGTTTTGGTTTTAAATTGCATATCATCATTCATTTATTTATTGTCACAGAGCAGAAGAATTTTGCCAAAACAAACGCATTTCCTTTGATTTAATTATACATCAAATGATTTATGTCAAGGATGAGGGACATCCACTAGTTGCAGAACTTGCAGTCACCTGATTTTTACAGACGATGGCGCCATTGCTCTCATGAAGCAGCAGGTTGGAGGCGGAGTTTTTAGATTACTCCGGTTGCAATGCCTCGCTTGAATGAAGTTAACTTTTCACATGGATAACGTCAACATTCAGGATGAATGTAATGTGAGAAATTGGGATAAAAAAAAAAAAAAATCTCTTCTTTTTTGATCGGATCGGGAAAGATCGGTATCGGTAGATACTCAAAATCACATGATCGGGATTGGATCGGGAGCAAAAAATGTGATCGGGACATCCCTAATTGTCATGATACAGCACAAGTACAGTACAACGAAAGGAGGTTTGGTATCCAACCAGAGAGCAAATGTAACAGTAAAGTGCAATAGTAATATACAGGGAACAAAATAAGTACCCGCCAACCGCCAATGGCACGCAGATTTAAGGTTTGGTGACTAACAATGCGAGGTCTGCCCGCCACCTGGCGTGTAGTTCATATCGATACTCTTATTTTGAAAAAAAATCCTGTGCGGGACTCATTTCCGCCCCAAAAGCAGCTCCAGTCATAATATCTATGGCTCCGTCAGCTAGCAACGTTCGGTTTATATGATACTCTTATTTTGAAAAAACCCAGTGGCAACTCGACGAGTCATATCCGCCCAGTCCGTGCTATTGTCTGCGGCGCAGGTCGGTCAAGCAGAGGAGCAGCGCTACACAGCAGTGCGGCTATTTTGCGATCCGAAATAAGTCTGTGGTGTTTTTTTTTTCTCACAATGGGTCAAATGCATCGAACACGCTTTGCATCATCGCCATTCCTTTATGCCCACATCGCCCGAAATGAACGTTACATTAGCGTAAGCTAACAAGCTAATCCTGATCAGAGGCAGAGCCATAGAGAACAGCAGACAGTGTGGACTGAGGAAAGGTTGTGTGTGTGCGTGCGTTTGGAAAGACGACGAAGTCAGTCAGGAGTATATTATAGTAAACTGCGGATTACTGAGGATGGACAGATAGTGTTGATATTCAAATATAAAAAAGTTTAGAGAGGAGTGGAAGTTTGAAGACAGACTAGACTACAATATGATGCGGGGGTGGTGAGTTGAAACAGTGTGAATGAATGAAAACTTTATTTAACAGATTGCAGAATGGGTACAATACAGTACGGCTCAATACACACAATTGTTAAGGGGATGCAGACCAGAGAAAGACTTTCGTCTTGTTTACATCAGGGTCCCCCATTGTGTGTGTGTGTGTCCCAACGACCCCACTTCTATGTTTCAATAAATTATTTGCATTTAAAACTATTAACGCTGACTCATTCCTTCAGTCCACTCAAAACTATGCTAATATTCCTTATGTTGTTTATGATATTAATTGAAAATATGAAAATAGCATATGAGAGTATTATAGTAATAATAACACAATGGCGATATACTAAAAAGCTATTTATAATTTTTGGCTGGTAAAAAATCTGCCTGGCTGGTAGTTTTTAAAATCGACCAGCCAAATGGCTGGTAAGTCAAAAAGTTAAGTTTGTTCCCTGATATATACAATGTACAGGTGATTACATTTACACTTAGCGGACGCTTTTATCCAAAGCGACTTACAAGTTCTGTACAACAAGTCCGCAGGAAAGGTACAACTCTGGCAGCTAAGGGTAAGTAACATTGTACATCAAAGTGTCGAACTTCAGTGCTACAGACTTGAGTGCATATTGCCACATCAATGTGGAACCAGGGTTTCCCATTAATTACCTAGACTGTGGTGGCCCGCCAGTCTAATTAGTCCCGCCACAGTTGTATAATGAAACCAAAGAAAATTTAGAAAAAAAATCTTTCGAAAGAGTGCCTAAACTTAACCAGTTGGAAACAAGGCGGACAGTAATAAAATGTTCAATCAATCAATCAATTCAATAATCCACGCTCACTTAAAACAGCGCACCTCCCAGCTGCTTCTATAGAAAGTAGGTTAAAAAAAAGTTCCTCCTATAGGGCAAAGACTTTCTATAGAAGCATCTAAGAATGAAGTTCTCTAGAAAGTAGGTTAAAAAAAGAAAAAGTTGGATGGGTTAGTTTGTTGAATGTCTTAGTTGAGAGACAGTTGGATGTAGGGCTGGGCGATATAACGATAACGATAAATATCGCGATATATTTTAATAATCGATATCGAATATCAAAAAAAAAAAAAACGAAAAATCGTTTTTTTTTCTTTTTTTTTACCTGCAACAGGGCAGTTTTAAAACCAGAGACAGTGGACAGACTTGTCTTTCTTGCCTGCAACTTAAAGTAATGGCTTTGCTTGTCCAAATGACAATACTGACCAAATTCTGATTTCTTTTTCTCTTGTCCATTTATTTTGTTTGCTTTCTAATTTAAAATACATTTTGAAACCGTCTGTACACAGTAGGCTATGTGTGCTAGCAGAACTAGACTCCAGTCACGAGTCACGGTGCACATGTGCGGTGGTTTGTCCACCAAAAAAGCGCCAAAAGATCGAAAATAAACTAGCAGAGCCAGAACTGTTCAACTCCTCTGGAGCCACAGCCAGCAGAGAAGCCGGTTTACTTTAGCTTTTAAACCAGCTGCAGCCTGAGAACTGGAGTGTGAGGGGATGTAACACTAAAGATGGCGGCAATGACAAAGAATTGCTGCAAAATAAACATACATCTGTTGTTAAAAAAAAAAAAAAAAAAAAAAATATATATATATATATATATTTTTTTTTATACTTATAACAATTCGATAATTATCGATATCGAGAAATAAAATAAAATTATCATATCGTTATCGCGATATGATTTTTTTCCATATCGCCCAGCCCTAGTTGGATGTGTTAGTTTGTTGGATGTCTTAGTTGAGAGACAGTTGGATGTGTTAGTTTGTTGGATGTCTTAGTTGAGAGACCGTTGGATGTGTTAAGTTTGTTGGATGTGTTAAGTTGAGACAGTTGCACTTCCACACGGAGGCAACTGCTCTTTTTTTTGGAAACTACTTTTTCTGCGGATGGTTGTCAATAAATCTTCAACTAATGTGTGTTTATTGTATAGCAATAAGGTTGGATGACATCGGTCATTGTATAAAAGCCATTACACCACACGCAGTCGTGGGTTATGAGAATTAGACCATGCCTAGGGTGGGCCTAGGCATGGTCTAATTCTCATTATACAACGGCATGCAAATTTCTCGATTCTGATTGGCTGAAAGTCTATTTACACATGGGTATTTGTAATAATCCCACGCTCTTGGTCCCAGGACCCGCCCACAACCGCATTCCTATCACTCCGCCGTTCGTGGTTTTAGGAATGAAAGCAAGATGGCAGACACGCCGGACAGTAAACATTACGAAAGGATATGGTGATAGGGTCATAAAGACTACTAAATGAAAAACGATTCTGTCAGGGCGAATGTCTGAGTTTCTTAAACAATGTTGGATGATGTAATTGATGGGTCATGAGTCATTGTGGAACAAAATAAAAATCGCGCAAATTGATTGATTGAAAAAAAAAAAAATGTGTACCTACTTTCTATAGAAGCAGCTGGGAGGTGCGCTGTTTTAAGTGAGCGTGGATTATTGAATTGATTGATTGTGCCAATTTTATTACTGTCCGCCTCGTTTCCAACTAGTTACGTTTAGGCACTCTTTCGAAGTTGCTCTCTTTCAAAGTTGGTTAAGGTTAGAGTTTGTCTTTAGAGCAGGGCGATAGACCACCAGCCCTGATTCCAAACTCTAACCAAGTTCGAAAGAGAGTGACTTCGAAAGAGTGCCTAAACTTAACCAGTTGGAAACAAGGCGGACACTCCGGACAGTAATAAAATTAGTAATCAATCAATCAATTCAATAACCCACGCTCACTTAAAACAGCGCACCTCCCAGCTGCTTCTATAGAAAGTAGGTTTAAACCCCCCCCCCACCCATATTATTATATAGGGCAAAGACAACTTTTTTCTATGTCTAATTCTCACAACCCACTCCTGCACGTGATGTAATGCTTAATAAGCCACTCCTGCGTGTGATGTAATGATTTAGTAGCAGAGTGCTAGTAAAAGACTGTACAATGGTTAGTAGTGATTAAACTACTAAGCAGCTGCCCCCGCTGGGTGATAAACTGGGTATAAATTTAAAATATATAAATTAGTACTACTGAGTAATGTTCTAATCAGATGTATGTACAGAGTTGTAGTATTAATATGTACAGTGACACAGGTATAAAGACACTATGGTAGTAAGTTATACTGGCCAGCAGTGTAACTAGTAAGAGTAAGTACTGTAGGGATAGGGAGGGATATGTACAGATAGTCATGTCAAGTAAAGTCATTTATTTATATAGCGCATTTAAAAGCTCAGAGAGCCGACCAAAGTGCTGTACAATAAATAACTATAGAATTAAAAACTATAGACATAGTCACACAGTGTAACAGAGGACAATACAACATGACAAAAGACAGGATGGACAGTCAATAGAGTAGGACCACAAGACACTAGGAGGATAAAACAGACGATCCAGTATGGCATAGGACAGTAGACATGTTATGACACAAAGACTATACAGTACATATAGTATCTACAGATATGTAAAGGGGATTATATGCAGGTATGAACAGATATATATTATCTCTATATGGTAAAGATAAATGTATATTAGCAGTCAAATGATAAGAGGAACACTATATAATAGTTTATCTAAACATGAGACATGCTTACCAAACAGTGTAGTTCGCAGCATTGAGCTCAATGGCATCAGCAGTCAACGCAAATGCACGGTCACTTTTTTCATCGTTCTTCAGCAATGCACGGAAATAGTCAAACACGTCGGAGACTGTGGATGACATAATATGAAACATTTAAAAAAAAGAAAAAAAAATCCATCAGGGCACTAAACACCAAACTGCTACACTGCAGCAGACAAACCTCTGCCACCTCAGGGTTGTCCTGGACAAGCTAATCAACGAGTGGATGGATGGATGCATTTCTTCAATAGATTTAACAACTGGTGTCATACTGGACTCCACCCTCTCTTTTCACTCCCATATAAAATCAATACCAAAATCAGCTTTTTTCCATGAACATAAGCAGACTCCGGCCATCTCTCCCCGACTCCGTAGCAGACACTTATTCACTCCTTCGTCACCTCCCGTCTGGACTACGCAAACTCCGTTCTTGTAGGGCTACCCAGCAATGCCCTGAACAGGCTACAATATGTATAAAATTCTGCTGCTAGGGTTCTCACCCGCACCAAGTCCTGGCACCATATCACCCCCACCCTCATTCACCTCCACTGGCTGACAGTCAAGTCGCGCATCAAATCCCTTCACTCCCTTGCCCTACGGTACCTAGCTGACCTCCTCCATCCTTACATCCCACCCCGGAGGCTGCGGTCCTCTGACTCCGGTCTCCTCTCCATCCCCACCACCAACCTGTGTACTGTCTGTCCCAGAGCCTTCTCTGTTGCCGCACCCACCCTCTGGAACTCCCTCGCTCCAAACATCGGCAGTGCTACATCCCTGGACTCTTTCAAATCCCAACTCAAAACTCACCTCTTCACCAAATTGATAAATGACTGCCTGACTTCCCTCTTTTCTTTTACCTTGTTGTTACGTTGTTCCCTTCCCCTTAGCTGCCCCCTACTGTTAATCGCCTTGGGTCTCCTGAAAGGTGCTATATAAATCCAGTACATTATTATTATTAACTGACTCAAGTGACTTTGTATGTTCCTAGCTTCCTATATGAGCGAGGTGGTGATTTGGAAGCTAATTGGTTTGTTTTCACCAGACACCGCAGGTAGTGTTGTGAACAGCCTTACACTTTTCAGAGTAGGCGATCTTCACAACCGGATTTGGACCATCATCTTGAGGAACGGGTTCCAAGTCTGCCCACTCCTTCCTAACTCTGTGAGAGAAATTAGTTAGTCCTATATCCACCTATAGGCCAGTTTATATAGTACCGAATGTATATCAAAACATTGACTAGTACTGTATCTAGTTTCAAGTTCAAGTTTGTTTTATTTGTCACATAATGTAAATTACAGTGAAAAGCTTGGTTATATATGAGCCTCCTGATGTGCTCCTGATGTGCTTCATACAGTAAAAAAGCTAACTTTTTTAAATGCAAAATGAGGTAGGGATGTAACAAAGTACAAATATGATTGTGATAAATATATATGGTGTAGTGTTAAAAAGGCTACAGCGTTACACAAATTGTGGAACTCAAAATGGATTAAATTATGTAGTGAGACCTGTATATCTATCCAGTTAGCTAGTTTCTGTGTTCCAGGTCGAGATAGTTAACGTTAGCTACAGTAACCAGTAAGCTAGCAGTCATAGAACCTTAGCCCACCTGTACATATTATATCGAAACGAGTCTCCAGCATAATCCATTTCTTCAGAGTGCTCCCCATCCTGCTCGTTCTCTTCTCGGAGTTCATCTAATGATTCATTCGAGGTTGCTTCAAGCCCCGACATGGCTAAATGGCTAGTTTTTAGAATGAGTTTTTACCTCTTTTTTTGTTTACGATAGCAGTGAACTTCTGTGAACTTCCGTGTAACGCGTCATATCCGGTCTGTGTCTTCAAAATAAAAGCACGAGCTTAAATGTTAGATGTACTTGATTGATTGATTGATTGATTGATTGATTGATTGATTGATTGAAAACTTTATTAACAGATTGCAGAATGGGTACTGTTTCAATGTGTTCCGTCCGTGTCCCGACTGTACACAATGAAGGGTTAAAGCAGACTTGCTTACTTGTACTTTATTCACAGTTGTTATGGTTACAACATAAGCTTGGTTCCACCCTAAGCGAACGTCCTACGTGCAACAGCACTTAAATAGAACAATCCTATTGTTACATCTTTCTTTTTCTTTTTCCAAGTACAGATATATACACAATCTCGATATTTAACTTACAGCTACTTAACCTGTGTTCTACTTACTTACTTACACCAGATCCCAACAACAACACTGTGTAAATGGCTCATTAGTACCCCTCCCCACTCAACCGCTCAAAACATGACTGTGCACACATAACCCATTTCACTATTTTTTTTCTTTTTTTTTCTCTCTCTCCAGTCCATTCTCTAATCACGAAGTATAGTCCTTCAGGTATTGAGGCCTGACAACCTGTCGACCAGACCTGGTAGTGACCGTACCTTGGCTCCCTACCGGGTTGACTGGCGGGCCGGCTTTCTCAGTCACTGGTGACGCAGGTGTGATTGTACCTGGTGTGTCTATAGTGGTGTGATCGTGTCTGAGGTGGCGACGATTTCTTCTCAGAACACCTCCCGACTCTAACTCCACCTCATATGATCTGTGGCTCACTGGTTGGATCACCTTTGCCACTCTCCAAGTCCTGTGTGTGTCACCAGTCTGAGGTCAATGTGTTCCGTCCGTGTCCCGACTGTACACAATGAAGGGTTAAAGCAGACTTGCTTACTTGTACTTTATTCACAGTTGTTATGGTTACAACATAAGCTTGGTTCCACCCTAAGCGAACCCTCGGTGTCACCTCTAAAAGCGTCCTACGTGCAACAGCACTTAAATAGAACAATCCTATTGTTACAGGTACAATACAGTACAGCTCAATACCAGTGATGCCACAGATTACTTGTAAAAATAATCTGATTACTGATTACTCCTTTAAAGAGTAATCTAGTTACTTTACTGATTACTTGATTAGGTTACGAAGTCGTCGTCGTCCCCCCTACTGCTGCCACAACATAAGAATGACAACAGTTTTTTCTCTCTCTCTCTCTCTCTCTCTCTCTCTCTCTCTCTCTCTCTCTCTCTCTACCAAATCCATTCTGAGACAACGGACTCAGTGCGTACTCCGCAAGTTGCGCGTAACATGAATCTCTCTCTCACTCTCGCTCTCACTCTCTTACTCTCTCTCAAGTAGCCAAATTACACTATAAAACGAACTGGATAGTTGATTTAACCTCATGCTGAAGCCATTCTAAAATCAGCTATTCGTAAACATGTGTGTGTGGCTGTGTGTGTGCGAGCGCACGTCCCATCTCCGGTCTAGCTGATTGTACCCCTGGCTCTTTTATCATCAGCATTATGAGATAGTAACTAAATAGTAACTCACAGCCACTTGGAAAAGTAACTGTAATCAGATTACTGGCTTGTAAAAAGTAAGTAAATTAGATGACTATTTACTGAAAAAGTAATCAGATTAGAGTAACTAGTTACTTAGTAACTAGTTACTGGCATCACTGCTCAATACACACAATTGTTTTTTTATCCACTTTTTCTCCTCTTTTTCTATTTTTCGTTCCACTGTGCCAATTCTTCCCTCCCCTGTCTTGAACGTTGCTCGCATATGCCCCCCACTGGCTGGTTGTAGGGAGGATAGAAGCCTTGCATCACGTGTCCCCTCCGATACACGAGGAGGCAGCCTGTCACATCTTTTCACCTGCCAGCGCGGACTCTCATTGGCGAGGTGTAACGTGTGGGGGCTCACACTACTTTCCTGTCTCTGCTGTGCAGGCGGCCCCAACCGACCTGTAGGAGTCGCTGTCCACAACGTCCAGATTACCACCCATCGACTTCCACCCGCTAACTCAAATCAAATCAAATCAAATGTATTTGTAAGGCCCGACAACACACGTTAATGTCCGTAATGGCCCAGACACGTCTTCTTTAAACAAGTCAAGAAGAAACATAACAATAAATCAAGGACAAAACAAGAACACCATAAGGTCCAACAAATTTAAAATAAATGCATGAATGCAAACACTCCCAGACATACCCCACGCGAAGGTAAGGAAAAACTCACTAAAACCTAACAATAGGAAAAAATGCACCACAGGCAGTGTGGAGGAGAGAAACCTTAGAAGGGCCATTCAAGGGGGGATCTCCCTTCTTAGATGTCGGTGATAGTAGTGTTGCAGACTGACAGTTGGTAAGCATGCACTCAAGTGTGTAGTGAAACACAGATGAGTGCATGCAATAGCAGCTGAACATTTTGAAAAATTAAAGTTAGAGCTGATAGTGATAGCAACTGAACATTTTGAAAGATTAAAGATAGAGCTGATAGCGGATCTATTTGAGGCACAGGGGTGGCGCAAAGAGGGTTGTGTCCTCCCTGTCTTAATCACGGGATGTTCAACACTCCGGTCATCGCTCCGAGACAGCCGGAGACAGGGAGATAGGGGGCGGCGCAGAGAGGGTCGCAACCTCCCCGACATCATCGCGGGACGTCCAGCACTCCGGTCATTACGAGACAACCGGAGACAGGGAGACAGGAGGGCACGCAGAGAGGGTCGCATCCTCCCGGTCTTCATCACGGGACGTCCGACACTCCGGTCAACACTCTGGGACAGCAACTCACAGGGAGACGGGACAGGCGTTAGACAGCTCGTGTGAATGTAGTGGGCGGACATAGCAATAGATACAAGTGGTAAGCATATATGTGAATAGAATAGATATATGAAGTAAGCATATTATGTGAATAGAATAGAAGTACTTAACCCAGCAATGAAACCACGTTGACAGACCACAAACCATGTTGACAGAAGACGGTAAGGAGCTGATCCATGGCCTCGGTGGTGCACGTAGAGCAGTCACTGCAATCTTGGCCAAGACCCCGAGACATCCATCACCTTAGTCAGCACTACAAGACAGGCACTCAGAGAGATGGGGGGGACGGGGACGGGGGGACGCCTCTATCCCTTCTACAACGGCGCTCAGGTTCCGGGTTCCTCTGATTGGCCACGTTTAGAGAGTTCCCATGTTTGTAGAGGGCGGAGATGGAGCAACAGATACATGCAACTCTGCCAATTGAGTTAGTATGACGGCTGGCCCAAGCCGGAGGCAACGCCGACAGCCGGAGTCGAACCCGGTGTCTCTTGCGTTGGTGACGAGCGCAATGTCCGCTGAGCCACCCAGCCGCCCCAATACACACAATTGGGGATGCAGACCAGAGAAAGACTTTCGTTCTGTTCTGGTGGTTCTGGCTTGGAATGGGCAACACTACATTGATGTAAATTTAAACCTTGAGCGTCTCCGGGTTCCAAGTCATGCAGGCTCGGGAACAGCTTATTCCCCCCCTCAACGGTCATCTAACTGAACTCGCTCTCCTCACAGCACCATAATCCCTGAACCCAATGCGTTTACTCTAGGCTCTGTTGTACAAACTTTGTTGACTATACTCCATTTATACCTATCGACTGTCTTCACGGTCTACAACTGCCTTGCACTGTAAACATAACTAGATACCTCCATTTATAGTCTACCATATTAGTTTGATAGCCATGTGCAATAATACTATATACTGCATATTTATCTAGAGCTGTTGGATATATCTACATATTTCCCTGTTCACATACTGTAGCTGTATATATATCTGCATCTGTCCAATAGCTACTCTTACTAGTTAATTATACCTCTGGCCAATATGACTTACTACCCTAGTTGGCCTACTGCAGGGAAAAGACCCCTCTGGTGAAGCTGCCTACCTGGCCCGTACACTGGCTATTGAATCGTTGTGTAACATTAGCCAGCTGGAAATCAATGTGGCTTTGACCAAAGAACTAATCATGTGTACCAAGCGAGATCTGGAAACAGAGCCAGTTTCACTTGATGGCCAACATGTTGAGTGTGAATATTCAAATATCTTGGTACAGTCTGATGAGCGTCAGGTGAGCTTCTCTGAAAACATGTTTTCAAGAAATGTTCACAGCCACTTTATCTTCTGAGAAGACTCCAGGGCTTCGGTGTGAGTCAGCAGATTTTAGAGCTGGTGTACAAAACCCTTATTGAGAGTGTTTTAACTTTTCATTTTCCTGTTTGGTTCGGTCACCTGAACTGCAAAACTTAAGAATAAACTCTCTCTCATTGTGTAAACCATTAGCATCCTTAATTATGCAAAGTGACCAACAAGACAGAAGCCAGACATGAAATGTTTTTAATGCGTTTCTAATGTGTAACTGTGTCTATGCCCGTTTGTGTTTTATGTTGTGCTAGTTGCCTTCTGGCATCTTATGTTGATTTTCCTGTTTGGTGAGCCGAAGAAAAATGTCCACCTTGGTGGACAATAAAGTTATATTAAATTCTATTCAATCTATCTCTGTACAATAGATACATGAGTTTAGCATATATTATGTAGTAGCTTGTTATCACATTTAATCACTTGTACATTGTTAATGCACTTTATGGCTTAATTTGCTGGTTAGATGCAAACTCGTACTTGTGCTGTGCATGTACAATGACAATAAATTGGAATCTAATCAAATAGTTTTATGGGATTACCTAGACCACATCCTTACATTGAGCGGCATTCCAAACACAACACAAGGGGTGTTGCTTCATTCCATTCTTTCACCATTTCTTGTTCAAATTACTAATACCCTCCTCTCTGCTGCGACTGCAAATTATATACCACTACACTGTGCTGTTACTCAAGTCACTCGTGCCTTATTCTTATACTTTTAAGATTCTTTATTTTGCCATTGAACATTTTAATATTTGAATTCTAGTTTATTTTATGATCTTGTGATTTTGTATGAAGGGTGGACTAGCAAAGTAAGATTTTCATTGTATGGCGTAACCGTCTATTTAACTGTGCATATGACAAATGCATATATTGAACCTTAAAATGAAGCAGCAAGACTTCACATAATATAAATCCTCTCTTCATCAAGAACAGACTGAAACAAGTCTGCTCCCCGCCTCCCTCTACTGGCAGGTTATTGCATGTGAATTCCTCCATTACCAAATAAATATGTATTTAACTCTTGGGTATCTAAATGGATGTTTCTTGCAAACATTTCACATGTTCAAATTCTGCTGACGTTCAAACATTCCTTTTAAACATTCAAATAGCAAAATCTTAATTTCCAAGGCTGCTTACAAAATCAAACATTGTGAAATTTGAATCAAGAAGCATTTAGTTTTTGCACAACGTTTTTTGTATTGGATTCTATTATATGTTGTACCCACTGTATTGCACATCGTTGCGGGCAAGACCACCCGCATTTCATTGTATACTCGTATGCTGTGACAAATAAAACTCTTGACTCTTTAAGACAACTAGGCATTGAAGACATCAATGTCCTTATGAATGATTCAATAATTTCTTAAAAACAAGGTCAAGCTGAACTTTATTGTCATTGACGACTCTGGACATTATAAAAATAAATAGATGATTCACAGTCACTGGATCTTAATACAAACTGTTATCAAAATTATGTCTTAGCCAGAATGAAGAATTTAAAAGACATGCATAATCACCATTCCATTGACTGTTCAGAATACCTGCTGTGATTAACAAAATCTGTTAACTTATGAAGTCACCATTCAAATTAGACATCCTAGCTTTGCAAATTTAACATATTCCTTCCGGCCAGGGATTCAGTGATGGCTCGACTTGAACTTGTTCAACGCATGTCTTCCTGGTCCAATCCATGCTTTTCAACATAGCGTCTGGGTGAGAGAATTGAAAATTAAGAGTTAAAGAAAGAGGACATGTTGCATGTAAACGCATCTGAACTCTACTGTATATTTTACCAGTCATCGGTCTAGTCGCTATTATAGATAGATTATTGCTATGGGTTTCAGTTCATGCTTTATTTACCGGTAGATTTAATTATTTAATCAAATATATATATATTTTTTAATAACATAATCACGATACTAAGTAAATAAAACTCACTGACGTGGAGCTTGGAACTCATTTAGATACTAGATTTTACTCAAATATTTCCTCCATAAATCTTGAGGCTATGCTATTTTTCACCTACAACTATAATTAACACAACACAAGATGCAGCATCCTCATGACATTGCAAATACAAACTCAACTTAATATCTTACAAACCAAACGGACTTGTGCAAGACTGCTGACAAGTGTGGGGAAATAATGTGAAGAAGTGTGCCAAAAAAATATAAATTTGCTTTATTTTTTCCAAGTGTGCCCCTTTGGTACGTGATTATTCATTTGAAATAATAATAGATAATTTAAACCCCGTCAGTTCCCTACTTTCACATAAAATCAAAACTCACCTTCTTGCGTAATCATACATGGCCTGTTTCCTCTCTTGAAGAGACAGATGTCTGTCCGTTGGCGACCTCCCGAAACATTTGGCAGCAGGCTGTGAATGAAAAGGGTTGAAATCACAATCTCACCAATACAACACCACCGCTGGGCGGACACAGGACGAGGACCCTCATCTATAAGAGACGTTTCCCTTATCTCAAGACCCCCCCCCCCCCCCTTCCTTATCTCAAGATGTGAAGATGAGACCCCCCCCCCCCCCAAGATGTGAAGACGAGACACCCCCACCATCCTTATCTCAAGATGTGAAGATGAGACCCCCCCACCTCAAAATGTGAAGACGAGACCCCCACCTTCCTCACCTCAAGATGTGAAGATGAGACCCCCCCACCTCAAGATGTGAAGACGAGACCCCCACCTTCCTCACCTCAAGATGTGAAGATGAGACCCCACCCCCCACCTCAAGATGTCAAGACGAGACCCCCCCCCTCAAGATGTGAATACGAGACCCCCCCCCCCCCCTCAAGATGTGAATACGAGACCCCCCCCACCTCCCCAATGCATTTTGAAACCAATTTGTAACGTAACAAAATGTGTAGAAAGTTAAGGGGGGGAATATACTGAAGGAGCCTATCCCAAAATGTAAGATAAGCTAAGATGAATCTTTGAAATATTTTTATTTTTTAGATTTCTTTTGTTTGCATTTTACTGCTTTATTTCAGACAGGCCTGACAGAGAGGAAGGTTGGGAGAAGACATGGGGGGGGGGAAGACATGCGGCAAAGGTCTCCGGGTCCGGTTGTCGAACCCGGGACGTCCGCGTTGCACTGCAGCACAGCTACGTGGTTGCGCCACCCTGGCGCCCCAAGATGGATCTTTATTAGGGAGATCATATCTTTAACTTTTCATCTTTTTAACAAGAGGTCATGCCCATTTCAACCAACTAAATACAAATAAATATAAGTATTTGTCTTTGAATATTTTTATTATACATTTTTTTATATAGTTTTTTCACAACTAGACTACAGACCTTGACGGTGGGAATGGGACCAGATGGGAAGGAGGCGTTTCTAGTCCCGAACGTGGCTCCTCCAATCGCTCCCAGGGGAGAGTCGTCGATGCTCTCCAACAGGTTAGTGATGGTGGTGTCGACACAGTTTGTTTTCACTGTGTAGAGTTGAGAGACGACACGTTTTTTTTGTAAGAACATGTTTGTTCTAAAATGGTACATTTTGAAAGAGGGGTAAATGAAAGGAGTTCTTGGGAAATGTCGGATCTAAATCTGCTGCTGCTAGATGTCCAACTTTGGAAAAGGTTTTTAGAAAAAGGAAAAATGTATCCAAGTAGCAGAGTTAAACCAAGGCTGCACAATGTTTAGCAAAGAATCGGCAGGTGCTCTTGGGTCTTTGGGAGAAGAGTGTAAAAGAAATATATATATATATATGGAAGGAAAATGTGTTAAAAAGCCTTTATTGTGTCATGGCGACAGTTAAAAAAAAACACTAACATGCGTCGACGAAGCTGGTCTTCATCGGGGCAAAAATCTATCGTTATTGTCATGTGTTGTTATTAAATGAGATATTTGATTTAATTAATATGGGTGCACAGCCATCGTGTATCATTCATGGGAATAGGTTTCATAAAAACAATTTAAAGATCCACGTGGCCGTGGCTGATTTCTGAATAAACGCGGATACAAATCGAAAAAGGTCGCCAATTCGACCCTCGAACCCGCAGGAAAATATGGGCAGAGGAAGTGAATTGAGTAAAGCCAATGGTTGATTTGAATTTCAAGGACTTTAAGGACTTTTTAAGCACATTGTTAAAAAAATTGGCTGTTTTCAAGGAGTTCCAGGCCTAGACTTTTTCTTTTGTAAAAAGAAATAAAGCACTTTAAGCACTTCAAGGACCTTGTGCGAACCCTTGATCAGTGTTCCCATACCTAGGTCTTGTGCAATGACATTCAGTGGGACATCCGGCAGCACGTCCTTCACCTGCTGGGCCATTCTGATGATCCTATGGTCCTCCAGTCCCGAGCTCGGGACCATGAAGCCAAGGGGGGCACTTCTCACACCTGTTGGGGGGGAAAACAAGTGTCCATCAAATCACACCCCCGGAGAAAAATACTCAGAAATCATACAAACCGCTCCCATTAAAATCAAGGCACTACTATATCAACACAGGGTTCCCAGATATTGCTAAATGAAATTCAAGGACTTTCAAGTACTTTTCCCATTTTAAAAGGGCATTTAAAAGGATAAAATTCACTTTTAAATGCTGTTTTTTTATAGAGAAAATTTATCGGATCCAATATTTATGGCTTAAAACCAATTTCCAACAATTAGTTACACTTTAAATAAAAAAATTCAATTTCTTTGAATTTACTTTTTTTTTTAAAGCACTTTAGCACTTCCAAGGACCTTGTGTGAACCCTGTCAACAGAAGGAGACGTATCTCGCGTTTAACTTTCTTACTTGTGGAGGTTTGTGGCACGACGTGTCTTTTCCTTTTGATGTGCTCCGCTTTGTCCGCTTTAGTGATCTGGGTGGAGACCAGTCCAAGTTCACAAGAGAGGAGCTGCAAAGGGATAATTAGTAAGTAAGTAGGTTTTATTTCTAAAAAGAAAATTTTAAAACAACTGTACTGCCCTGCAGAAGTGAACCGCAGTAAGTGTTTTTCATAATTGAGTTATAAGTGACATTTTTATTCTTAATATCCGTGTTATCTTGTGACAACGTTTCAGAGTTCCATCTTGCTCCGTTTTAGAGAAAAGGGGTATAAAGAATTGCAGTAACTACAAAATCACTGGATAGTCAAAGACATTTTATTCAGTTTCACGGTTTGCGTAGTTAGCTTCTGCAGGGCAGAGTAGTTGCACCAAAGTGCTGTACATATAAATGGCACTATAATAAAACACAGTAAAACATGGTAAAGAAAGCAATAGAAATACGACAAATATAACAAGTATGATTCGAAAAATTAAATACACAACATGAAACAGGGTAGGTGTGAGATCAGACTATCCAGGCAAAAAAAAAGCCCAGTTTAAAAGCTAAAAGGGTAAACAGGTAGGTTTTTAACCTGGATTTAAAAGGCAGACGGGGAGGGAGTGCACCTTATACTGGGCATTCAGCCTCTTATAATTAGTCAATAACCACTAATAGATAGGCAGCCCACCACAAATACATTTCTTAAACTGATACAACACATTAATATATATGAATATATTATTATATATAGTATATTGCCCCACCCCAGCTAGCCACAAGTAACATAACGCCCTGTTATGACACATACAGACATTATCTGATGTCACTATGACCACCATGTGCTTGTACTCGAGTTAACACTTCCCCCGAGCAACAGTTGTGATTGGAAGATCAATAAAAGAGGCCAGGGCTTGAGATAGGTAAATTATGTTTAACTCTAATCTTCAGCATCGGGCTGAGGATAGATAAGACCCCGAACAGCACATCTGTAAATAATTAATCATGAGCTTCTCCAGCCCTGGAGAGAGTTCACCTATTTTTGCGTCAGGTTTTGGGATGTTTTTATCTGAATTCTTTATTGGAATTCCAGAACTCCAGTGGTTTCAATGAGGAGTGGCCATTGTTACATTGCCATTAGAATGTTGAGTTCCAAAGATTCTATCTAGGGTTAATAGTGGCTATATTTACATGGTGACCGCAGTTTGATTAATTGAATTGCACCGGACTGAACAGCTGAAAGTGCATCAAAGTGTACAATTAATGATCTATTATCGCAACTATACCTATATGGAGTAGACAGATTGGTGGCATATTCAGCAATAGAAAAGGGACTGAACATTTTACCTTTTAACATGTAGACACAATTAACCATGGCATGTTCAAGGTTCAACTTTATTTGCCAACTTGTCTGCGTCAGATCATTCTATCTCCGTTATGTTGACCTTGAGCTGCCCTTTTATTGTTAACAAATCTCAGTCTCGACAGAAAGTACTAAATTGCGCTCATGTACGATACATGTTCCGATAAATTCAATAAAAGCTTGTATAAAAAATATATTAAAGATTTATTTTTATTGAAGATTTTTTTCTTTTTCAGCTTTATAAACCTGCAAACAGAGCTTAAGATTTGTAATTAATTAAATATCATCTTTACCTCCTGGACTTTGTTGGCATACTCTTGCATGGACTCACCATCTTGCCTGGACACTGGTGGGAGCCAACTGTGACGGCGTAAACAGAAGAGACAGGGGCATTCATATATTTGTCGGGGAAGTGCAGAATGTCTGCAAGAAGGGTTTGGTGACTACGGTGATTATTGATTATGTGTTCATGTGGTCAAGTGATCAATAACAAGAATCGCTTTCATGTCGGTGGGAGCTATGGCTTCCAGGGGGAAGGAAAAGAAAAACAGGAAATGTTTAACCAAGGTGTGATAAGACTTCTGCCCTCCTCATTAACTTAGAATTCTGGCTAGTGAAGACAATTCATCACTACCTTATAAGACCGCCTTTATATTAAAAGAATGCTACAAAGAAAGAAAAGAAAGAAATGACTGATACAAAAATAATGATACAAATTATTTAGTACCTTACATGATACACTGTGTATGGAGCAAAAAATGTCCACAACAGTTCTGTCAGCCAAGAGGACTCTGGTGCATTCTGTGGAGAGAAAACAACCGAGTCAGTAATTATAAGACGTACGTTTGTTGTTTTTATGTCCTTTATGTAATTATTAAATCATTTGACCACAATGTCTTGATTTTTTTAAAAGGGACAGTTTATAACTTTTATATACATTTGTATTATTATTATACAATGTATACAATGAAACCCATTTGGATGTAATAAATCAAACAGTGCAGGGATTAAATAAAAAAATTGTTTATAGCGTTAGCGTTTTAAAACTTTTAAGGGAGCCTACTTGTTTCGGTTTTGTCGATAATCCAATGTACAGTTACCCCCCCACCCAACCTCCTCCAATGTACAGTTTCCCCCCCCCTCCACCCAACCTCCTCCAATGTAGTTTCTTCATCAAATGTATATACCGGTACTCTCTTTTTTAGACTCTTATTGTATCACAAAAAATACTGTATTTGTAAATCTGGTATGTCAAATGTATAGATGTAGCAGTATTGTCTATCTGTATGTCATGTGTGTCATATATGTTATGATGAATAAAAAATGGGGGACCCTGATGTAAACAAGATGAAAGTCTCTCTCTGGTCTGCATCCCCTTAACACATTAACTGCCATGCAGTTTGCCCCTCTCATACCACTCTCTGCCACCACTCTAAGCCTATGTTCACCTTCTTTGCAGGGCTATAACTTTTTAAATTGTATTGCTAAATTGACATTACTATGGCCCATTCAACATCGATCGATGAAGACCGCTATGGTCGAAACATGTTGATTAGATTTTAAATGACTTAGCCACCTTTAATAAAGGCCTTTTAACCATCTTCCCTCTGGATTTTACATATTTTTGAGTGCCTGGATCGACTCTCTTCTCTGATCGATTATCTATCGTTCAGGATGTAGGAACGTTATACTTTTTCATTCATAGATTCATACGAAAATACCGCCAAGAATATAAATATGTTTTTATCGTTTTCTGCAGTAATTCCTAGAACGCTAGTTATAGGCCTAAACGCATAATATAGATTATCGATTGCAGTTTATTCGTGATACACGCTATATTAAAAAAACCAACTGAATACGATCCTAAACATTATGACTCATCATGCGCGGATGAACAGGGGGGGGGGGGGGGGGGTCGTTTATAATTCCGTGATAGTCAGTAAATGCTTTATGTAGTAAGGGTGATATATTGATCAGAGCAGTTTGCATTAATAATAATAAACAATCACACTGGAGGAAAAAGATCCCACTTATTTGACGTGGATCAACTAGATCCATTTCCGGTTTGTATGGCGAAATAAACGCCCAAATCATATCGATTATTGAGTTATGGCAGCGATCCATATACACGGATGTGTGTCTAGAGTCCCGCAACAATATGTGACTGCCGGACGCATTTCCCAGAGATCGAGTCGATCCATTTCCGGTTTGGTAACTCGCCCGATCATCCACCAGGCGGCGGTATTGAAGCGTTGCACTGTTGTGCAGGCTCCCACTGTATCAGACCAGGCTCGGTGAGGGAATTATGAATACCATGGCGAAAAATGAAATATGATCTCAATAACGTCGTACGCCGTGGATTGGCGGAATTCGCATGACCTTGAAACAAGTCGTAAGCCGTTTCCGGCGGTGGATGTGTTAACAATTATGTGTATTGAGCCATACTGTACTGTACCCATTCTGCAATCTGTTAATATCAATCAATCAATCAATATTTAACAGATTGCAGAATGGGTACAGTACAGTATGGTTCAATACACACAATTGTTAAGGGGATGCAGACCAGAGGAAGACGTTTGTCTTGTTTACATCAGGGTCCCCCATTTTCAATTCCCAATGACACCACATTTATGGCATAGGGACATACATGACATACTACAGGTATATAGTAATGTTACATTCAGGGGAGGAAACTAACTTTTTGGCTTACCAGCCAACTGGCGGGTATCTGATTTTTTTTACCAGCCAAATAGATTTTTTACCAGACAAAAAAAATCGCTAATTGTGATAATTACTTCTTTGTACGTCTTCGTCTAAATTGATTTTCAATCATAGTAAATTAATCACACTGTCTCTACTCTTCAAAATATTACATCATTAAATCACATATTAACATGAAAGAGGGAACTATTCTGGACTGGGTTGGGCTGAACTGGGCAGTGAAAGATGCTGGGTTGGGCTGGTCTAGGTTATACTGAATGATGAATTGAAAATGAATTGAAAATGGGGGACCCTGATGTAAACAAGACGAAAGTCTTTCTCTGGTCTGCATCCCCTTAACAATTGCATGTATTGAGCCGTACTGTACTGTACCCATTCTGCAATCTGTTAAATAAAGTTTTCATTCATCACAGCTCAACTACTAGGAATGTGTGTCTGACTCTTAAGTGCAGGAAATATTCATCAGAAAGGGGGGACATGATGGAGGGAATGGAAAGAGCAGGTTTGACAGGAGCAGGGTTGAAGGGATTGATTGATTGAAAAGTTTATTAACAGATTGCAGAATGGGTACAATACAGTACAGTTCAATACATACAATTGTTAAGGGGATGCAGACCAGAGAAAGACTTTCGTCTTGTTTACATCAGGGTCCCCCATTTTCAATTCATCATAACATATTGGAGTGTGGAGGAAGTGGACAAGGCATTAAGCAAACAGGACTGAAATGGGGGACCCTGATGTAAACAAGACTAAAGTCCTTCTCTGGTCTGCATCCCCTTAACAATTGTGTGTATTGAGCTGTACTGTATTGTACCCATTCTGCAATCTGTTAATAAAGTTTTCAATCAATCAATCAATACTGGGTTGGGCAGTGAAAGAACCAAGCATTTCACTGTAATGTAATAGCTAAATAAAACAACTTGAACTTGACTTGTTACATTTGCACTCTGGTTGTATGCCAAATGTATTCTGGTTGTACTGTACTTGTGCTGTAAGATGACAATACATTGGAACCGAATCGACAACGCTAGGGGTTCAGCAGGTGTGTTCTGAATGCCAAATATGACAACATCACCGTTGTGAAGGGCATATGGGCGAGTGGTGATATGCTGGGAAACCCGGTAATAATAAAATGTCACTCGGCTGCATTTAAGCAAAGCCGCTCAGTATAGTCGTCCACTATGTTGAATGCGCGTTATGGTAGCTTGTTACATGCTAGGTAGCTAGCCGGCTAATGCTGGTTGACTTGTCATTCTCATCCGACTCGAAGGAGACGCGTCGCGTGCTGTTGTACGCCCCCATGTCAGACCGCACCGATATCCGAAAGCGACGACTCTACATGCAATTATTTTCATCCACTCATGTGTTTTTGTAAGTTTGTCTACGTTGTCAAGCCGGTGACAGGAGTCTGTAGGGCCGCACGCAGTGGTCTGTCCACTTCCCCTAGATGGGCGGCATCTTCTAGAAAACGAGTGTTCATTGGAGGAGCTTAGAGCGCATCTGTACAACGATGATGTTCATTGGTTATGGTCTGATTATTATGTGGCGCAAATGGGAGGAATCAAGGGGGGAGTCAGAGTTCGGTTTGTGCCAGTGAGCGAATCAGCAGATTGCAGAATGATTTTTTTGTTTTGTTTTGTAATTACTAGTACTCGCCAGACTGGCGAGTGCTCTTCATGAATTACTCGCCAAACGTAAAAAATACTCGCAATTGGCGAGTAAAGTGGCCTAATTTCCTCCCCTGGTTACATTTGTGACATATACGATATGCAAATATACAGTACTGTTACCCATAGATCCTAACAGAGATTATATACATATGATGGGGAGGAGACTGTACATTAGGAGGGGGTGGGTGGGTGCGAGAAAAAATATACATACGGTGGGGAGAAAATATATACATACGGTGGGGAGGAGACTGTCTACAGATACACCTGTGTGATGTTGCTACAGAGTTAAGCTAATAAAGGATACTCAACCACAGCAGGGGACTCACGTATTTGTACTGTGAAGTAACACGACAATGACAAATGTGTGGTTTGTTTTTCTTTTTGACATGGTTGCGGAACAAGTTAACTCGCCACTACAGCCCGCAGTAGCCTAGCCAGTCTCTTCAAACTTCCACTCGAAACTTTTTGTTAGGTGTTGCCGCTCATCCTTTTCGTCTGAGAACACCGCGGTGGGTTTTCTTTTTAGTGGCCGGCTTACTCCTTCGATTAACGTTATTATGCTAACGTTAGCTAATCCATATAGCAGGCGTGCGTAACGTTACAGTGCAAGCAGGTGGTGGATGTGACGTCGGTAAACAAGGAGAGATTGACGCGCGAGCAGGGATGCACCGATCCAACTTTTTCAGTCCCGATACAGATACCTGGGTTTGGGTATCGGCCGATACGATACGCATTGTCCAAATTCCCCCCACCAAAAAAGTTAAAAAAAACAATTTGTATCCAAGTTTTATTTTTATTTTTTTATATTAAAATATAGTTTAAGAATTGTAAAGGATCACAAGTGTGTTTTTGATTTGTTGTAAACAAAGACAGAAAATAAACTTCATTCAATTAATAAACTGTATGCCTCACTGTCACTGTGTGGAAGATACTGGGATCATTCTTTTGTGCAAGGCAACATCAGGCCTGACTAAAAACATTACTTTCAGAACTTAGTGAAACTGAATGTAACAAATTAACACAGATATAAATGTACTGAATGGTTATCTTATTTTATTTATAAAAAAAATATATAAAAAAAAAATCTGATTTTTATTTTTTACCGATACCCGATCCAGCTATTTTACTGGTATGCGGCCGATACCGATACCAATATCGGAGCGGTGCATCCCTATGCGCGAGGGCTGCAAAAACAGTGTGAGGCTGTCATAAGACGTGTGTTTTCTGACATGCATTTCTACTGGATCTACTGCCTGTTCATGGTCTATGCTGAAGGTCGTCAGACCAAGTTTAAAAGAATAAAAGTGATTAAATCTATTACTTTTGTCCTGTAACATTTATATGTTTAAAGAAAATGTAGCGTATTATATCAGCCTATGATTTATGGTAAAGTAGATTCCCGCGGGGATGCGTCATCTCAAAACATCTCCTGACTAAACTTTTATTTTTTCAGGCGAAGTCATTATTATTTTAACCTCCACTATGTATATTTAATAGCGTTAGCTAAAAAAAATTTAAAGACAACCCGTATCAGGGTCTGACAGCACAATGACATTTTCATATCATAACAGGCTCACCGGTAGAGCCGTTGCGCCGCCGCTAACCATTCAATAAGCTTTGTGGTCCGGGCATAAATGTGTCCATAAATCCATTTATTTAGATCCAACAGTCTGAATGTATCTTGCGATTATTATACATTTCCGACGACGAACTATTAGCGTAATCCTGTCTCTCGAGTCGCTGCGTGCGTCCTGCCATTATTGCTCGCCATGACTCTGCTTGGCGTGGCCGCGGTAGGAAAAAAAATTCCCTTTTTCATGATATTTGATGCCTGATTGGCTAAATTTTGTTTCAATCTGTATGCATCTACAAATCATATTATACCAGGTAGCCAATTGACGGGAAATCAGTCAGACTCCGAATCAAATTGACGGAACGCTTTAATGCCTGCACAACTCCAAAAATTTACCAAACAAATTGTTCCGATGCCAATTTCCAGTTTAGGGAGACAGTTGCTTATATGTTTATAGATATTTCATTAACTGTCCAAGATCATTGGAATAATGCAATGTAAATTCCTTTGTTCATTCTAGAATGATCTAAATCCTATCCCTTGCATGCTTTCCAGAACTGCATAGGAACCCTTAGTTTTGCACTTCAGCCAAAAATCAAACCAAGTGACCAAAGTAAAATTTAACAATCTTAATTTTGAGAAGCTTAACAGATATGTGACCTGGACATTTATTATCATGTTAAAATTCCAATTAAGCACAAACGTGAACTCATGTATAAAATTACATTACCAAAGCAAGGAAGGGTCTCGACACCCGCAAGGCCACTGGTTGAATGGAATCAGTCAATGAGAAAGGCCAGGAGCTGGGGGCGGAGAAAGACATACATCTCAAGTCTCGTTTCCATAATGTTGAATCAGAATATAACAGAATATTATGAACTCTCAATGGGAATTTTAAGTAGTAGTACAAAATAGACATATGAAAATGAAAATATGGTTCAGGAGTAGATGGCATTAGCAGTGTGACATGCTCAAAATGTATTGTATGTTTTTATTTGTGTGATTGGCTCTTTTGGATTGGCTTCCAAAAGAAGTGTCAGAATAAAGCAAAATATCAAATTTTACATTAAATCTAAGAATTCACATATGATACTCCCAACGGTCTAGGACAGTCCAAGCTGTATTTGTCTCAATCTCAAAGAAAGAAAGAAAACGGAGAACTGCGGCTTTAACCTCTGATGTCAGCTGGCACTGCTCCAAAGATAACAAAGTGAGAAAGTGCAATAAAGCTTATTTGGGTGCAAAACTCAAAACAAACATTATGTAAATAAAATCCCATCTCCCATTGATGGGAGCAGCTTCACATTGTACACCATCATGACATCACAGGCTCAAGCCGATTTTCCGGCTTTAACCCTTTCACTGCCAGACTACCAAAACGGTTAACCCTTTCACTGCGACAATTCACAGACGATTAACCCTTTCACTGCCACACAACAGCCGGCGACCGTTGGTTGTGTGAAAGTAAAGGGTTAACCTTCTGTCGTGTGGCAGTGAAAGGTTAGGAGAGCCGTTCCGTTTTCCCAAATATCGATCAACTAGGGGCGGGACGATACGAGTAACTCACGATACGATACTTGGCCCTCGATAACGATAATATCACGATAATCAATATGTCGCAAGAAATTTAATCTAGGATACATCACGATATCTGTAACTGAAGAAGAAAGAATACTCATAAAAGGGCAAAAAGAAATAATTATGTATTTATTCACAGAATTTACTTTAGTGTGAATCACAGCCTGGCCAATTGTACATGAAACAATGTTCAACAAATTGCACAGTGCCTCTTTAACAGACACACACACTGACCACACCTTCATTATTATTAATTATGTCACCAACAGAAAACCTTGTGACCATCTGCAATAAAAAAATATATATACATCATCTGTTTTATCTAATGAGATAATCTGCAGTAAAATGGGATTGTCAAGCTAAAAACATTTAAAAAATATATAATTATAAATATATATATATATATATATATATATATATATATATATATCGATACTTGGTGTCACTGTATCAATATAATATCTGCACGCAAAATCTCACGATATGTCGCTGCATACATTTCCCCCACATCAACCTGTATGAAGTCTAAAAACAGAGGTGCCAGCTATTTGTCCTTCCAAAAGAAACCTTGAAACTAACCTGAACTTGAGCAAGCCGGCGCGACCGTTCGTGGTGTCCTCCTCGGGGAACAGGAGCAGCGGCAAGCTGCCCTCGGCGGAGCAGTACCTCTGCAGAGAGTCCGCCACCACGCCTTGGCCCGACGCAGAATCCAGCTCCATGAAGCCTCGGGCCCAGCACACGAAACCCGTGGAACCCTCCAGCAGGGGCTAGGGACAAACGGTCACAGTCGGCGAATGAAAACCATAAACATTGCATTCTCACTGCGCTATTTTTCGAGACACTAAAAAAAAAACGCTTTACAACTTGGAATGGGGAAAAACGCTTCTCCCCTACCTACAATGTGGAGCGCCCGACCTTTCGTTTACACGGGCTCAATGGCTGCCGTACGCCGACAGGGGCACATAATGGCTGCCGTACGCACACCCGTGTTACCAAGTAAACAAATCACGGAACGATGGCCCGCAGCATCCTAGTACTAGTAACGTTAGCTGTCAGAATGGTAGCCAGAAGCTCGATCGTTTTTGATTAAAAAAAATATATTTTATATATATTTTTTTTATAAAATATATATATTATATAATCATACTTGTAGTTGTATTATCTGCGAGATATCGCCACCACGCAACAAGTCAAAATGCTCGCTATCTGCAAACAGCTCCACTGTCTGTGTGTACTCGAGTAGCCTCCAGCTACAGCCAGGATTATCCGGAGCTGCACCCTATTGATCACATTCAACATGCCCTGAGCTCGAATACGCATCGAATCAGTGTTATAAGACATTGATATCAGGAGCTATCTGTAGCTACTGCTAGATAACGCTAAGACAACGCATCAGTGAACTATTTAGTTTAATGGGACGTTTCGTTTTGAACAGTGAGCTAACGGTAGCTAACGTGAGCTATCATGCACTACTAGACTTGCTGGAGCATTTGTTGATATCAGGAGCTATCAGTAGCTAGCCGGCTAGATACCGCTAACAATGCCTCATGTAGTCACTGGGTAATTTAGTTTAAACAGTAACGTTAGGTAGCCAACGGCTCGGTAGGTAGCCAACGTTAGCTCACGTCGCATGCACTACTAGAGCAGACTGTTGCCGGAGGAGAAGGAGGAGCCGTACGCGGCAAGCAGCACTGTGGAGAGAAGAGCGAGTGAGAACTCCGCAGAGAATTGGATCATGTTTTCCGTGTCGATGGGTTTTGACGATCGGCGAAAATAAAGCAAAGAAAGAAAATTAAACAAGTATGGACCTTGGCACCGTTTAGGAACAGACGTAATTTATTTCTTTCCCCCCCTCCTTTTTTCCATTTCCCCCCCATCCCAATTTTAGTCGTTATGCCAATTCCCAATCCCCTACCTGGTCATTGCGTGCTCTGCCCCCTACCGTCGGTCCGGGAGGGCGGAGACTATCACATGCTTCCTCCGACACATGTGTAGCTAATCCCCACTTCTTTTCACCTGGCAGCGCGGACTCTCACTGGGGGAGTGTAACGTGTGGAAGGATCACACTACCTCTCCCAGATCCTTCCCTTGCTGTGCAGGCGACCCTGACCGAACTGTAGGAGTCGCTGTTTTACAACGACCAGGACCCACCCTCGCCGGCTTCCCACTCGCTGACACTGCCAATTGTGTCAGTATGGACGGTCGGCCAAGCCGGAGGCACCACAGCTGGATTCGATCCCACTCTCTCTGTGGTGGTAGACAGACGCTTAGTACGCTGCGCTACCTGGCCGCCCTGGAACTGACGTAATTTAAAAAATATATATATATATTTAGCTTTTGCCACTGGAATTGAAAAAAATGCAAATGATACCCAACCCATACTGTGGAGATAGTGATGCTCGTTATTAGGGATGTCCGGTATTATCGGCCGACCGATATTATGTGATATCGGAAAATATCGGTATCGGTTAAAAAAAAAATTAAAAACAATAACAATATTTGTTATATATATATATCCAGTGAAATGATTAGTTACCTGAAATTATTCCGTTTTTTGGGGGGGGAAACCCTGCATATATCGGTATCGGTTGATATCGGTATCGGAAATTAACACTTTGAGTGCCGGGACACGTCTTTTCACGTCTTTGCTGGCCATGCTAAAGTTGCCGGGGGACGCTGTACAGCGTCCTTATATCAATATTTCAAAAATCTGCGATCGGATTCATAATGTCCCTCCGCTGGCCTGAGATCCACCAGCAGGACCCACTGAGCTCTCTGGCGGTTCAGGAGCGCCATCTGGTGGCCGATCGGCGCAATCGCCAAACAGGATGTTGAATAGAGGTTGTCCTAGACGACCGTAGTACTTCCGGCGCTCGCTATAGGTCCCGCGACTCTGGCTCGTCACACTACACAGTGATCGATTGCCAATAACTCGATAAACAACATGATTTGGACGTATATACCATTATACAAGCTGGAGATGGACCGGGTAAATTTACATCCCATAATGATAAGATTTCAACTCGACGATGATCGCCCAACGGCGCGCGGAGACTGGGGTGAGTTTCAGCGTGTAACGTTACCCTCTTCGATACCAACTGCTATTATCAACATTTGACCCACATTAGATGATTGGTATAACGCTGCCCACGGAATTATAAACGCCCCCTAGCCCATCCGGTCAACATCAGATGACGTGTAGTAACTTCTAGAAGTACGTCTAGTTGGAATTTTTTATATCGCGCTGATTGCCATAAAACTGTATTGCATCATCAATATAATGCATTTGGGGCTATAGATCACGTTCTGGAGAAAGCTGCAGAAAGAGATGAAAACATACTTATACATTAGACCATACTTTACTATGAATATGTGAATGAAAAAGTTTAACATTGCTACACAATGAACAATACATATAGGACTTTGAATGGGCCCTAATAATGGCAATGTAGCAATAGAATTTAAAAAGTTATAGCCATGCAAAGAAGGGGTACTTCTCCATAGACAAATAGAGCCGGCAACCTATGGTATATCATTAATTTAACCCAAGGCAACCAAGTGTTAAGAGTTGGACAATATCGGTAAAAAAGCCAATATCGAGCATCCCTACTCGTTATCGAATGGGCTCCTCACGAGTAAGTATTCTTCAGAGTTTAACCCTTTCACTACCACACTACAGAAGGTTAACCTTTCACTACCACTACAGACGGTTAAGTGTGGTAGTGAAAGGGTTAACCTTCTGTAGTGTGGTTGTGAAAGGGTTAACCCTTTGTCGTGTGGCAGTGAAAGGATTTAACCTTCGGTATTGTCGCAGTGCAAGGGTTAACCCTTTGGTAGTGTAAGGGTTAAAAGGTGAAACTGGGAAATGGGTCGGGAATAAGCACTCATTCGTGCATCTCACAAACAGTGCATTGACGAAACAGTTGACAAGGCATTCAAAAGCAAAAAGGTTAAAAGACTCACCGTACTGCATGGGGTCAGGAGGTTGATTATGTTGTGGTCGAACTCTGTCACATGGTTGCATACGTATAGCTTCATGTTTTTGTCTCTTGAGCGGGGGTTCTCCTGTCTGAGGTGCATCCCAAGGACGGAACACATGATCCGCACCATACATCTTTGAGAAAGATAAGAGAGAACTGGGATTGATAAGAAGTTTTGTGTATATGTAATAATCCACACTAATATATTTCATGATATTCGGGGGGACTTTAATAAAATAAAATAGAATTACAATAACGATCACAATATCTGCTTAGACTTATGGAAGATCACATGGCACTGTGTAGACCAGGGGTGGGCAATTATTTTTCCCGGGGGGCCGAATGAGCAACTGAAAATATGTTGGGGGGCCGGGCCAAAATTCCAAACTCAATTATGCAAAATATACATTTTATTTCTATATAAAAAGCAGTAAATGGCATTGTTTTGACCCCTGGTAAGAATGTATGTTATTATTTGGCAATTAAAAGGTGAGGTTAGCTTTCAAAAATATAATTTATTCAAATAGAATTTATTTCCAAAATGATAAACAAAATGTGAAACATAACAAAGGGCATTTTGAGTTTCATATACTATTGAAACAATGATTTTCTTAGCTTTCTAAAGACATCACATCATCTTATAGCAAAAATAAACAAAACAAGTCACTAAACTGTGTAAAGAAAAGTGTCCCAGTTTTGTAGCCTTTTTGACTTTACATGCCTATATTAAAGATTTAATGTTTTCAGAACTGTGCAAAAAAAAGAAAAAAAATATCCCATTTCACTTGTTATATTTCCACATTTTAGTGTTCTTCAGTTCGGCCACATATGTAGGTGGATCCAAAGAGAACCAACATCTTCTGAGCATGTCTCCTAAGCGTATATTGTGCATGTGAACGTTGACATGAAAAAAAAAGAAAAAAAAATATTAAAAGAAATATTAAAAAAATATATTTTTTTTAAATTTTTTTATTATTATCATGTAATCTTTCGCGGGCCGGTCAGAATCATCCCGCGGGCCGTACAATGCCCAGGTCTGGTGTAGACGATACACGATGTTCCTCAGATTGGACTGCAGGGTTAATAAATTAAAATATTTCTGATTTTTTTAATGAGAAATCTCAACTTAATATTCACTTAAATAAATAGTAAAATAATTAAAAAAAAATATATATATATAAATATATATAGGCTAAATATGCCTAGTTTTATAAATGTGTATTGATAACAGTGCTGTAATTAAATGTTCTAATAAATATGCATGATCAAGTTCAACGTGTGCTTTGTTTTGATATTCCTTAATTCCATGTTGAAAATTACATACACATATTACATATACATTAACAGTTTGAGTGCCAGCCATTAACACTTTGAATGCCCAAACCGAGAATATTCGGGTTTACCCGCCGCGGGTTGAATGCCCATAACGAGAATATTCGTTTTTTCTCGTTTTTATTTTTTATTTATTAGCGATCTGAATTCATATTGCATCAAGCAAGTCTACCGAGTCTAAATCAGCCACCCCAGGTGCTCAGATGTGAAAAAAGCGCCCCTATCGTCTCCCAGATGGTAATTCACCCTTTTGGATTGGAGTCAATGAAAATGCATGAGAAAAAAAAAACGGAATCCACGTTTTACTTCTCACGCATGTAACCGTCGCCGATCAGCTTCATGCTGGACCCTCAGCACAGCGTGGTTACTGTGTTTTACAGTATACGCGTGGAATCAATAAAAGGATTGATTTTTGGAACGGCGATCAGGAATTGGAATAATCCATTTGGATACCATCTGATCTCAGGTAAGGAATCTATTTTACCAGTCTTGGGATGATCAGACCCGTTTTCACGGAGATATAAGCTTTTCCCAAGCTCGGTCAGGAACTAGGAGAATCGATTTTCAGCTCGCGGCACGAGCGTGCATGCGTACACATATACTATCGATAATCTAGCGTTTATTTGAAAACGATTCATAAATAGGCAGAAAAATGACAACGTTCTAGAATATTCCAGTAAAGGGCGATTATTATGGAATCTCTTCTTTTTTCCGTGAAAACGAGTGCTTTTCAAAATGCTAGGAAACGGAAATTAACCGATAAAAAACAATCCGCTTGGACAATGTTGACTGGAAAATGAGTCTTTGATAAGCGACGGGGAAAGATTAGACACATAGCCATCATTTAAAACATAGATTAGGCAATATTAACGTTAACATTGGAGTGGATGGTGGCATTCAAGGGGGTAAAAAGGAAAACATGGCCGGCTCTGAAAGTGTTAACATTGGAAACCCCGTTGAATGCCAGCACCCACTTCAATGATAGCGTTGTGAATGCATAATCTCTCTTAAATTATGGCTATGTGTCTAATATGTCTGTCGTTTATCAATGACTTGTTTGCAGTCAACATTGTCGAAACGGATTGGTTTTTTATCGGTTCATTTTCATTTGATAGCATTTTGAAAAGCCCCCGTTTAAGGAAAATATATAGATTCCGCGATAAACGGCATTTACTGGAATATTCTAGCATACAAAAAAACTGTCATTTTTCGGCCTATTTATGAATCGTTTTCAAATAAACGCTAGATTATCGATAGTATATGTGTACTTATGCACGCTATAGAGGCGGGCTGAAAAATAGATTGTCTCATTTCCTCATCAGCGAAAAAAGCTCAGATTATCCTAAGACTGGTCAAATAAATTCCTTACCCGAGATCAGATGTTATCCAAAAAGATTATTCCAATTCCTGATCGCCATTCCAAATATCAATCACGCTTATTGATTACAGTGTTGGTACTGTGTAAATACATAATCCACGCTGTTCTGATGGCCGGCAATCACTTGGTCTCTTCAGTTGGCTTGACGGAAAAGTAAAATGAACAAACTGACCACTCCCCCTGCATCAGTCTAAACTAATAGGGTGCAGTTACACAGGAGAGACGATAGGGGGCGGTGTCTTCCCAATTGAGCTCAGAGAGACTCTGCAGCACTAACCCGAGGCTCGATTGATGAAATATGAATTCAAATCACCAATAAAAAAAAAAAAGACAAACAAACGCTATATAGTGCCGGGGGCACTCAAAGGTCGGCATGAACTAACGACAAAAGCGTCCGTGGCACTCAATGTGTTATGTGTGGGGTCACCAAAAAAAAATCCTAAATCAAATGGGGTTGTGGTATAAAAAAGTTTGAGAACCCCTGTACTAGACAAATATCAAGATGTATACATCAGTGGACCAATTGCATGCTTTCGCAGAGGACAAGAAGCCTTCAGTCGACTCCTTCAGACATTAAGCACCCCCACAGCCCAAATGGAATGATCAAAAAAAAAATTTGCATTTGACTACCAGTCGACTATCGACAAATTTTGACCAATCTAAGTCGACTATACAAATCCTTAGTCGGGTACAAGCCTACTAAATATTAGGGGTGGGACGGTACGCATTCGAACCGTGTACCGTACGGTACGACCCCCACGGTTCGGGGCGTCTGTGTATCGTACGGTTCAGATGACGCGCAAATAAAAAGATTAATTTGGCGGAGCCGGGAGAGGTGAGCACTGGCTGCAGGCAGCAGCAGCACTGCAGCCAGGTGCTAGTCAGTTTGTGTAAAAATGGCAAGCACAATATAAATCAATCTTCATTACGACTTTAAAAACATAGCCATTAACATTACATAGGCCTACACACATCTTGCCATAGCGTTAGCAGTTTGTACAACACAACGCACGTTTTAACTATAGTAGCCCGCTAGCTAATACAGTCAATGAAATGTTACCGTAGCTACTAGCTAGCAGAGGAGGAAATGGGAGTCTGAGAGGCGGGGTGTTTAAAGACAATGATAGGCGTTTATTCAACATCCAAGAAGGCTAACATACAACTGTGTTTTACTAACTCCAACCGGGACTATTGTCGCTTTCCCACTGCATGCCATCACCTCCTAACGTTGATAACATTGCCTGAGCTGGCGATCCGTGACACTAAAATGTCCGTGGGGACCCGGCGCCAACCCATACATAGTTCCAACTCACCGAATTACGTAATCCACCACAGTTGCACTCAATATTTAAATAATGTTAGTCTAAATAAATGTAGACATATACATAATAATTTCAAGCCGAAAACGAATCTTTCCATTAAAAGAACTGACAATCAGGGAATTTAAACATGGTTGACATTGTTTTTTTGTGTTTATATTAAAGAAAGGAAAGTCTAGTGCTGGCTGAGCATATTGTTTGTTTGCACTAAGTTAATACTTTGACAAATGTAGCCTATATTTTTCAGTCAGTTCGGTCTTTGTGTGACAAACATTATTTAAGGCTGTAAACACTGTAAACTTTTTTTTTGTATATATATAAATGAGAAGCATGTTTAGATTTTTGAGTGTTATTTTTTTTAATAAAGATTAACGTATATCGAACCGAATCGAAAACCGTGAACCCAAAACCATGATACGAACCGAACAGTCCATTTTGTGAACCGTCCCACCCCTACTAAATATAGTATGATTTATAATATTTGGTAATATTGCCTAATACTTACCTTCTAGCAAGACTCTCTGGGAGTGCACAGCTAACCAAGAACACATGAACACCAATGAAAATTCGCAGCAACATCAAACACAGGCCAACTGGAGAGTAAATCAGCAAGAGTAGGAGAACAAGTCCATCTTTGGGAATCCTGCAAACACACGTACAAAAAAAACATTCGATATGTCAGCATTTACTCATCATCACTGGGAGCATCATTTAAAGCGACTCCAAAGCCAACGGTTCTTAAATTAAACTGACATGCATACAATATAGTACTGTATAGGGTGAATTCCAGCGTTATGGATGCGACATGCATACATAGTACTGTATAGGGTGAATTCCAGCATTATGGATGTGACGCAGGGACCCCAAGCGACTAACAAAATTACTCACAAAATGCACTGGTTAAGCATAAATTAAATCATTCTATATTCAACATCTATATTCATGGGACCTCTTAGACACCCCACAACATTGTTTGGATACAAATGTCATCATACGGCAACAACACATGATCTGCACTGCGTTACGGGTGTGACATGAAACAAGCAGGCTTTTGTGACGGCCTACATACTTCCTGCAAACTCAGTGAAGTCAAATGTGTAAGGAGGCATGGCTTAATATAAAAAAGTATAATTACGAAAATGTTTATATTTTCATTTCCATGCAGCTGAGGGAAACGTGTTATGGATGCGACATCCTGGCATTATGGACGTGAGCGAAATAATTTCACACATTATAGGAAAACTGTTACATGACAACATCAGCAAAGGGTTTTAGAGTGGTTGAGGCTTCTCGCTAGGGGTGTGGACATTTCTCGATTCTAAGATGCATTGCGATGCGGACGTGGACGATTCAGCATCGATGCAGTGACGGAACATAATCGATTATAAAAAATCAAAATAAAATTTTAAATGTGTACTCAATTCAATTCAAATGGCTTTATTGGCATAACGTAACTTGTACATGTTGCCAAAGCAAATGATTATTAACATAAACATGAATTACAAAACCGATAATGTCAAAGTACATAAAAAATATCATCAAAACATAAAACATCAAATATTACAGCATAAACGTGTGTCAGGTGACTGTCACTCACTGTCCCTCAGTCTATGGCAGGCAGCAACATTAGGGATGCCCCGATCACGTTTTTTGCCACCGATACCGATCGTCTTGAGCCGATACCGACCGTTTTTGATTAAAAAATTTAAAATTATTTTATATACATTTTTTTTTATAAAATATATATATTATATAATTAGACTTGCACTTGTATTATCTGCGAGACATCGCCACCATGCAACAAGTCAAAATGCTCGCTATCTGCAAACAGCTCCACTGTCTGTGTGTACTCGAGTAGCCTCCAGCTACGGCCAGGATTCTCCGGTGCTGCAGCTGGACCCTAGTATTGGTATAAATCACATTCAGCAAGCCCTCAGCTCGAATACACATCGAATCAATGTTATAAGACATTGATATCAGGAGCTATCCGTAGCTACTGCTAGCCGGCTAGATAACGTTAAGACAACGCCTCAGTGAACTATTTAGTTTAGAGCTAACGTGAGCTACCGAGTCAACGGAGGTAACTTATCATGCACTCGACTATTGCTGGAGCATTTGTTGATATCAGCAGCTATCAGTAGCTAGCCAGCTAGATAACGTTAGACAATTATATATATATTTTATATAAAAAAAAATTGAAATAAAATATATATTATATAATAATACTTGTAGTTGTATTATCTGCGAGACATCGCCACCACGCAATAAGACAAAATGCTTGCTATCTGCAAACAGCTCCACTGTCTGTGTGTATACTTGAGTAGCCTCCAGCTTAGGGCTGGGCGATAAAACGATAACGATAACTATCGCGATAAATTATTTCCTCGAAATAAACATGAAACGTGGTCGCAAAGTTTCGATATATCGATTTTCCAAGCTTGGCTCCGTTCAGCCTCGGCTCAGCTCACTCACTACCAACAACCAACGTTACGTGATGACGTGTTTACGCACAACAGCTAACAACCAATCAGTGAAGGAGATGGCCGAGAGCGAAATATACCCGGAAGGAGGTAGGACTCACTCAACAAGGCTTGCTAGGCTAATTAGCTTGCACGCCGGTTTTATATATTTACGTGCCGAGTATGTGTGTGACGTGAATTCTGAGGCCACGTTTATAGTAGTGGGGATATACAGTGGACGTCGTTTCAATATATTGTGGCGGAAGAGAGTATTTTAGTGTAATATTTAGCACATTGTCATGGAATACAGCGCTTAGATACTACAGGCTTGCTAGGCTAATTAGCTTGCACGGCGACGTTTTATATATTTACGTGCCGAGTATGTGTGTGTTTTGAATTCTGAGGCCACGTTTATAGTAGTGTGGGGTATACAGTTCGTTTCAATATATTGTGGCGGAAGAGAGTATTTTAGTGTCATATTTATTGTCATGAGATACTCCGCTTGCTTAACGTGTAACGTGCGCGGACTGATGACGACATCAACTCGACTTGAGACATTCGCAGCAGCATAAGAAGTTAATTAAACTTGACGGACATTATATCGACGATAATTATCGATATCGAATTATATGAAAATAATTTTATAATTTTATCGCGATAACGTTTTTGGTCATATCGCCCAGCCCTACTCCAGCTCCAGCAAGGATTCTCCGGCCCTGCAGCTAGCCCCTATATTCAGCTAGACTAGGGCTGGGCGATAAAACGATAACGATAACTATCGCGATAAATTATTTCCTCGAAATAAACATGAAACGTGGTCGCAAAGTTTCGATATATCGATTTTCCAAGCTTGGATATGAACACACGCACTAACAACCAATCAGTGAAGGAGATGGCCGATAGCGGAAGGAGACCCGGAAGGAGGCGCGGAGGTAGGACGCAGTAAACAAGGCTGGCTATGGCTAATTAGCTTGCACGCCGCTATTTCACAGGTTACCTGCCGAGTTGGTGTGTGTTTTGAATTCTGAGGGTAACTGTTATAGTAGTGTGGGGTATACGGTGGACGCCGTTGCAATGAATTGGGCGGAACAGAGTATTTTAGGGTCATTTTTTAGTACATTGTCATGAAATACTCCGCTCGGAAACGAGGCTGGCTATGGCTAATTAGCTTGCACTGCGCTATTTCACAGGTTACCTGCCGAGTTGGTGTGTGTTTTGAATTCTGAGGGTAACTGTTATAGTAGTGTGGGGTATACGGTGGACGTCGTTGCAATGAATTGGGCAGAACAGAGTATTTTAGGGTCATTTTTTAGTACATTGTCATGAAATACTCCGCTTGCTTTGGCTAACTCCTAACGTGCGCGGACTGATGACGACATCAACTCGACTCTCGAGACATTCACAGCAGCAAAACAAGTCAGCCCGCGTATCGGCGCCGGGCATAATAAGTTAATTAAACTTGACAGACATTATATCGACGATAATTATCGATATCGAGTTATATGAGAATAATTTTATAATTTTATCGCGATAACGTTTTTGGTCATATCGCCCAGCCCTAAGCTAGACCCTACATTCAGCATGCAAGGATTCTCCGGAGATGCAGCTGGACCCTATTTATAACGTTACGGTTATTTTGTCAAATCACATTCAACATGCCCTCAGCTAGGGGTGGACGGTATAAACGGTATACGGTATAAACGGTATGAATTTGCTCTACGGTATGGATTTTGCCTATACCGTGTAACCGGTAGTGCAGCTCTAAAATAGCAATGACGTCATGTAACCACTGCGCGACTATTTCACTCGCATTTGCCCCTAAAAATAGAATTAGTCATAGATAATAGATATGTGCGAACTGGAAAAAGTTATTTAGGAGGCTTCGCGCAGTGGGCGTGCCAGCCCCTCCCGCACGCATGTAAACACGGGTCTACTAGTAGTCTAGTGGGACGGGACGTCTCCCTGAGCTAACGTTAGCTTAGCTACCGTTACAAAATGACCCAGTCAACTATTCACTTTTAGTTTAATACATGATGAGGCATTGTCTAACCGAACGGTATCTAGTCGGCCAGCTACCGATAGCTCCTGACATCAACAAACGCTCCATCAAGTCTAGTAGAGTAGACGTGTATGATAGCTCCGTTAGCCGTTAGCTCACGTTAACGCAAGTTGGTTCACCGTTCAAAACGAAATGTCCCATTGAACTAAATAATTCACTGAGGCGTTGTATTAACGTTATATATCCGGCTAGCAGTAGCTACAGATAGCTCCTGATATCAATGTCTTATAACACTGATTCGATGCGTATTCGAGCTGAGGGCTTGATGAGCACAGTTAAGTAACGTTATGCCAATAGGGTCCAGGTGCAGCGCCGGAGAATCCTGGCCGTAGCTCTGCTCGAGGCTACTCGAGTATAGGTCCAGGTGCAGCTCCGGATAATCCTGGCCGTAGCTGGAGGCTACTAGAGTACACACAGACAGTGGAGCTTGTTGCGTGGTGGCGATGTCTCGCAGATAATACAAGTACAAGTCTAATTATATAATATATGTATTTTATAAAAAAAAAAAAAAATTATATAAAATAATTTTTTTTTAAATCAAAAACGATGATACCGTGATATATACCGTTACCGTCTATGCTTCAAATTATACCGTGATATAAATTTTAGACCATACCGTCCACCCCTACCCTCAGCTAGAATACGCATTCAATCAATGTTATAATAAGACATTGATATCAGGAGCTATCTGTAGCTACTGCTAGCCCGGTAGATAACGTTAAGACAATTTAGTTTACTGGGACAGATAAGATCTAACGTGAGCTAGCTAAGCTAGCTAACGAGGGAACGGAGGTATTATGCACTCGAGTCGACTATTGCTGGAGCATTTGTTGATATCAGCAGCTATCAGTAGCTAGCCAGCTAGATACCGTTAGACAATGCCTCATCATGTATTAAACTAAAAGTGAATAGTTGACTGGGTCATTGTTTAAACAGTAACGGTAGCTCAGCCCGCATATCGCAATGGTGGCGTTTCAGGAAGTAAACAAGCCAAATGAGAGCTTCCGATTGGTCATTTGCTTTCTTTCTCATGAAACCAGTCACGTCACTCTACTGTGATTGGACCGTTGACTTGAGTGCAATGTGGGACTTGTAGTTTTTTAACGATCTCGCGGCGGAGGAAAAAAAAGACGAGAGCGGCTATAATCTGTACTCGCACAATCAAAATAAGAGTATCGTTATGAACTACACGTCTACACGACACACGGCGGGCAGCCCTCTAAGTGTCAAGCGCCAAAGGTAAAAACTGACCGCCCCTGGCGGGCGGCGGGCTTTAGTTTCGGTCCCTGCATATAGCCCTTACGTTGACTAGGATGTACCCCAAAAAGAATATTCCAATTATCTGATTGCCATTCCAAATATTGATGTCGATCGTGTCGCCAGCATAATACACCAAAGAGCATGAATCGGTGTTTGATTCTTCTCAATCCAAGCGCTATAACCGCTCGTCATGCCCAACAAGGAAAAGTCCGCCCGGACCTATATAATCGATTCGACGCACAGCCAAATACACAGAGTTTCAAAGGATGTGCAATACCGGCCGCATCCTACCAGGCGGCGGTATTGGACTTTTGCAATCTCAGACTCACTCCCTCTGGTAACGCCAAGGTACCCGGATGAATAACGAATACAAATATTGAAAAAAATAAACGATCGAATTTTGGTTGCCGTTCAATGGTTGTCTAGCTAGCAAACACGTATTATAAACGTGGACGGCGCTGAATGAGTTAAGAACAAAATATACACCTTCATGGTGTATTTCAATGTGTTTTGCTGCTCATGTCTAGAACCTTTTTTCATGCTGAGGTTGACATTTGCATGGAAATGTCCATATAAACACTATCTGACCGTCACATGTGGGCCAGAGTCTGCAGTGTTGCATTTGATGATCACGTTTATATTATATATTTCCTATTTCTTTGCATTATTATTTTTTTGGTCTACCTTTTCTCCTCATTTTTTCTGTATTTTTATCCCGTCCCAATTTAGTCGTTATGCCAATTCCCCCCCCCCCCCCCCCCCTTCCTGGTCGTTGCGCGCATTTGCCGGTCTAGGGAGGGTTGAAGCCCATCATATGTCTCCTCCGATACATGTGGAGGCAGCCAGCCGCTTCTTTTCACCTGACAGCGAGGACTCTCACTGGGGGAGTGTAACGCGTGGGAGGATCACACTACCTCACCCAGATCCCTTCCTCGCTGAGCAGGCACCCCGACCGACCTGTAGGAGTCGCTGTTTACAACAACAAGGACCCACCCCACTAGCTTCCCACCCGCTGTATGGACGACCAACCAAGTCGGAGGTACCGCGGCAGCTGGATTCGATCCCACCGTCTCTGCAGTGGTAGGCCGACGCTTAGTCCACTGCGCTACCCGGCCACCCTTTTTTCTTTGCATTATTAAATGTAATGCAACATGCTGACCCCAGGAATCTCTAGGAATGAGGTCACCCAGTAGAGAGCAAGCCTCTAGTGAACTGCTGACAATATTTTCTCAACCATTTTCAACTAAAGTAGACCCAACTCAAGGAAAGTTTAAGAAACAGTTGAGATGTGTGGCCCATTCCTAGTCATCAAAACAGCAAATCGTTGACGGTCACACTACATTGTATCCATAAAGAAAGTTTCTAAAAGATAAATAAAAAACATTAACGTTAGTTTGTATGTATTCCCATAAAAACATTTTTACACAAATATTTGCACTACATCCATACCTCATTTTTGCTATTTAAAAAGTTTGCATTTTGTACTTAGTTTGTATAGTGTTTGGGCTTTATTATTTTTACTTTTATATGGTATGAAGCACATTCTCAGGGGGGGGGCGGCTCATACAGAACCAAGCATGTCACTGTATACATGTCATTATTATGTGACAAATAAAACAAACTTGAAACGTTAGCTACTAGTCTAATGATTGGAATTGAACACGAAGTAACGTCAGCCAAGTTGGCCTAACTAACATAATATTGTGACAACACGCTTTTTATGACAAAAAAGGCGTCAACATTAGCTGAAATTAGCTTCAGGTAATCGTTGTCAAATAACAGCAAGCAATGCACGGTTTCATTCGCATTAGACTCTCTCGGCCTAACTAGCTAAAGCCATAGTAAGTATATTGTAATGGTCAGTGTTCGCTATATAGCTAGCTTTAGCCACATTGTTTGAACGAGATAATGTAGTTAAACAACACGAGCGCATAGCTAGCTAGCTAACCAACGTTGCTCTGGCCGGACAGGTCGCTAAAAGGAGAAGCTAACTTACCGTCTAAAGTCAAACAGCTCCTCGATCCCCCGTGTCTCCATTTCGGCTCGGTTAAAGGGAGGTAGCCAGTAGGCTAACTTCAGAAGCTAACGTTAAGTAGAGAACCAAAACTCGATTCTAGAGAACACACCGTAGTCATAGCTTTCACAAGAAACACACTTTGTCATCAGGTGGAGGAAATCTGACAACGAACGCTAACTTGCCATAGCTACTGAATTTTGATCAGTTGTGTTGTGTGTTATTAGTTGACCAAGTTTGCAGCGAGGTTAGCTTCTATTAGCTAGCTGTTGTTGTCAAGATAGTACCAATAAGCGGCACTGCTAACGGAGCGTTAAAGTGAAAGAGCTGCGCGAGTTGCGTGAGAAGTACTTCCGGGTTACGTTCTTCAAAATAAAAGCTATGTGTGTGCAGCTGCTGTGGGGGAATAGCTGGAATGATGAATGAATGAATTAATGAATTGACTCTTGACGCCTGGTCGTGCTGTTTTGTATTTTTTGTGCTGTTTTTTGGACTTTCGCCGATACGAAACATAAATATATTAGGTATGGCTATAGCATAACGTAGAATGATACTGTAAATGTGTCCAATGTACAGTTTCTTCCCCCTCAAATGTAAAATGTTACTCTCTTTTAGAAACTCTGTCTCTTAATTTAACGGTACTGTATATTTTTATATCTTGTATGTCATAAATGTCTGGATGTAACAGTACAGTTTATCTGTATGCCGTGTATGTCATATTTATATGTTATGATTAATTGAAAATGGGGGACCCTGATGTAAACAAGACGAAAGTCTTTCTCTGGTCTGCAGTGCATCCCCTTAACAATTGTGTGTATTGAGCCATAGCCTACTGTATTTGTACCCATTCTGCAATCTGTTAATAAAGTTTTCAATCAATCAATCATTTACTCTCTTTGACAGTCAGCTTGCTAAGAGAATAAATTATTGATTGATTGATTGATTGATTGATTGATTGATTGATTGAAAACCTTATTAACAGATTGCAGAATGGGTACACAGTACGGCTCAATACACACAATTGTTAAGGGGATGCAGACCAGAGAAAGACTTTCGTCTTGTTTACATCAGGGCATTATGAATTGAAAATGGGGGACCCTGATGTAAACAAGACAAAATATTTCTCTGGTCTGCATCCCCTTAACAATTGTGTGTATTGAGCCGTACTCCAATGTACAGTTTCTTCCCCCTCAAATGTATATACTCTCTTTTTAGACTCTTTTTGTACCCATAAACAGTACTGTATATTTGTAGATCTGGTATGTCATACGTTTCAAGTTCAAGTTTCTTTATTAGTTGTCATACAGAAGTACAGAATACCTTTTTTTTCTTTCTTTTTTTAAATATTTTTCCCCCTCCTTTTTCCTCCCATCCCAATGTTAGTCGTTATGCCAATTCCCAATCCCCTTCCTGGTCGCTGCGCACTTACCCCCCACAGTCGGTCTGGGAGAGTGGAGGCTATCACGTGCTTCCTCCGACACACGTCTAGCCAATCAACTGCTTCTTTTCACCTGGCAGCGCGGATTCTCACTTGAGAGGGCGTAGCGTGTGGAAGGATCACACTATCCCACTTAGATCCTATCCGCGCTTAGCAGGCGCCCCGACCGAACTGTAGGAGTCGCTGTTTACAACGACCCGGACCCACCCCGCCAGCTTCTCCCACCCTCTAATACTGCCAATTGTTAGTGTGAACGGCCAGCCAAGCTTGTGACAACCCCGGAGCTGTGAGGTACAATTTACAGTAAGGTGTAATGAGGTATGTGTTGTAGTGCAAATTATTTACCAATACATATAAAGTGTGCTTAGGTGTTCTAAAGTGTGTAAAGTGGGTGCTGCAGTGAGTTGTTTATTTAAAGTGAGTGTGTGCGTGTGGATGTGTGTGCTGTGAGCTGTGAGTGCATTTGATGGTTGTTACATATTGTTATTGTTCGTTGAGCATCCTGATGGCCTGGGGATAGAAGCTTCTTCTGAGTCTCTCTGTGCTTGCCATGAGACTCCGGTATCGCTTGCGTGACCGCAGCAGTTCAAAAAGGCAGTTGTTTGGGTGGCTGGAGTCTTTGATAATTCTCTTAGGCTTGCCCATGCACCGCTTGTTGTAAATGCCCTGGAGAGTGGGAAGCCCCCCTCCAATTGTGCGTTCGGCTGAACGGGCCACTCTCTGTAGTCTGCTACGGTCTTGTGCGGTGCTATTCCCAAACCAGGAGGTGATATTGCCAGTCAGGATGCTCTCTATTGTGCATGAGTAGAAGTTCTTAAGGATCTTCTGACTGACTTGGAACTTCCTTAGGCACCTGAGGAAGTAGAGGCGTTGCTGTGCCTTCTTCACAACACTGTCAATGTGTGTGGTCCATGTCAAGTCCTCGGATATGTGGACTCCGAGGTACTTAAAACTGTTCACTCTCTCAACCGGTGCCCCGTCGATGCTGAGGGGGCTGTAGTCCCTGACCCCGACCTCCTAAAGTCCACAATCATCTCCTTTGTTTTGCTGACGTTCAGGGAGAGGCTGTTCTCTTGACACCATCCCGCTAGAACCTTGACCTCCTCCAGGTAGGGCCTCTCGTCGTTTGCAGAGATCAGGCCCACCACTACTGTGTCGTCAGCAAATTTGATGATTGTGTTGTTGTTCCTGTTAGGGTTTGTAACCGACCACAAGCGCAACGGCACAGAGAGAGTTGTTTCAGAGTTAGCCAAAAACAAGGGCGTATTTATTCTCAGAGTCACAAGATTGAATTAGGTGGAGAACAGAACAAACGGGGAATCTGGCATGTGAAGATGGTTGCGGCTCTGCAGATTCTCCCAGTAGGTGGTGGTGGGAATTAGCTTGTGACGTCTGAAGCCGCTCTGCAGATCCTCCCAGCTCACTCCAGGTGGAAACGGGAAGAGAGAGAGAAATCCCAGTTAGCCAGCGCACACAGAAACAGAGAGGTGACTGATCCAAATAAATATCCAAGTGACTTGATCTTCGGTGTGATACACACAGTTAGCAGAGTCCAGAGAAAAAACAACACGGTAATCCAAAGTGTAAATCCAACAACAAAAAATAGGTGAGAACAGCACAACAAAAACGGGATGTCTTCGGTGTTTCACAAACACACAAAAAACTGGTGATCCAAAAAGAACTGTTTCCAAAAACTCACCAGAGCGCAACGCGTAAAGCGGGCAGACAAACGAGGCGCAGCTTCGTACGGGGAATCAGGTTTTCTCCACAGGGATACCTCACGAAAGTCCTGGGAAGCAACAGACAGGGAACAGTGACGGGAAAGAACAGGCAAATGCAGGGAATATTCAAAACGATCCAACATCGATATTAGGGGAATCAGGGTATATAAAGCCAGAGGGTGCTGATCACAAGCTGTGACAGCTGCGGGATGAAATTGATCATTGCTCCAGAAGCGTGTGGTGGGGAGAGCACCAATCAACACGGCATCTTACAGGAACGGAGCGTGTGGTGGGGGAATGCAATTAATTAACAAAATACCTTAAAGGAACGGAGCGAGTGGGTGGGGAGCGGACCAAACCTCACAGTTCCGCTGTGCCACACAGTCATGTGTGTACAGGGAGTAGAGGAGGGGACTCAGAACACAGCCCTGGGGGGCCCCTATGTTGAGAGTGATGGATGAGGAGGTGCAGGTGCCTGCTCTCACCACCTGGGGTCTGCCCGTCAGGAAGTCCAAGACCCACTGGCAGAGGTCATAGTTCAAGCCCAGGTCCCTGAGCTTGGCTATGAGTTTGGAGGGGACTATGGTATTGAATGCTGAGCTGTAGTCAATGAACAGCATTCTCACATAGTTCCCCTGCCTCTTGTCCAGGTGTGATGCTGCTGTGTGCAACACATGGGCTATGGCGTCCTCCGTGGACCTGTTGGGGCGGTATGCAAATTGCAGGGGGTCCAGGTTGATGGAGAGGGAGGAGCAGATGTAGCCCTTTACTAGCTTCTCAAAGCACTTCATGGCTATGGAGGTGAGAGCTACAGGGCAGTAGTCGTTGAGGCAAGTAGGCTTGGATTTTTTGGGTACAGGGATAATAGTGGACTTCTTCAGACAGGTGGGGATGACAGCCTGTACCAAGGACAGGTTAAATATGTCAGTGAATACCGGGGCCAGTTGGTCGGCACAGACTTTTATGACGCGGCCGGGGATACCGTCCGGTCCTGCTGCCTTCCTGATATTCACTTTCTTAAAGATCCTCCTCACCTCATGTTCTGTTACCCTGAACACTGAGTCTCCATCAGCAGTGTCAGTACGGTTAATGAATTTGGTATCTTTGTGTATGTACATGCAGACACCACCTCCATACTTGTTCCTGTAATTTGTGACGATTGAGTTGTTTTCAATTTCTATCATTCTATGAGTGAAAGTCTTGGGAATCAGGGCTAAGAAAAGAGCAGCAGTGAGGACAAATCAGACAGGAAGCATGCTGAATATTGTTGTTTGCAGCTAGGACGTTTTTTGGATGTCAGGGAAGTTACTGGAGAGGATGTGCGGAGGCTTAAGAAAGAGAGGCTTTCAGGCTTTCCCAGAGCCAAGAGTAGAGTGTAGCATCAGAGAAAGAAGATACAGCCAGGGAAAGGGATGAGTGGTGGGGGAAAGCTTTCCTTTCAAGATCCTCCTCATCCCCTACAAATCCCTTCATTCCCTTGCCCCCCGGTACCTAGCTGACCTCCTCCATCCCTACATCCCGTCCCGGAGGCCCCTCTGACTCCGGTCTCCTCTCCATCCCCACCACCAACCTGCGGACTGTTGGTCCCAGAGCCTTCTCTCCCACCCTCTGGAACTCCCTCCCTCCAAACATCCGTAGTGCTACATCCCTGCACTCCTTCAAATCCCAACTCAAAACCCACCTCTTCACCAAATTTGTAAATTACTCTGCCTGATTTCCCTCTCTTTTTTTCTTTTCTTTCCTTTTTACTTATTGTTACGATGTTCTCTGATCCCCTTCCCCTAGCTGCCCCCTCCTTGGGTCTCCTGAAAGGCGCTATATAAATCTAAGATATTATTATTATTATTATCATTATTATTATTTATTATTATTATTATTATTATTATTATTATTATTATTATTATTATTATTATTATTATTATTATTATTATTATTATTATTATTATTATTATTATTATTATTATTATTATTATTATTATTATTATTATTATTATTATTATTATTATTATTATTATTATTATTATTATTATTATTATTATTATTATTATTATTATTATTATTATTATTATTATTAATTTAAAACATATATACAAATATATTATACGATTATATAATAATCTGAAGTATTTAAAGCCTTGATGCTACACATTTGATGGTACAATACATTTACATTACATTAGATTACAAAAAAAACGTACTGTCTTTACTATTATGTACTATGCTACTGTGCCTATACTACTACTGCTTACTGTGCTACTATGTCTATACTACTATGCACTCAAAGTGAAGCACTCAAGCTGTTCACTGCTAGATGAACAATACCACTTACCCTTAGGTGCCAGAAGTCCTTCTGACTTGTTGTACACAATTTGTGGGGCGGCTTTGGCTCAGGGGTAGAGCGGGTCGTCCAATGATCGAAGGGTTGGTGGTTCGAATCCCGCTCAAGCCCATGTCCATCCCATTGCCGTTGTGTCCTTGGGCAAGACACTTAACCTACTTGCCTCGTATGAATGTGTATGCATGTGAATGAATGTTGGTGGTGGTCGGAGGGGCCGTAGGCGATGATTATTCGCCACGCTTCCGTGAGTCTGCCTCAGGGCAGCTCTGGCTGCAATTGTAGCTTACCACCACCGGTATGACTGGGTATGAACGAATAATGGACTCTGTTTGATTGATTGATTGATTGATTGAAAAGTTTATTAACAGATTGCAGAATGGGTACAGTACAGTACAGCTCAATACATACAATTGTTAAGAGGATGCAGACCTGAGAAAGACGTTCGTCTTGTTTCCATCAGGGTCCCCCATTTTCAATTCATCATATGACACACACAACATACAGATAGACAGTACTGCTACATCTATACATTTATGACATACCAGATTTTCAAATACAGTACTGTTTGTGATACTAAAAAAATCCAGAAAAGGAGTGTATATACATTTGACATAGAAACTGTGCATTGGAGGAGGTTGGGTAGGTGGGGTGGGGCTGTACATTGGAGTACTGACATACATTTGACATAGAAACTGTACATTGGAGGAGGTTGGGTAGGTGGGGTGGGGTTGGGTGGGGCTGTACATTGGAGGTGGGGGGGGGGAGGGGGGTTGGGTACATTGGAATACTGACAAAGCCATGCTTGGTCTTTATTGTACAACTGGGTTAGGACATTTGTAGGGGCCAGTTTTGAATTGCAGTCTCCCGTAGGTGTTCTTTGAGAGTGTTTTTGAAGGTGGGTAGTGATTCACATTCCTTTACAGCTTTGGGTAGGGCGTTCCACATTGATGTGGCATAACTGTAAGCGCTCTGGGGTCACTGGGGTGTCATGAAGAGCGCTATATCAATCCTATCCATTATTATTATTATTACAATTTATAAATCGCTTTGGATAAAAGTGTGAGCTAAATAACTTAATGTGAATGTACAGTACATGGCTGTATGCACCTATATATACGTTGGTTTGTGGTCCACCATTAAATCCAGAGAGGAACCAAAAAAAGAACGGTGATCTGAACGTTACAAGCGTCTCCATAATTCTATGCTCACTACAGGTTGACTTCCGTCTTTTGATGCAGTATGCAGTCTGTAATTCCTGATCTGTTTTTCTGTTATTTAATTGGCAGCTATTTTGCTGATTGATCCCTGTTGTAGTAGGTCAGTGAATCTAATACATACAATGGAAATAGGTTCTGCTAAATTAATTCACCTGTGTACAGTAGAAATAGTGCAGTGCCACTGAAGTTAGAAGTGAGAGGCTCCTGCCTTTAGAGGGCGCACTTGTGTTATTATAATACTGCTAGGCCTATATTGTTAAGAAATCAACTGACAAAAGATGGACCATTCTTAAGACTCCTGACATATGTAACCTACAGACACACACAAACATGTGCGGGTGCGGACACACAAAGCCCCAATTCAAGATCCCTCAGAGCCTCAATCAGCTTCTGGAAATCATACTTCCCCAGGTCAAAGGAGGATATCAGGAAAATCTTTGGATCTCCAAGTTCCGTAAGATTCTTTTTACAGTCTTCCCTGATCTTGGTGAGCATGTCTTCCTCGTTGAAGTTCCTTCTCCATTGTTCTGCAGCCACATCAGCATCTGTCTTTGTACGAACAAAGTAGAACAGTTTCTTCCTTCTCTTGATCTCTTTGGCCAGTAAGGTGTCGTTTTCTCTGAACCTCCCTGCGGAAATGAGGATGAAGAAGTCGAAGGTTTCAAACCTCACTTTCTTCAGATAGTCCTTTGCGCTGAAATTTGAGGTTCCAATGCCTGGCACATCCCAGATGTAGACATTGGTCATGTCAGGATGAGTGTATCTTGTAGGCTCCATGGTTGTCTCAACCACTCCTGTTGCTGTTGCTCCTTCATCATCCTCGCTTAAACCTCTCAAGGCATTGACGAAGGTGGATTTTCCACACCCTGATTCTCCTATCACAGCTATGTTTATTGTTATCTTCTCCAACTTCTCAAGCCGTGCTTTGGTGTTTGCAAGAGCTTGTTCAGGAGTGAGTGTGTTGAAGTCCTGTGTTAGTTGTTGAACATCAGGATCTGTAGGCCTGGACATTTCATTTCCCATGGCGACACTGAGAACAAAGAACAACTTTATTGGACCAGTTGGTTTGAATTCATCTAGAAAAGCAATATAATGTCAATATCATCTGTAATATATTCCATTGTAGTCTTATAGTCTTTTATATGTTTGATCAATATGGGGATCTATAGGCCTTGATCTTTCCCTTGGCATGTTGATCCAGAGAGTGAAGAATATGACCTCTGAAATATCACAGTCTTTGTTACGTACCCCCGTGGGGAGACGCAACACAAGGCCACAGACAGGGTAGGTGAGGGTGCAGTGACACAAAACGCCAGAGACAAATTGCAAAATAATAATATTTATTTCACAAGTAAGGATCAGCAACACAGAGAACAAAGAGGACCTACCAGTGAGCACCAAATCAAATATCAAAAGGAAACAAAAACCCACCCCCTCCCCCCTTTACAGGCGCGGACGCCCCAAAGTACAGGTGGTGGTGCTCACTCTAAAGCTGGTGTCTTTAACAGTAGGTCGCCTACGTGATGCAGAATGTAGACCCAGGGTATCTTCCTGGAGTTCCTGCCCTCAATGTCCCTGTGTGCGAAACAAAAGGTTAGCAACAAGAAAAACAATCACCATAAACTGGGTGACGAGTTAATTAACAAATACACAATACAGGTTATGGGTAACAGAAAAATATACAACAGGCAGGATCACACAAGGTACAGTACTATGATAAATGGCTAAACCACCAGAGCCTTGACCAGCTCTCACACAATTGTTAGCTCAACAGAGCTGTAACTGGCTCATGTAACAAACATGAGCCCCACAGAGCTTTAACTAGCTCTCTCACAAATACGAGCCCAAAAGAAGAAAGAAAGGGGGAGGGGTTTAACTGGAACCTCAGCAAATTAAATAATGACAGTATATAATTAAACTGACAAGAAAACCAAATAATACCGTAGTAGTGAGGGTAGGAATTTAACTGCTTGTATAAGGGAGGCATTTATCAGCTTTCAAGCGGCAATTTACTCTATAAATCTTTGTTTATAAACAGACAAACTCACATTAATACGAGAATCATGGCACATGTTAGTAGATATAGCTTCCCAATAAGTTTTATGTCTTTTCCATGTTATATTCTTTCCATATTTGTGAACGTTCAGGGGCATCCTTGTCACAGGCCCATGAACATTTCCTACTCTGCTGTACCTGTATCTAACACCACCTAACGAACCAGTACAATCATGTTGATTCAGTCAGTATTAGGGGTCGGCTGCGGTAGCGGAACCCAATAGCAGAAACACAGGGAGAGAGAGAGTGGAGCGGTTTAGGATATTTATTCCAAAGGTACCAGGCGTCAATATACAACAGGAATGTGCAGAAGAATGTGGTACAGGAGTACTCTTCGTTCTCCTCGGGAACGTCCGGGAGCGTCTCAATAGACAGCGTAGGCCGGCAGCGGGTTATCCTGGGCACAGGGAGAACAAAGGTTAGAGAAGGGTCGGCATTATTTAGGTGAGAGCAGCAAGGTAGGATACGTCCTCGTACCTAGGATGGCTAGATAACACTCCGACGAAGGACGACAGGATTCGTGGGGTGATATAGGGGCTGCTGATGAGCGAATCCCTCACAGCTGCGCCGATTGACGCCAGTTTGACAGCGTGGGAATTCTGCAGCAGTAAGCTGCCCATATATGGGCATGGCAGGACGGGGGCAGAGGAAGACCCGGGCCGTGATTGTGACAGTCAGAAAAAGATTATTGTGGAATGTTCACATCAGGAGTGTCATCTTTTCAGCTTCAGATGTATCATTTGATTTCTTATAACTGTTTTAGTGCAACTCTCAGTATGTTGAGGGGGCATGGCCCACTGTTCATTGAAAGATGTCAAGTTAGTATCATAATACAGTTGAAAGGTAGGAAGCCCTTGTATACAAAGTCGACTCTGGAGGGAAGAATGACACCTTGACTCGGGATTTCATCAGAAAGTGAGTTTCTATATTTATTTGACTAGATCTGAGCAACACTTTATTACAGACCAGCTTTATACAACATATTGGCTTGTCTCACCATGATACAGACTTTTTAATGGTAAAAGTAACTTGACACAGCATCGAAAATGATCCTATAAGAGCAGAAGAAAATTAATACTCTAGAGAAAAACTAAAACATTGTCCAATAAATGTAATAAAAGGTGCTGATCACAGACGTTTAAAAAGTGGTTTACATCATAATTGATTACAAAGATCATAAGTGTAAATTAAGATGATATAATCCTAATATAATCCTCCATCATTACATGGTAGACTCAAAGACATTGTATAACTATACCAAAATATACAGTGTATTGTCCCTACCCTACCATCAATGTGAAGCATGCATCTGGTCAATCTATTGTTTTTTTAATTATCTTTTTCCCCCTTCTTTTTCCGTTTTTTCTCCCATCGCAATGTTAGCCAATTCCCAATCCCCTTCCTGGTCGTTGCGCACTCAACCCCCTACCATCGGTCTTGGAGGGTGGAGACTATCACATGCTTCCTCCGACACATGTGTAGCCAGCCCACCGCTTCTTTTCACCTGGCAGCACGGACTCTCACTGGGAGAGAGTAACGTGTGGAAGGTCACACTACCTCTCCCAGATCCTTCCCTTGCTGTGCAGGCGCCCCGACCGAACTGTAGGAGTCGCTGTTTACAATGACCAGGACCCACCCTCGCCAGCTTCCCAACCGCTAACACTGCCAATTGTGTTAGTATGGACGGTCGGCCAAGCCGGAGGCACCACAGCCGGATTCGATCCCACTGGCTCTGTGGTGGTAGACAGACGCTTAGTCCGCTGCGCTACCCGGCCGCCCAATCTATTGGTTTTTAAGGATCCACTCTTCCTGAGGTCCACTGAAATAAATGTACGATTTAGGCCAATTAGTATAGCTCTAACAACAGTCTTCAATAGTAATGAAATATTTCAAATTGCCCATTAAGAAAATAGATCAATTAGGATCCCAATATGACTCAACCAAATGATTCTGGTCTGATGTTATGCTAGACCTGCTGCTTGAAGAACTCTCTTAGCTGCATCCGCCATCTCACCCAATCCTCTTTTCAGCAGGATGTAGGTCGTAGCAAAGGAAACACCTCCTGCAGCCAAAGTGCCGATGGCAGGTATCAAGCTCAAGAAGAACTCTAAAGCCATGGCGGTTGCAACCGCCGCAGAAGCAGCATATCTCATCACCAACTCTGTGGTAATACCGCCTGAGAAGATGGACTTCATTTTGGCTTTCAGCTCTGACACTGGGACTCCAGATTTTGTGGATAACATCACCAGGGATCTCTCATTCAAGCCAAAGGTGTGGTAGCATTTTGTGAAGAAGGAAGCTATAATGGCAACATCTACTGCCACTGACAGACCATGAACGGGCACCATGGCAACAGCAGCAGAGGAAAAGCACAACAGCCAAATGAGTCTCATTAGAGTCTTCTTTTTCTTCTCAATCATCTCCAGAGAGCAGACTGGCAGAGACTGGATCAGTGTAGAGCCCATGTCTGGATCAAGATCCACCTCCAGAGCCTCAATCAGCTTCTGGAAATCATACTTTCCCAGGTCAAAGGAGGATATCAGGAAAATCTTTGGATCTCCAAGTTCCGTAAGATTCTTTTTACAGTCTTCCCTGATCTTGGTGAGCATGTCTTCCTCGTTGAAGTTCCTTCTCCTGTGTTCTGCAGTCACATCAGCATCTGTCTTTGTACGAACAAAGTAGAACAGTTTCTTCTTTCTCTTGATCTCTTTGGCCAGTAAAGCGTCGTTTTCTCTGAACCTCCCTGTGGAACTGAGGATGAAGAAGTCAAAGGTTTCAAACCTCACTTTCTTCAGATAGTCTTTTGCGCTGAAATTTGAGGTTCCAATGCCTGGCAGATCCCAGATGTAGACATTGGTCATGTCAGGATGAATGTATCTTGTAGGCTCCATGGTTGTCTCAACCACTCCTGTTGCTGCTGCTCCTTCATCACCCTCGCTTAAACCTCTCAAGGCATTGACGAAGGTGGATTTTCCACACCCTGTTTCTCCTATCACAGCCATGTTTATTGTTATCTTCTCCAACTTCTCAAGACGTGCTTTGGCGTTTGCAAGAGCTTGTTCAGGAGTGAGTGTGTTGAAGTCCTGTGTTAGTTGTTGAACATCAGGATCTGTAGGCCTGGATATTTCATCTGCCATGGCGACGCTGAGAACAAAGAACAACATTATTGGACCAGTTGGTTTGAATTCATCTAGAAAAGCAATATAATGTCAATATCATCTGTAATATATTCCATTGTAGTCTTGTAGTCTTTTATATGTTTGATTAATATGGGGATCTGTAGGCCTTGATCTTTCCCTTGGCATGTTGATCCAGAGAGTGAAGAATATGACCTCTGAATATCACAGTCTTATATATTGAACTGTTTAATTTTAGAGCTGCAACTTTAAAGGAACACGCCAACATTTGGGGAAATTAGCTGACAGTCTTCTCCAGAGAGAGGTAAGAAGATAGATACCAGTTTCCTCTCTGTGCATTCAGTAGAAAGCTATCTGGCTGCACGTTAGCCTAGCTTAGCACAATGAATGGAAGCGGACAGTGACGGGTAGCCTAGGCATTGTCCAGGGGTGCGTTGCTCATGGGACAGGGGTTGCACGCCGAGCAACCGGTTCTGTGAGCAGAAGCACGTGCACGCACATGCATGGATGTGCACGCACATGCACGGATGTGCACGCGCGTGCACACAGGAATGCGCCAACTCGACTAATGCGCCAACTCGCCAAGTACCCACCTGGCTACTTTGCATAACAATAGCTCAGGTCGTCAGGTGTGTTCAAATACGTTCTCAGATACATTCACACAAAACTTGTGAATGAAATGTGTTACATTCCATTCCTAGAGGCAATTAGGCATTGTCTTTAGTCTGTGTGCACGCAAGGGAACATTTATGCGCACGCGCCCGGGAGCGTGCGTGCACGTGGCGTCATTAAAACACAGTGCAAACAGCTTTGAAATCACCATGTCCAACTAACACTTCTCCCGAAGGCTATACCTGTCACTGTCTGCTTCCATCAGGGACGTGCACAGGACTTTAGAGGGGCAGGTGCTCAAAGGCTGAAAAGGGCACTGGGCCTGTGCGTGTGCGAAGCCTGATTTTTGGGGGCCCTTTTTGGGTGGGGGGCCCCTTTTTATGCTTTTTGGGGGGTTTTGGTGATCAAATATTGAATATTGAACCATAATAATCAGTGCAGGAGCTCACTTATCCTTGAAAGACACTTTTATCACTGACTTAAACTTGAAAATAAAAAAGGAAAAAAAGAAGAAAAAAAATTGCCATAAAAAGGGCACTTTTTTATGAGGCACAAAAGGGCAGGTGCTCAAGCACCCTTTGGGCTCTATGTGTGCACGTGCCACCATGCCTAAACCTAACAGGTTTACTTTTTGAATGGTGTCTAACTTCCACTACTATTTTATCCAAAGCGACTTACAAGTTCTGTACAACAGGTCAGCAGGAAGGGTACAACTCTTTCAGCTGAGTAACAATGTTGACACGTCAAACAGTGTTGAAACTTGATTGCTACAGTGTTGAGTGCATAGTAGTAGAGATATATTTGCATAGTAGGTAGTAATATAGGCAAGGACGATTATTTAGTAGCAAAGTGTATGATAGTGAAATACAGTATGAAGGTTTAGTTTTTGTTTTCTTCTTTCATTTCAGATATTATAACACACGGAACACACATCTTACTGAAACACTGTTTTTCATAACCCTTACAACAGGCTTGTACAACACTTCATACAATTATACACCGAGATCATATTGTTTTTAACATATTTTCATACCTGTGGAGGAATGAGGAAGCAGAGTTTTGGGCTTCCCTCATCTATACATGGCTACCTCATACCTTGTATACCTCATAGCTATGTATAGTCTGTCCAGTCTGAACAGGTGGTGTGGCCATTATTTATATCACAATATAATCATATCAGATAGCATTGTTTGTTTAGTTGACAATATTTAAAAAATCTGGGGGTGTCTGTTTTCCATTCAACTTTTAATAGAGGCCAGTTTCCAACCCTCTACTCTACACTATCATACAGAGCTATGGGTTATGTGCAGGTGTACAAGCAAGTATATAGAGAGGTTATATGCAGGTATATTCAGACAAATATGGGTATACACACACACATATATATAAATGTAAATATGCTGTAAATTCTGTTTATTCCAGATTGTTTTGTATGATGAGTGTAGCCTACATGGTCCTCATTCCAAATGATTAGACATTACACATAACCTTTCATTTAGCAGGAGGGCCCAGGGCAACCTTTTAAATAAATATAAATATACTGCATTTATATAGCACTTTTATCCAAAGCATTACAACTTATGTCTGATATTCACCCATTCACTCACCCATTCACACACCGACAGGTGACCATGCAAGGTGCTAGAGGACACTTCGACATGCTGCCGGGAGGAGCAGGAATCGAACCGGGAACCTTCTGATTACCAGACGACTGCTCTACCTCCTGACCCACTGTCACCCAATAAAGTCACTTCTCGACCATGCGTTTTATTGCTAACAAACCAACAAGAAAACAATGCAGCAAAAATGTAAATATACTAAATAAATACCTTTTCTTTTTTAAACATACCTTTTTCTTAGTGTTGAGTTGGTGCTTTTGTTCTTTTGTTCTTTTGTTCGTTCTTTTGTTCTTTCTTTCCTTCTTTCTTTCTTTCTTTCTTTCTTTCTTTCTTTCTTTCTTTCTTTCTTTCTTTCTTTCTTTCTTTCTTTCTTTCTTTCTTTCTTTCTTTTTTTCTTTCTTTCTTTCTTTCTTTCTTTCTTTCTTTCTTTCTTTCTTTCTTTCTTTCTTTCTTTCTTTCTTTCTTTCTTTCTTTCGTTCGTTCGTTCGTTCGTTCGTTCGTTCGTTCGTTCTTTCTTTTCCTGGTGAGCTCAATCTGCCCTGTATTTAACCTCTTTTTTCCCCCAGGACCTACTGTACTTTAGTCGCTTGGATGATGTTGTTAACTTGCAAATCAAAGTCCAATATTTACGCATGTATATATTTTATGCATGTCATGTCAAGGGCGGGGGCCTCCCATCATCCAGCGATGGCAATATCGCTGGATGCTGAGAAAGCCTTTGATCGAGTGGAGTGGAAATATCTGTTTTATGTACTACCTAAATACGGATTTGGTCCGGTTCTCATGAACTGGATAAAGGCACTTTACCATGAACCGGTTACGTCAGTCAGAACAAATGGTATAAGGTCTGATCCATTCCATCTCTATCGATCTACCCGCCAAGGATGTCCGGTTTCACCGCACATTTTTATTCTTTCCCTCGAACCACTTGCCTGTGCTATACGTGCTCATAAAGAAATCAGTGGTATTCGTATTGGTAGTTGTGAGTATAAGGCCAGCCTGTTTGCTGATGACATATTATTAACACTAACAAATCCTAGCCATTCCATCTCTCAAGTGCTAAAGCTTATAGATACATTTGGTAAATGTTCGGGCTATAAAGTGAATTATAGTAAAAGTGAAGCTATTCCACTTAACAACCTAACTTTTCAATCACATCTGGGTTCTGCTCCTTTCAATTGGAAGCCAAAAGGAATTAAATACCTGGGAATTAAAATCCGATCTCCCATTGAAAAAATGGTTGAGTTAAATACATCTGACCTTTTAAAGAATATAAAGGAGGACATCAAAAGATGGACAGTCTTGCCTTTATCCCTTTGGGGCAGATCTGATATTATAAAAATGAATTTGTTACCAAGGCTAGCTTTTTTGATGTCCTCTATACCTTTAAAGTTCCCTCCTAGTTGGTTCAAAGAAATAAACAAATTATTTTCTGGCTTCCTATGGAACAACAGAAAACCTAGAATCAGCCATAAAAAACTTATAAAACCAAGAAATAGTGGAGGAATAGGACTACCAGATATCCACCAATATTACATAGCATATAACTCAAGATACCCCTTACAGTGGGCTTACAATAGTGTGAGACAGATTGGCAGCTGGGAATGGCTTGAAGAACAAATTATAGAAGAACATAACAAAGATCTATCTCTTTCAATGTTGTGGTATAACCCAAAAATCACTCCCAGACTGGACAACCCGCTTTTAGAATTTTCATGTGAGATAGTGAAAATCTTACATAAACGCCTGACCTTTAGTGGATATTCCTTACCATCATGTCCATTATGGAAAAACCCTTTGCTCTCTGCAGGAGGTAAACTCCTTAAAAATAATGTATGGCAACAACATAATATAACACAGGTGGGCCAAGTGATCAAAAGGGGAAATATGATACCTTTTAATGAACTTAAAACACAGTTTGGGCTGAAAGACACAGAATTTTTATCTTATTTACAAATACAATCAGTTATTAAATCATTGTTGTCTAAAGGCATAGCTATAGGAACAAACGGAGTCATGGAAGAGACATTAAGGGGAATTACAGGCAGGAAAGGCATTGTTTCTGCAATGTATAAACTATCATGTTCAACCACCCCTGATACCAATACCCAAACTAAAGTCCAATGGGAGCGAGACATGGGTATATCCATATCTGAAACACAATGGGAAGCAGCACTTAGGAATAGTACAAAAATATCAAAATGTGTTAGATATAAAATTATACAATTAAAGATACTACACAGGGCCTATATAACACCCTGTACATTGAATAAAATGAATCACACCCTACCCAAATTGTGCTGGCATGGGTGTGGAGTAGAGGGTACGCTCATGCACTTGCTGTGGCACTGCCCACTTGTTAGGACATTTTGGTTGGACATTGCTGAGGACCTGTCAGTTACTCTCCAAATTGACATTAATCCTTGCCCTATAATGTGTATATTGGGTGTAAAAATGGACACTGCTCAAGCAAAGATTGTAAATAATATTGTAGCACTGGCTTTTCTAGCATGCAAACGGATTATTTTAATGAACTGGAAAGAACGCAAACCGAACTGCTTCAGTATGGAGAACTGGCGCAAGGACTTCATGGACTTGCTATCGATGGAACAGGCTGCTCTGTCTCTTCAAGAGAGTGATAGGCCCGATGGCCTTCAAGGTCCCCTGAACTTTATTAGATCACTATCTGGAATAAGTTTGTCTACTGAACCTTTGTAACGCTCTGCAACCCCCCCCCCCCCCCCCTCGCCCCTTGTTGTTATTGTTATTATTATCATTTCTTGTCTTGTTTTGTTGTGTATGTATTGTCTTGTTTGAGAAAAATAAAAAACTTTAAATATAAAAAAAAAAAAAAAAAAAAAAAAATCCAATATTTACAGCTGGTTGATGCTGGTTTTAAATAGTGGAGTATTACATATACATTTACATTTACAATTAGATTAACATTTTGTCATTTAGCTGACGCTTTCATCCAAAGCGACTCACAAGTTCTGTACAACAGGTCAGAAAGAACAGTACATGTTTACAGCCACAGCCAGGGCTTTTCTCTCCCCTGTGTGTCAGCAGGTTCCCAGGCCCATACATGGCCCTCTTCCTGTTCCTGCCTCACAATCACTCTGCCTACCTGGGCCTGCACTCCCGTCACTCCTTGTCCGAGTGTTGTTTTCACTTCCCGCGGTATACTCTATTGAGACCTCAGCGTTCATGGAATAATGTCTTCTTGTGCCCAGTGACTTTTGCTCTATACTAACTCTTGTTCTCTGATGTCCAGGACCTCACCTCTCCGGACCACACCTCAACCACGGACCCTCACCAGCCTGAACCATCATGGACCTCACACACACACACACACACCCGGCCTGTTACTCCTCCACTCCTAGATCCTTGTCTCTGAGCTCCTCTCATCACCTTGGACCTTGTTTCCCATACTCCAATTAAATATTCTAAACCGTTCTATTCTCCTGTGCCTGTGTTCTGCTCCTGGGTTCTAGAAGAGACACCTCACCCTAACAGGTACAACTCTGGCAGCTGAGTAACAATGTTTGTCAAACAGTGTTGAAACATGGGTGGTACACAGTGTTGAGTGCATAGGAGTAAAGACAGATTAGCATAGTAGGTAGTAATATAGGCACGGGAGATTACTTAGTAGCAAAGTGCATGATAGTAAAAGAGAGTACGAAGGTTAGTATATATATTTTACATTTACATTTAGTCATTTAGCTGACGCTTTTATCCAAAGCGACTTACAAGTTCTGTACGACAAGTCATCAGGAAGGGTACAACTCTATCAGCTGAGTAACAAACAATGTTCATCAAAGTGTTGAGTGCTACAGTGTAGGTTAGTATATTAGGACAAGTGCATGACAGTAAGGTTAGTTAGGGTTAGATATATATATAATTTTTCATTTCAGATAATGGTTGAAAAAGTGCGTCTTTAGTCGACGGCGAAAGATTGGACAGGTTTCGGCTGTCCTAACTGTGGTGGGCAGTTCGTTCCACCATTGATGACCCCCCTGGAGCTCGGATAGGAGTGGGTCTGAGGCGGCCAGAAGATGCAGAGCATATAGGGGTCTTGAGGGTGTCTTATTTTTATTCTTTATTTGTCTTTTTTAGGATTTATTTGAGCATTAAAATAAATTATGGAACTCCCTCCCTCAGACCATCAGAGACTCCCCCACACTCTCCACCTTCTAATCCCGCCTCAAAACCCACCTGTTCTCCCTAGCCTTCAACCTTCCCCAACCTTGGGGGACAAACCAGGCTAAATAAAGGCTAAATAAAAAATTTAAAAAACTGTGGCTTTATGTTTCTGTGTAACATGCTGTTTACCCTGTGTCCCCCGTGGTCTTATGTTCCTTTTGTTTCTTGTTTTTTCTTTGTTTTTCTTTGTTTTTCTCTGTTTCTCTGCCTAATGTCAGCGACTTCGGGTTCCTGAGAAGCGCTTTACAAATTAAATGAATTATTATTATTATTATTATTATTATTATTATTATTATTATTATTATTATTATTATTATTATTATTATTATTATTATTATTATTATTATTATTATTATTATTATTATTATTATTATTATTATTATTATTATTATTATTATTATTATTATTATTATTATTATTATTATTATTATTATTATTATTATTATTATTATTTTTCTTAATATCTTTTTATTCTAGTTTAAGTCTATATTTTGTGATTCTGTGTGAAGGGAGGTCTAGCAAAGTAAGATTTTCATTGTATGTCTGTGCAAAATAAACATCTTGAATCGGATCTGTATGCCTTGATCTTTCCCTTGGCATGGTGATCCTGAGAGTGAAGAATATGACCTCTGAATATCTCAAAGTCTTATATATTGAACTGTTTAAATTTAGAGCTGCAACTTAAATTTTCTAATGGACGTGTGTGGGGAGTGATTTATAGTGAATCACAACAGACTTGACCAGGAAGAAAAGCATTTGTTGCACCATTTTTTCATGTGTATAACATGATGTTGCACATGATAATATAAATGAAAGATCGAGATCCAATATGTACAGGTTAAAAAAGAAGAAAGAAAGGGGGAGGGGTTTAACTGGAACCTCAGCAAATTAAATAATGACAGTATATAATTAAACTGACAAGAAAACCAAATAATACCGTAGTAGTGAGGGTAGGAATTTAACTGCTTGTATAAGGGAGGCATTTATCAGCTTTCAAGCGGCAATTTACTCTATAAATCTTTGTTTATAAACAGACAAACTCACATTAATACGAGAATCATGGCACATGTTAGTAGATATAGCTTCCCAATAAGTTTTATGTCTTTTCCATGTTATATTCTTTCCATATTTGTGAACGTTCAGGGGCATCCTTGTCACAGGCCCATGAACATTTCCTACTCTGCTGTACCTGTATCTAACACCACCTAACGAACCAGTACAATCATGTTGATTCAGTCAGTATTAGGGGTCGGCTGCGGTAGCGGAACCCAATAGCAGAAACACAGGGAGAGAGAGAGTGGAGCGGTTTAGGATATTTATTCCAAAGGTACCAGGCGTCAATATACAACAGGAATGTGCAGAAGAATGTGGTACAGGAGTACTCTTCGTTCTCCTCGGGAACGTCCGGGAGCGTCTCAATAGACAGCGTAGGCCGGCAGCGGGTTATCCTGGGCACAGGGAGAACAAAGGTTAGAGAAGGGTCGGCATTATTTAGGTGAGAGCAGCAAGGTAGGATACGTCCTCGTACCTAGGATGGCTAGATAACACTCCGACGAAGGACGACAGGATTCGTGGGGTGATATAGGGGCTGCTGATGAGCGAATCCCTCACAGCTGCGCCGATTGACGCCAGTTTGACAGCGTGGGAATTCTGCAGCAGGAAGCTGCCCATATATGGGCATGGCAGGACGGGGGCAGAGGAAGACCCGGGCCGTGATTGTGACAGTCAGAAAAAGATTATTGTGGAATGTTCACATCAGGAGTGTCATCTTTTCAGCTTCAGATGTATCATTTGATTTCTTATAACTGTTTTAGTGCAACTCTCAGTATGTTGAGGGGGCATGGCCCACTGTTCATTGAAAGATGTCAAGTTAGTATCATAATACAGTTGAAAGGTAGGAAGCCCTTGTATACAAAGTCGACTCTGGAGGGAAGAATGACACCTTGACTCGGGATTTCATCAGAAAGTGAGTTTCTATATTTATTTGACTAGATCTGAGCAACACTTTATTACAGACCAGCTTTATACAACATATTGGCTTGTCTCACCATGATACAGACTTTTTAATGGTAAAAGTAACTTGACACAGCATCGAAAATGATCCTATAAGAGCAGAAGAAAAAAAGTTTACTCATCATAATTGATTACAAAGATCATAAGTGTAAATTAAGATGATATAATCCTAATATAATCCTCCATCATTACATGGTAGACTCAAAGACATTGTATAACTATACCAAAATATACAGTGTATTGTCGGCTACCATCAATGTGAAACATGCATCTGGTCAATCTATTGTTTTTTTTTTACTTATCTTTTTCCCCTTCTTTTTCCGTTTTTTCTCCCATCGCAATGTTAGCCAATTCCCAATCCCCTTCCTGGTCGTTGCGCACTCAACCCCCTACCATCGGTCTTGGAGGGTGGAGACTATCACATGCTTCCTCCGACACATGTGTAGCCAGCCCACCGCTTCTTTTCACCTGGCAGCACGGACTCTCACTGGGAGAGAGTAACGTGTGGAAGGTCACACTACCTCTCCCAGATCCTTCCCTTGCTGTGCAGGCGCCCCGACCGAACTGTAGGAGTCGCTGTTTACAATGACCAGGACCCTCGCCAGCTTCCCACCCGCTAACACTGCCAATTGTGTTAGTATGGACGGTCGGCCAAGCCGGAGGCACCACAGCCGGATTCGATCCCACTGGCTCTGTGGTGGTAGACAGACGCTTAGTCCGCTGCGCTACCCGGCCGCCCAATCTATTGGTTTTTAAGGATCCACTCTTCCTGAGGTCCACTGAAATAAATGTACGATTTAGGCCAATTAGTATAGCTCTAACAACAGTCTTCAATAGTAATGAAATATTTCAAATTGCCCATTAAGAAAATAGATCAATTAGGATCCCAATATGACTCAACCAAATGATTCTGGTCTGATGTTATGCTAGACCTGCTGCTTGAAGAACTCTCTTAGCTGCATCCGCCAATACACCCAATCCTCTTTTCAGCAGGATGTAGGTTGTAGCAAAGGAAACACCTCCTGCAGCCAAAGTGCCGATGGCAGGTATCAAGCTCAAGAAGAACTCTAAAGCCATGGCGGTTGCAACCCCCGCACAAGCAGCAAATTTCATCACCAACTCTGTGGTAATACCGTCTGAGAAGATGGACTTCATTTTGGCTTTCAGCTCTGACACTGGGACTCCAGATTTTGTGGATAACATCACCAGGGATCTCTCATTCAAGCCAAAGGTGTGGTAGCATTTTGTGAAGAAGGAAGCTATAATGACAACATCTACTGCCACTGACAGACCAGGAACGGGCACCATGGCAACAGCAGCAGAGGAAAAGCACAACAGCCAAATGTGTCTCATTAGAGTCTTCTTTTTCTTCTCAATCATCTCCAGAGAGCAGACTGGCAGAGACTGGATCAGTGTAGATCCCATGTCTGGATCAAGATCCACCTCCAGAGCCTCAATCAGCTTCTGGAAATCATACTTTCCCAGGTCAAAGGAGGATATCAGGAAAATCTTTGGATCTGCAAGTTCCGTAAGATTCTTTTTAAGGTCTTCCCTGATCTTGGTGAGCATGTCTTCCTCGTTGAAGTTCCCTCTCCTGTGTTCTGCAGTCACATCAGCATCTGTCTTTGTACGAACAAAGTAGAACAGTTTCTTCTTTCTCTTGATCTCTTTGGCCAGTAAAGCGTCGTTTTCTCTGAACCTCCCTGCGGAAATGAGGATGAAGAAGTCAAAGGTTTCAAACCTCACTTTCTTCAGATAGTCTTTTGCGCTGAAATTTGAGGTTCCAATGCCTGGCAGATCCCAGATGTAGACATTGGTCATGTCAGGATGAATGTATCTTGTAGGCTCCATGGTTGTCTCAACCACTCCTGTTGCTGCTGCTCCTTCATCACCCTCGCTTAAACCTCTCAAGGCATTGACGAAGGTGGATTTTCCACACCCTGTTTCTCCTATCACAGCCATGTTTATTGTTATCTTCTCCAACTTCTCAAGACGTGCTTTGGCATTTGCAAGAGCTTGTTCAGGAGTGAGTGTGTTGAAGTCCTGTGTTAGTTGTTGAACATCAGGATCTGTAGGCCTGGATATTTCATCTGCCATGGCGACGCTGAGAACAAAGAACAACATTATTGGACCAGTTGGTTTGAATTCATCTAGAAAAGCAATATAATGTCAATATCATCTGTAATATATTCCATTGTAGTCTTGTAGTCTTTTATATGTTTGATCAATATGGGGATCTGTAGGCCTTGATCTTTCCCTTGGCATGTTGATCCAGAGAGTGAAGAATATGACCTCTGAATATCACAGTCTTATATATTGAACTGTTTAATTTTAGAGCTGCAACTTTAAAGGAACACGCCAACATTTGGGGAAATTAGCTGACAGTCTTCTCCAGAGAGAGGTAAGAAGATAGATACCAGTTTCCTCTCTGTGCATTCAGTAGAAAGCTATCTGGCTGCACGTTAGCTTAGCACAATGAATGGAAGCGGACAGTGACGGGGTAGCCTAGGCATTGTCCAGGGGTGCGTTGCTCATGGGACAGGGGTTGCACGTCGAGCAACCGGTTCTGTGAGCAGAAGCACGTGCGCGTGCACACAGGAATGCGCCAACTTGACTGATGCGCCAACTCGCCAAGTACCCACCTGGCTACTTTGCATAACAATAGCTCAGGTCGTCAGGTGTGTTCAAATACGTTCTCAGATACATTCACACAAAACTTGTGAATGAAATGTGTTACATTCCATTCCTAGAGGCAATTAGGCATTGTCTTTAGTCTGTGTGCACGCAAGGGAACATTTATGCGCACGCGCCCGGGAGCGTGCGTGCACGTGGCGTCATTAAAACACAGTGCAAACAGCTTTGAAATCACCATGTCAAACTAACACTTCTCCCGAAGGCTATACCTGTCACTGTCTGCTTCCATCAGGGACGTGCACAGGACTTTAGAGGGGCAGGTGCTCAAAGGCTGAAAAGGGCACTGGGCCTGTGCGTGTGCGAAGCCTGATTTTTTGGGGCCCTTTTTGGGTGGGGGCCCCTTTTTATGCTTTTTGGGGGGTTTTGGTGATCAAATATTGAACCATAATAATCAGTGCAGGAGCTCACTTATCCTTGAAAGACACTTTTATCACTGACTTAAACTTGAAAATAAAACGTAAAAAAAAGAAGAAAAAAATTGCCATAAAAAGGGCACTTTTTTATGAGGCACAAAAGGGCAGGTGCTCGAGCACCCTTTGGGCTCTATGTGTGCACGTGCCACCATGCCTAAACCTAACAGGTTTACTTTTTGAATGGTGTCTAACTTCCACTACTATTTTATCCAAAGCGACTTACAAGTTCTGTACAACAGGTCAGCAGGAAGGGTACAACTCTTTCAGCTGAGTAACAATGTTGACACGTCAAACAGTGTTGAAACTTGAGTGCTACAGTGTTGAGTGCATAGCAGTAGAGATATATTTGCATAGTAGGTAGTAATATAGGCAAGGAAGATTATTTAGTAGCAAAGTGTATGATAGTGAAATACAGTATGAAGGTTTAGTTTTAGTTTTTTTCTTTCATTTCAGATATTATAACACACGGAACACACATCTTACTGAAACACGGTTTTTCATAACCCTTACAACAGGCTTGTACAACACTTCATACAATTATACACCGAGATTATATTGTTTTTAACATATTTTCATACCTGTGGAGGAATGAGGAAGCAGAGTTTTGAGCTTCCCTCATCTATACATGGCTACCTCATACCTTGTATACCTCATAGCTATGTATAGTCTGTCCAGTCTGAACAGGTGGTGTGGCCATTATTTATATCACAATATAATCATATCAGATAGCATTGTTTGTTTAGTTGACAATATTTAAAAAATCTGGGGGTGTCTGTTTTCCATTCAACTTTTAATAGAGGCCAGTTTCCAACCCTCTACTCTACACTATCATACAGAGCTATGGGTTATGTGCAGGTGTACAAGCAAGTATATAGAGAGGTTATATGCAGGTATATTCAGACAAATATGGGTATACACACACACACATATATATAAATGTAAATATGCTGTAAATTCTGTTTATTCCAGATTGTTTTGTATGATGAGTGTAGCCTACATGGTCCTCATTCCAAATGATTAGACATTACACATAACCTTTCATTTAGCAGGAGGGCCCAGGGCAACCTTTTAAATAAATATAAATATACTGCATTTATATAGCACTTTTATCCAAAGCATTACAACTTATGTCTGATATTCACCCATTCACTCACCCATTCACACACCGACAGGTGACCATGCAAGGTGCTAGAGGACACTTCGACATGCTGCCGGGAGGAGCAGGAATCGAACCGGGAACCTTCTGATTACCAGACGACTGCTCTACCTCCTGACCCACTGTCACCCAATAAAGTCACTTCTCGACCATGCGTTTTATTGCTAACAAACCAACAAGAAAACAATGCAGCAAAAATGTAAATATACTAAATAAATACCTTTTCTTTTTTAAACATACCTTTTTCTTAGTGTTGAGTTGGTGCTTTTGTTCTTTTGTTCGTTCTTTTGTTCTTTCTTTCCTTCTTTCTTTCTTTCTTTCTTTCTTTCTTTCTTTCTTTCTTTCTTTCTTTCTTTCTTTCTTTCTTTCTTTCTTTCTTTCTTTTTTTCTTTCTTTCTTTCTTTCTTTCTTTCTTTCTTTCTTTCTTTCTTTCTTTCTTTCTTTCTTTCTTTCTTTCGTTCGTTCGTTCGTTCGTTCGTTCGTTCGTTCGTTCGTTCGTTCTTTCTTTTCCTGGTGAGCTCAATCTGCCCTGTATTTAACCTCTTTTTTCCCCCAGGACCTACTGTACTTTAGTCGCTTGGATGATGTTGTTAACTTGCAAATCAAAGTCCAATATTTACGCATGTATATATTTTATGCATGTCATGTCAAGGGCGGGGGCCTCCCATCATCCAGCGATGGCTCAATAAAGGAATATCTTATCTTGTCTTATCTTATCTTAAACAACGTTTTCGTCCAGTATAAATCTGAGGAAGGCTGTTTGCTGAAACGCATCATATTTTGATTCTTCGCTGCCTGTGCCAAATAAAAGTACCTAAAAGACATTTCTGTGAATGCTGGCAATTCCTCTAACTGTAAAATAACCTATAGTCGGTGCACCTGGTAAGAAACAGTTAGTAGAAGTTTGAGCTGTGCGCGTACCCTCTTTAATTTACATATTTACATAACAGTTGCTAAAGAGGAGGCATCAACATGGTGGCCATAGTACAACCTGGACAAACTCTGTCTATCTATGGCTCTGGTCTGCTCTAGTGTCAGGGGGCTACTATGTCACACTGTGACTTCAGGAGCCAATGTGGGTGGAGCCTAACCAGGAAGTGAAAGAGAGCACCGTCTCAAGTGTCAGCACCCCCCACCCAGCTGACTCCACAGTTCATCAGAGAAGCAAACACTCAAATATAGAACGCCACACACACACACACAAAGGCATGCACACGCGCGTGCGCGCACACACACACACACACACACACACACACACACACACACACACACACACACACACACACACACACACACACACACACACACACACACACACACACACTCCCAAGAGCCTCAGATGAGAATAACCTATAGACAGACCTGAGCTAGTTAGTATATGATATATATATATATAATATAATATAATATAATATAATATAATATAATATAATATATAATATATATATATAGTTAGGACCTGACCCCAGGGCCTGAGCTAGTTACTAAAATTCTAAAACTATGTTCACTATGTATTGTAGGCTATGTACCTAATCTCTTGATCTCATATTGATTGATTGATTGAAAACTTTAATTAACAGATTGCAGAATGGGTACAGTACAGTACAGCTCAATACACACAATAAGGGGATGCAGACCAGAGAAAGACTTTCGTCTCGTTTATTACATCAGGGTCCCCCATTTTCAATTAATAATAACATTTATGACATACACAATATACAGATATAAAAATCTAATCTAATCATCTAATCTAAACTAATCATGACATTTATGACATACATGACATATATTTATATATATATTAGGGGTGTAAAGGTACACGTATCCGTACCGAACCGCTTCAGTGTGTACCGTACCGTACCGAACGGCTGTGTACCGAACAAATACAACGGTATGTTAACCACCGGCCGGGGGCTGTTTTTTTCCCACAATCTAATATAATAATAGCCTAATAATTTTTTTCTCTTTTTTTACAAGTCGATTATTAATTTCAATATAGAATATTTGTTGACAGCCCTACAAGTACAATTAGTTACTGCAAACTATATCACCCCTGAGTGGAACATGGAAAGCCAAACTTTCCCCCACTGTAACGAAAACCCTTACCGAACCTTGACTGCAAAGCCGAGGTACGTACCGTACCGTGGTTTTTGTGTACCGTTACACCCCTAATATATATACAGTATATAGACAGATATGCAGTATTGACAAATGCTCCTCATAAATTGTTCTGAAATTGGAAAATTCCCGAATGATATTTGTGACCATCGTGCTGTGGTTGGGATACGAAACAGCAAATTAAAGAAGGCAACGCCACATTTTTATTACTAAACCAAAATGGGTTAGGAGCTCATATTTATTTTTATTTAACCTTCATTTGACCAGGTAGTCACTTGTGATCAATGATCTCTTTTTCAAGCAAGACCTGGCCAAAATGGCAGCAAAACAAAAACAAACATACAAATACACAAAACACAGACAGAGACATAAAAGGCAAAGTGGGGCAAGGGGATACATTTGAGCTGCAGCAGACAAGATTGAATGGGATTGGGGGGAGATTGGAGGGTAGGGTAAAAAGGTATGATATAGTTGGTAATAAATATGCCCCCCCCCCCCCTCCCAAATGAATGAAGGACATATGGCATGTACACATAGGTTAAATTCCGTTTCTTGTGGCCTTTTCAGGATGTGTGTGAGTCACAAATTCATGCAGTTTGTGGTTTTCATTGAGATTGATGTGCCTTCAGCACACACAAGTCGTTTCCAATAGAAAACGCTAGCGCTTATGTTAGGTAGTTCCACAGTTCGAAAGCCGAAAAACTCTGACCTCCCAACCAGAAGTCTGCAAAACACTGTGTTTGATTTCTCAAAACAAAGGTGTATCTGAGTGGATTTGAACCTGGGACCAGAGGATCCACAGGCGGCCACACTAACCAGCTGAGCTAAAAGGTCAGACCCATTAGCAGGTGCTGGTTGACTGCGACCGCCTCGTTAGTAGTTTACAGTCGTCCTCTCCTCGAGAAGTGCGTCCTCGCACGTTCTTTTGTCCATGTGCGCACTTTCCCATGGTTAAGGCACTGAGATCCCACCCTCATTGTTACGTGAACCTGGATACAGATAACTGTCTAACAGGTGAGTCTATACTCCACCCTGTCTAGCTGTCTTCTAACAGGTGAGTCTATACTCCACCCTGTCTAGCTGTCTAACAGGTTAGTCTATACTCCGTCTCCACCCTGTCTAACTGTCTAACAGGTTAGTCTATACTCTGTCTCCACCCTGTCTAACTGTCTAACAGGTTAGTCTATACTCCACCCTGTCTAACATGTGAGTCTATACTAACTCCACCCTGTCTAACAGGTGAGTCTTCTCCAACCAGCTTTCCAACCAGCTTCATGAGGTAGAGGTAGACACATGGGAGGCTTTTCAACCAGCTTCGTGCGGTAGAGGTAGGTAGACACATGGGAGGCTTTCCAACCAGCTTCATGAGGTAGAGGGTAGGTAGACACCTGGGATGTTTTTCAACCAGCTTCATGAGGTAGAGGTAGGTAGACACCTGGCAGGCTTTTCAACCAGCTTCGTGCGGTAGAGGTAGGTAGACACATGGGAGGCTTTTCAACCAGCTTCGTGCGGTAGAGGGTAGGTAGACACCTGGGATGTTTTTCAACCAGCTTCGTGCGGTAGAGGGTAGGTAGACACCTGGGATGTTTTTCAACCAGCTTCATGAGGTAGAGGTAGGTAGACACCTGGCAGGCTTTTCAACCAGCTTCGTGTGGTAGAGGTAGGTAGACACATGGGAGGCTTTCCAACCAGCTTCATGAGGTAGAGGGTAGGTAGACACCTGGGATGTTTTTCAACCAGCTTCGTGCGGTAGAGGTAGGTAGACACATGGCAGGCTTTTCAACCAGCTTCGTGCGGTAGAGGTAGGTAGACACCTGGCAGGCTTTTCAACCAGCTTCGTGCGGTAGAGGTAGGTAGACACCTGGCAGGCTTTCCAACCAGCTTCATGAGGTAGAGGTAGGTAGACACATGGGATGTTTTTCAACCAGCTTCGTGAGGTAGAGGTAGGTAGACACCTGGCAGGCTTTTCAACCAGCTTCGTGAGGTAGAGGCAGACACCTGCCTTTCCAACAGAGTTCCCACATATACTGAGCACATGCTCCTTTTCCCCACTCTCCTGTCCAACTACTAGACCAAACCATCCCTGCCAATAACGTGGTTTATTTATGTCCACAAGCAAACAAGGGACATAAACAATAGACAAACAAACTCGTATAATTGGGTGCCAGATACCACAATTTATATGTGTCTAAGGAGCCAATTTCAAGCATTTAAGCATAAGCCTTTAGATAGAGATATGAGAATGCAAACATACAGTAGATTCAATCAGCTATTGAACCTATATTTATATCTTTACAGTAGTGTAAAAAAGGTCAATAAGATCACACACAAACAAGCCTAGTTGAGCTTGACCTGGCCACGACATGCATGTTTCAAGAGATCGATGGGTCACAACAGATCTTCTTTCATTCCTCCTTCTGAAGGCTGTGGCAGGAGTACAAACTAGTTCTAAAGAAACAACCGCTTCCTGTTATCACACACACACACACGCACGCGCGTGCACGCACACACACACACACACACACGCACGCGCGTGCACGCACACACACACACACACCCCTCTCTCTCTCTCTCTCTCTGCCCCTCTTCCCCCTCTCTCTCTCTCTCTCTCTGCCCCTCTTCCCCCTCTCTCTCTCTCTCTCTCTCTCTCTCTCTCTCTCTCTCTCCCTGCCCCCTCTCCCTCTGTCTCTTTCTCTGCCCCCCTCTCTCTCTCTCTCTCTCTCTCTCTCTCTCTCTCTCTCTCTCTCTCTCTCTCTCTCTCTCTGCCCCCCCTCTCTCTCTGGTCAGTAATAGTTACAGGTGTAGGATGTCATGGCTCCTCAGGGAGACTGTGTGGCACCAGAGAAACTAATAAAACTACTGCTATAACTAACACTATAACTACTACTATAACTACTGCTAAAACTACTGCTATAACTAATACTATAACTAATACTATAACTACTACTATAACTACTGCTGTGTAACTACTGACGTAAAATGTTTGATACATATGACCATTGGTTAAGAATACTAAAGAATACTAAGTTAAAGCCAGCTAAAGAGAGAAACTTAACTATGTGTATTTGAGACGTCTGGAAATCATTAAGTAACATTACCATGTTAACAGGAGCTCTCACAACAGGCTCACCAGAGAGGAACTCACACACACCAGCACTCTTTGAATGGTTATGGTAGGAGGGATGAAGGGTTATGGTAGGAGGGATGAGGGGATGAAGGGTTATGGTAGGAGGGATGAAGGGGATGAAGGGTTATGGTAGGAGGGATGAAGGGGATGAAGGGTTAGGGTAGGAGGGATGGAGGGTTATGGTAGGAGGGATGAAGGGGATGAAGGGTTATGGTAGGAGGGATGGAGGGTTAGGGTTACCATAACCCTTCAGCCCTCCTATCCTAACCATTCATCCCTCCTACCATAACCATCCATCCCTCCTACCATAACCCTCCATCCCTCCTACCATAACCCTCCATCCCTCCTACCCTAACCCTTCACCCCTCCTACCCTAACCCTTCACCCCTCCTACCATAACCCTCCATCCCTCCTACCCTAACCCTCCATCCCTCCTACCATAACCCTCCATCCCTCCTACCCTAACCCTTCACCCCTCCTACCCTAACCCTCCATTCCTCCTACCCTAAACCCACCTTCATCTTCTCACCCCCCTATTTCTAAAGCACCCCCCCTGGTTCAACATGCCATGAGATAAGATAAGATAAGATAAGATAAGATAAGATATGATACGATAAGATATTCCTTTATTGATCCCCATGAGGGAAATTCATAGCAGCAGGATGGAGGGGGGGGGGATACAGGTATGGGCTGGGTAATAGTAGAAGACGATAAAGTAAACAGTAGACACAAAGGTGCAGTTGACTGTGTCAGAGTGTGAAGGGTTTAGTATGAGTCTGGCTGGCTGTGCTCCTCATCTTGGCTAGCTCCTCATAAAGGGGGTGGGAGGGGATCTCCAGGATAGCGTCCAGCTATCTTCATGTGTGTATGTGTGTTTATATCAGGACCACCAATGGCTGTGAGGAATTTACTCTATTTTATTATACTTTGGCTTGATCTCTTCTTCTCTGCCCCCCATCTCACCTCTACCCCCCCCTCCTGCCCAGAGTGCCCCCCCCCCCCCCATCTCACCTCTACCCCTCCTGCCCCGAGCCCCATTTCACATTCCCCCTGGCCTCACAGTCCCCACCCCAGTCTCCAAGTGTGCGCGCGTGTGTGAGTGTGTGTTTGAGAGAGAGACAGAGAGAGAGAGAGAGAGAGAGAGAGAGAGAGAGAGAGAGAGAGAGAGAGAGAGAGAGAGAGAGAGAGAGAGAGAGAGAGAGAGAGAGAGAGAGAGAGAGAGAGAGCCTACAGGGATCAGAGAGTGTCCCAGGGCCAAGCTGTGACTAGTGGTTTTAGAACTGGAGAGGACCAGAGAGAAGCCAGTCCCTCACATTTCTGGATCAGTCTTACCCCCTGGTGTTGGATTAGAACTGTGTGTTTGAAGGAACGTCCAGGTAAGGACCTGCTACCTGCAAACACTGAACACATTACAGTCTGGAACCATGAGTCAGCTATACTTCCTGGAACCACGTTTTGTTGCTAAGCGATATCAGCCCAAGCGGCTGATTGGCTGGAGAATTAGGCCTATTTGTTGCCAGGCATTTTAACTATCTGTGCAAGAAGTGTATCGCATTATTCTCCCAGGAGGCATTGGAAGCAATTCAACGCTGATTCCAACTGCCCAACTGTTTCAGCTAGAGGGTTCTGGCTGGGTAGAGTTGCATGGCGGGGCCACAGATGACTATTTGCAGCTCGGCTTGTGTCACATGATCTGCCCATTAGGGTCAGGGGAGTGATCTTAATGCCAGGGTTGTGACACAGCTAGCTACAGGTAGCTTCCAATACCACTGTACCTTAATGACGGGGTTTGTGTCGCAGCTAGCTACAGGTTGCTTCCAATACCACTGTAGCTTAATGACGGGTTTGTGTCGCAGCTAGCTACAGGTAGCTTCCAATACCACTGTAGCTTAATGACGGGTTTGTGTCGCAGCTAGCTACAGGTAGCTTCCAATACCACTGTAGCTTAATGACGGGTTTGTGTCGCAGCTAGCTACAGGTAGCTTCCAATACCACTGTATCTTAATGACAGGTATTTGTCACAGTTAGCTACAGGTAGCTTTCAATACCACTGTATCTTAATGACAGGTCTGTGTCACAGCTATAGCTACAGGTAGCTTCCAATACCACTATAGCAGGTATTTGTCACAGTTAGCTACAGGTAGCTTACAATACCACTGTAGCTTAATGACAGGTCTGTGTCATAGCTAGCTACAGGTAGCTTCCAATACCATTGTACCTAAATGCCAGGTTTGTGACACAGCTAGCTACAGGTAGCTTCCAATACCACTGTAGCTTAATGACAGGTATGTGTCACAGCTAGCTACAGGTAGCTTTCAATACCACTGTAGCTTAATGTGTCACAGCTAGCTACAGGTAGCTTCCAATACCACTGTATCTTAATGACAGGTATTTGTCACAGTTAGCTACAGGTAGCTTCCAATACCACTGTAGCTTAATGACAGGTCTGTGACACAGCTAGCTACAGGTAGCTTCCAATGCCACTGTATCTTAATGACAGGTCTGCATCACAGTTAGCTACAGGTAGCTTCCAATACCACTGAAGCTTAATGACAGGTATGTGTCACAGCTAGCTACAGGTAGCTTCCAATACCACTGTATCTTAATGACAGGTCTGTGTCACAGTTAGCTACAGGTAGCTTCCAATACCACTGTAGCTTAATGACAGGTATGTGTCACAGCTATAGCTACAGGTAGCTTCCAATACCACTGTAGCTTAATGACAGGTAGGCCTATGTGTCACAGCTAGCTACAGGTAGCTTCCAATACCACTGTAGCTTAATGACAGGTCTATCAGTTATATTTATATTGAGTCAAATGTTATCTTTTTTATTCAGAACTATACTTCTACTAACGTGTTATATTCCACTCATAGAACTACCTTTCTACTGCATGTTATATTTATATTTAACTGTTTCATGCTATATTTAAAGGGGAATGTCACCCATTTTAAGAATTCACACATGTCCTTCCTGCGCCAATACGTCAGTGTTCCTGAACATGCACCACTCTCTCCTAAAGCTAGAAATGAGAGAGGGAACCCTCTAATTTTAGTTTTAGTTTAGTTTATTCATGATCAAATAATACACAGAAAAAACAGGTAGTTAAAAACACAGAGCCATAAAAACAATCAAATATCAATCAAAAACATGTTTAGAAGGGGCGCCCTCGTGGCGCATACCATAGTGCCTGGTGCACCGACGCGGCCGACCCGGGTTCGATCCGAGCTCCCGTCGTTATTTGTCGCATGTCCTCCCCACCTCTCCTCCCGTTTGCCCTCTCCTCTGTCGGTCTTGCGTGACCAATAAAGCTGTAAAAATGCGAAAAAAATTATTAAAAAACATGTATAGAAGGGAAAAAGGAGGGGAGAGGGGGAAAAAAACATCTTGTGACTGTTTTAAATGTGCAAGAGATGTAATACATCATAATACAAAATCAGAAAGGTCTTTATTGTAAGTTTACTTTGCACAGTACAAGGGATTTGTTTTGGTTGTTTGGTGCAACATTAAGGTACAATAAAATAAAATGGAATATATAAATTAAAATTAAAATAGACCACAATAGAATAGAATATAGGACAGGGCTGTTTGCTGAATTTCCCTCGGGATCATTAAAGGATTTCTATTCTATTCTATTCTATTCTATTCTATTCTATTCTATTCTATTCTATTCTATTCTATTATATACAATTGTGCAGGATGCAGTAGAGTATATACACTTAATTAGAATGAAAATACAGTGGACTAGAATATATAGCAGGGCTGTGCAATTGTGCAGTATTGTGCAAAAGGTATGAACAAACAGTGTCATGTTCAGATGCTCACAGTTTTGAGTATATATACAAATATATAGTCCAGGAATGGTGTGTTAGTGTAACACAGTGGGGGGTGTCAGTGGGGGTCCTGAGCCTTGTTGACGAGGCCCACTGCAGAGGGGTAAAATACCCCATGTCACTCGGATGTAAAATCTGGATTTTATGTTTATGTGAGCTCTTACACCCAAATGAGGTTTACATTCTGGTTCAGATCTGTTAGCAATACTAGAATATCAACCTTGTTTATATTAATTAATTAATTAATAATAATAACAATATTAATAATAATATTGATAATACATCAGACTTATATAGTGCTTTTCTGGTTAACCCAAAGACGCTTTACATGGTGGCCCGGGGTTAATAAATTAATAAAAACAACGTAATAATGACAAAATGATTATAAATAAAAATAAATTACACTTAAAATAAGATAGATTTGTGTCAACAAGGGAGAGAAACATAGGGGGGGGGGGGTGACAGCAGTTTAGGAGGGAAAGCCTGTGTGATGAGATGGGTTTTGAGGGCTGTTTTTAATGTTGACAGTGTGGGGGCATTTTTTATGGATTGCAAAGGCATTCCACAGAGAGGGGGCAGCGACAGAGAATGCCCTATCACCCCAGGTTCCACAGAGAGGGGGCAGCGACAGAGAATGCCCTATCACCCCAGGTTCCACAGAGAGGGGGCAGCGACAGAGAATGCCCTGTCACCCCAGGTTCCACACAGAGGGGGCAGCGACAGAGAATGCCCTGTCACCCCAGGTTCCACAGAGAGGGGGCAGCTACAGAGAATGCCCTGTCACCCCAGGTTCCACAGAGAGGGGGCAGCGACAGAGAATGCCCTATCACCCCAGGTTCCACAGAGAGGGGGCAGCGACAGAGAATGCCCTGTCACCCCAGGTTCCACACAGAGGGGGCAGCGACAGAGAATGCCCTGTCACCCCAGGTTCCACAGAGAGGGGGCAGCTACAGAGAATGCCCTGTCACCCCAGGTTCCACAGAGAGGGGGCAGCGACAGAGAATGCCCTGTCACCCCAGGTTCCACACAGAGGGGGCAGCGACAGAGAATGCCCTGTCACCGCAGGTTTGGCAGTTTAGGTGTAATAGTTCAACTAGGTTCATTATATGGCTCGACAGAGTCAGTGCTCCATTCATTGTCTATGGAGCAGCCCCAGATTTTACATCCAGCTGACATCACACTTTCAAGGTTTCGCTCTCTCCGATGTCTTGCTTTAGGAGAGAGAGTTGGTGCATGTCATCCATTTGTTTATTGCTAAGAGACAGGCTTAAATGGAGTTAATAGCTGTGTGATAATTTGGTTCAGCGGAGATGTACAATTGTGTCATCTGCATAACTATGGAAACATAGGCCACGTGAGCGGATCGGCGCGGCCGAGAAATCCGCTCTTCGCTCTTTAAAGCTTGGTCCGCTCCGCTAATCGCTCATGTTGACCCCGCTCCCAAGTCGCTCTCCGCTCGCTCCCCACTCACCTTGAATCGAGCGCTCCCCGCTCCCCGCGCCAGATCGCTCGGCAGTTTTTCTTTTTCTTTTTTGGAGCATGGTGTAAATGAGCTCAAACTACAACAGTCTACACCCCCTGGGCCCCTTAACAATTGTTTGTATTGAGCCGCATTGTAATTGTAGCCATTCTGCAATGTTAAATAACGTTGTTTATCCATTCACTAGTTCTATTAAGCGATGATAGGCTAGCCGAGCCACAATGCTATGGTCGCTGCCATTAACGTTAGCATGTAAGCTAACGTCAACAACAATGGCGTCGATACTTTTTTTAACAGGAGTGAGTGTGGGCGTCATAGATATCTATGGTGGGCGTCTCTACAGTGACGAAGCCTGAACCCTTCTCATTGGTTGAAAATGGCCTTCATGTTTGTACATCGCCATCTGTTGCTTTGGCATTGTACTGCATGTATATATTACATCAACAGTGTTAAACCACTGTGAGCGGCCTGGAGTGGATTGGAGCGGAGGAGAACTCTCGCTCCGGACGTCGCGCCGACTCATTTTAAAACCCACTCCTCGCTCACGTCAAAACAGCCCGCTCCGCGCCCCGCGCCGCTCACGCTCCGATCCGCTCACATGGCCTTGTATTTTTTATTATAATTTCTTTTATTATGTTTTTGGTAGATTTGTATCGTTTTTACTACCGGGCAGTCCGGTAGAGAGAGAGCGAGAGGAAGAACGGGAGACAGAGCGGGGGGAAGACATTCGGCAAAGGACGCCGGGTCCGGGAATCGAACCCGGGTCGGCCGCTTCGCGACGCAGCGTGTTACATGGTTCGCCACTTGGGCGCCCCATACATTGTGTTTTCTAATGATGTCTCAGAGTGGCAGCATGTATAGTGAGAATAATAATGGACCAAGGCAGCTCCCCTGTGGAACTCCGAAGTAGGTGTCATGTTTCTCAGAAGAATGATCTCCCTTTGATATGTTCTGAACCAGTTTAATACATAGTCAGAAAGACCAACTAACCTTTCTAGATGATTTATTAGGATATCATGGTCGATCGTGTCAAACGCTGCGCTTAGATCTAATAGGACGCAAGAGCAGTTTCAGTGCTATGGTGCGTTCTGAAGCCTGATTGGAATTCCTCCATGATGTTGTTTTGTTTGAGAAAGAAGTTTATTTGTATTTAGACAATTTTTTCAAGTATCTTGCTGATGAATGGGAGGTTGGATATCGGCTTATAGTTGGTTAGTACATTACTGTCTGTGATGGATCACGGTTTATGTGTTTCAAGTTCAAGTTTCTTTAATAGTTGTCATACAGAAGTACAGAATACTTTTATACAAAATGCTTCTTACTGTTACGCTCCAGAGACTGTGCAAGACAAGATAAGTATGAAATAAAATAACATAGTATAGCATGTAAATTAGAAGTAAAAAAACGAGGTCACAGTGTTCAGTATAGACATATGTACAATGTTCGATGCAGAATAGACGTAACTGAGTTACCATATAATATACAATACTATGCAGTGTACTAATATACAATACTATATAGTGCAAGGCAGAAATGGGATGAGGTGCAATTTAGGTACAATTTACAGTAGGTGTACGAGTTGTAGTGCAAATCCTTTATCAATAAATATAAAGTGTGTTTGTGTGATCTAATGTGTAGAGTGGGTGCTGCAGTGTGTTGTTTGTTTAAGTGAGTGTGTGCGTGTGGGTGTGTGTGCTGTGTGCATTTGATGGTTGTTGCATAGTGTTTATTGTTCGTTTAGCAGCCTGATGGCCTGGGGATAGAAGCTTCTTCTGAGTCTTTCTGTGCTCGCCTTAAGACTCTGTGGGTTTTATTTTAGTTTATTCTAAGGTCCTTTGGCTTTATTTCATCTTTCTGTGAGGGTCAGCTGTCTATTTGGTCATTCTGTGAGGGACAGCTGTCAATCACTGACCTCTGCAGTTAATTGCCATGCGGCATGGCAGGTGTGTGGGCTTGATTGCCACCTGATTGGTGTCAGGTGTGCAGTGACATTAAGTAGGTTTGGTTGACTCTGTTCCGATGCTTGTCCATTTCATGTTTTTCTCATCAGTATAGAGGAGTGTCCCAAGCTCATGCTTCCAGGGTGTTTTCTTGTCTAGTGCTATTGTTTTTCTTGTTGTTTTCAACTGCAAGGCAGTGGTGGTTATTTTGGGATTTTTACCCAGTTATTTTATACTTGTGTTTTGTGTTTCCTACAGTTTTTATTTTTATTTATTTTATTCTTGTGTTTTCCCCCACCCGCTCTCATTGCTCAGCAATTCCAGTGGTTACCTGGGGTAACTTTAAGATCCCCCTTTTGGTTAGCCCCTTTCGTGACTTTCGGTTTGCAAGCCTGGGGCTTTTGTGACCGCAGTCACTTATTTACCTGCCGCTACCACCCATGAAAATAACAACCAAGCGTGATCGCGGGGCTGGGGGTGTGTCAAAAATATATCAGATATGAATTTCAAAGATACCCAGCATACAATATGGGTTTAACACAGCTTCACGATGGGTTCTGGAAGCTCGGAGTTGCTCATAAACATTTTAAATCATTTTTATAAAACGAGTGTACTCACAGAGCGAACCTTGGCAAAATGGCTGGTGCGTCCGGCAATCACTGCGCTCCCTATAGGTCCCTGTTGGTCATTACAACAATATACAGGAGACGCGCTCAGCAGATTCTACCCTGTAATGGCCTATAGGTAATGACCAACAGGGACCGACAGGGAGCGCAGTGATTGCCCGACGCACCAGCCATTTTGCCAAGGTTCGCTCTGTGAGTACACTCGTTTTATAAAAATGATTTAAAATGTTTATGAGCAACTCCGAGCTTCCAGAACCCATCGTGAAGCTGTGTTAAACCCATATTGTACGCTGGGTATCTTTGAAATTCATATCTGATATATTTTTGACACACCCCCAGCCCCGCGATCACGCTTGGTTGTTATTTTCATGGGTGGTAGCGGCAGGTAAATAAGTGACTGCGGTCACAAAAGCCCCAGGCTTGCAAACCGAAAGTCACGAAAGGGGCTACCTTTTGGTGTGTGTCTGCGTGTGTGTCCTACACCCCCCCCCCCCCCAATCCTGACACTGTCTAGTTTTGGTTTCTTTAGTAAGGGTCTTGCGACGGCTGTCATAATAACATAATAAAAACATAATCTCCTAATGGACAGCCAGTATGGTTTTAGAACAGCTAGATCTACCTCCATGGCATTAATGGAGCTTGTAGAGGAAATAATGGACGGTATAGAGAGAAAGAAATATGTATTAGGAATATTCATTGACCTAAAAAAAGCTTTTGATACAATTAGATCATGAGATTTTACTGAAAAAGATGGACAGGTTTGGTGTCAGAGGGGTTGCTCTAGAGTGGCTGAAAAGCGATACAGTAGTAACAGGCAGCAATTTGTTGATTGAAAACTTTATTAACAGATTGCAGAATGGGTACAATACAGTACAGCTCAATACACACAATTGTTAAGGGGATGCAGACCAGAGAAAGACTTTCGTCTTGTTTACATCAGGGTCCCCCATTTTCAATTCATCAGGACATATATGACATACATGACATACAGATAGACAGTACTGCTACATCTATACATTTATGACATACCAGATTTGCAAATACAGTACTGTTTGTGATACAAAAAGAGTCCAGAAAAGAGAGTATATACATTTGACGTAAAAACTGTACATTGGAGGAGGTTGGGTAGGTGGGGTGGGGCTGGGTGGGGGGGGCTGTACATTGGAGGTGGTTGGGTGGGTTGGGTGGGGGGGGGGTTGGGTAGGAGGGGTGGGGGGGGGGAACACTGTACAACTGTACAAGCAAAACTGTACATTGAAATATTGACAAAACCATACTTGGTAATTTACTGTACATTGGAGGGGGTTGGGTTAGGACATTTACAGGGACCAGTTTCCAATTGCAGTCTCCCGTAGGTGTTCTTTGAGAGTGGTTTTGAAAGTGGGTAGTGATTCACATTCCTTTACAGCTTTGGGTAGGGCGTTCCACATTGATGTGGCATAATTGCGAAACGTGTTTAGTCCCTTGTTTGAGCCGAATCTGGGTTTAACATGATTTGTGGAGCTCCCTCTGGTGTTGTGATCGTGGTATTCACTGACCTTTGGGAAGTATTTTGACATGTACATGGGTACCTTGGTCATGTAGTGTATCTTGTAGACCAGGCCCATTGCAAGTTGCTGTACTCTGTCATCTACTCTAAGCCATCCTAGGTTGTCAAAGTGGGCAGGGGTGAGGTGGGTTCTAGGAGTAAGGTCAAGCAGTAGTCTGACCAGTTTGTTTTGAGATGTTTGTAATTTTGTTTTTAGCGCCTTTGAGGTGCTTTGGTACCATGAGGTGCAAGCATAGTCGTAGTACCCTTGAATGAGTGCTCCTGCCAGAGTCTTCAGGGTATTCTTGTTTACCAGAGAGGAGATCCGGTACAAGAATCGAGTTCGTTGGTTGACTTTTTTTATTACATTGGATGCCATTTTGTCACAGGAAAGATTAGCCTCTAGAATGGAGCCCAGGTAGGTAATTTCATCTGTTCTGATGGGTCAGCATAAGTCACAATGCTTAAACATTATGTTGTGTTCCACGGGGGTCAGTATTGGGACCCAAATTGTTCATTTTATACATAAATGATATATGTAAAGTCTCTGACATACTGAAACTTGTTGTCTTTGCGGATGACACAAACATTTTATGTTCGGGGGATGACCTTCAGCAGCTTTCAGAAGTGGCAAACAAAGAAATGGACAAATTAAAAGGTTGGTTCGACACAAATACGTTATCACTCAATTTGAGAAAAAAAACAACTTCATGATATTTGGAAATTGTAAAATAAACACTGATCCTCAACTGAAAATTGATAATGTAAAAATTGAGAGAGTATATACAAACAAGTTTCTAGGGGTTTTAATAGACCACAAACTCTGCTGGAAACCCCATATAAAATATTTGTGTTCAAAGTTAGTGAGAAGTATTGGTATACTGGGCAAGACTAGATATATCCTGAATCAGAAAACTCTATATACATTATATTGCACACTCATTGTACCATACAGTATCTATCATATTGTGTTGAAACCTGGGGAAATACGTATAAAAGCAACTTACAAAAGATATGCACACAGCAAAAAAGAGCCATACGAATAGTTAGTACATCATGGTAGATATTTAGATCACACAAATAGTCTGTTTGTAAAGAGTCAAACATAAAAATTCATGGACTTAATCAAATTCAAATAAAAATTATGTTTCTGGCTATAAAAAACAAATTACCAAGCAACATTCAAAACATTTTCATGGCTAGTAGAGAGAGTGTTTATAATTTTAGAGAGACATTAGCTTTAAAGCAACCTATGGGGTACGTACAACTCTTAAAAGTATGTGCATTGCAGTTTGTGGGGTATCAGTCTGGAATGGTCTGGATGTGAGTATAAAATTAAGCAAAAATATCAATACATTTAAAGGTAGCTATAAACAAGCACTTATGGACACATATAAGAGAGAGAAGCTTGAGCAGTAATATGACTGCCTAATACATATTTTTCTCTTTGACTATTTACCTTTTTGTTTTTTAAACTTGTTTTATGTTATATGTTCGAGACAAATAAAAATCAAATCAAATCAAATAAAAAAATGCGTCTTGGAAAATGCCTGTCAGAAGCGATGTATTTATAATATTTAGGACATGACTTGCAATACAATATTCGCTTTAAAAAATGCTGTGGGTATAGGGTCAACACAGGAAGATGAGGAGTTACATTCCATGACAGTTTTGTAAAGCTCAGTTGAGCTTTACAAAGCAAACATTTTCCTATGGTTACTTTTTCGCAGGGTTTGCTGATGGTGTCCATGTTTGTATCAGGACTAATGCTGGCTCTAATTGAAGTTATTTTGTTATTGAAGAATAATGCTAGTTCTTCACATTTTGATGCAGATGACTGTGGATTCTTTGTTATAGGCAGTCATGGCTTACTTATATATATCGCAGTTATATATATATTTTTTTTTCGTTTTCAGCAGCTCTACAGATTCTCTTTGTCTGACCAACACTGCTATTATTTAACCATGGCGAGATTTTGTCACTTGACTTTTTCTTTTTTTACCTTTAATGGAGCAACAGCATCCAGTGTATATGATAGGGTGTTGTTGAGATTTTTAACTTTGCAGTTTAAAGAACAGTCCAGGCTGGATGGTTCAGTTTGTGTCATGATGTTTGAGAACTTCTCTTCTGCGATGTCATCTAGTACTCTTCGCTTTACAACGGTTAGGGGGGAATGCAATTTAATTTCTCTGTATGTCTTGTACATTATGAGAAGCGACAATAAAGCTGACTTTGACTTTGACTTACCGTTTTTGTCTCTGTTAGTGTTAAGTTTAGGTTAGCATTGAAGAATACACAGTGATGGTCAGATATAGGTAATTCGATTACTGATACTTTATCAATGTTCAGCCTTGTTGTTATCACTATAGGGTCATGGCTGACGGATGCAGTGAGAGAACAAAGACAGGTCCTGAGAGCAGCTGAGAGGAAGTATAGAAAGTCACGCCTCACTGCTGACATCGCCACATATCACAACCTCTTGTTAACATTCTCCAAAACCATTACTACTGCCAAAGCTTCTTTCTTTCACCATATAGGCTTGAGGCCTCTGCTAAGAACCTTCGCAAACTGCATGCTACCATGTCCTCCCTCCTCACTCCCCCCCCACCCCCTCCCCCCTCATCTCTCTCTGCCGAAGACTTTGCAATCTTCTTTGAGGAAAAAGTGGAGAACATCTGCAGCTCCTTCTCCCAACCCCCACACAGAGAACCTCATCCTTCACTCTGTCATATTTCTCTCCCATTACAGAAGCTGAGACCCTGACACTGGTAACGTTGAACCGTCATACTACATGCCAGCTGGATCAGATACCCTCCCCACTCCTCCAGACCATAGCACCAGACATCCTCCCATTCCTAACTGCAACCATCAACTCCTCCCTCAACTCGGGGGTGGTCCCCACCTCCCTAAAACAAGCCAGAGTCACACCGCTCCTAAAAAAAACAACCATGAACCCCACCACCGTCATAGGCAACTATCGTCCTTGTCTCTCTTCTCTCCTTCCTTTCTAAAACACTTGAACGTGCTGTATCCAACCAACTTACTGCTTATCTATTACAGAATGATCTCCTAGACCCTAATCAGTCAGGCTTCAGGACTGGCCACTCCACAGAAACGGCCCTCATTGCGGTAACAGAGGCACTTCACTTAGAAAAAGCGAAAGGCCTCTCCTCTGTCCTGATTCTCCTAGACCTATCTGCAGCCTTCGACACAGTCAACCATCAAATCCTCCTTGCGTCCCTCGCAGGAATGGGAGTGGCTGGCTCTGCGCTGACATGGCTGACATCATACCTCAATGACCGCTCCTACCAAGTGTCATGGAGAGGGACCCTGTCGGCCACCCGCCCCCTGCGGATGGGTGTCCCCCAGGGCTCGGTCCTAGGACCCCTTCTCTTCTCCCTCTACACTAAATCTCTGGGTAACATTATCACGTCTCATGCCTTCTTGTATCATTGCTATGCCAATGATACTCAACTCTTCCTCTCCTTCCCTCCCTCGGATATCCACGTCTCTGAGCAGATCTCGGCCTGTCTGTCCGACATCTCCGCCTGGATGACGACCAACCACCTCAAACTGAACCTAAGCAAAACAGAATTGCTCCACCAGCCGGCCAAATCCTCCCCCCTGACGACCTTTCCATCACAGTCGAGAATGCAGCTGTGACCACATCCCCGACCACCAAGAACCTTGGTGTTGTCCTCGACAACCAGTTGAACTTCTCTGCTCACATCGCAGCGACAACCAGAACCTCCTGAGCAACGTCAGAAGGATCCGCCCCTTCCTGACAACAGAAGCCAGCCAACTCCTCGTCCAATCAACAGTCATCTTCCGCCTTGACTACTGCAACGCACTGCTTGCTGGCCTTCCGGCCACTGCCACCAAGCCTCTTCAACTCATTCAGAAAGCAGCGGCCCGCCTGATCTCAAACCTACCGAAGTCGGCCCATGTCACCCCACTTCTTAGGGACCTGCACTGGCTCCCCATTTCCGCACAAATCCGCTTCAAGGCCCTCGACCTGGCGTACCGTGCTGCAAAGGGAACCGCTCCCGCCTACCTCCGGTCAATGGTCTCTAACTACACACCCTCAAGACCCCTAAGCTCTGCATCTTCTGGCCATTTCAGACCCACTCCTATCCGAGCTCCGGGAGGGTCATCAAGGAGAAGCTGCCTATTCTCAGTCCTTGCCCCACAATGGTGGAACGAACTGCCCACCACAGTTAGGACAGCCGAAACCCGTCCAATCTTTCCCTGTCGACTAAAGACGCACTTCTTCAACCATTATCTGATTTTGTTTTATTTTTTATATCTAACCCTAACTAACCTTATTGTCATGCACTTATATATTTCATAATATACTAACCTACACTGTAGCACTCAACACTTTGATAAACATTGTTACTCAGCTGATAGATTTGTGCCCTTCCTGATGACTTGTCATACAGAACTTGTAAGTCGCTTTGGATAAAAGCGTCAGCTAAATGACTAAATGTCAATGTAAAAAATGTAGGGTGTTACCATGTTGGTGAGTGGGTTCATTTACATGTTCACAGCTCAAAGCTGTCCAGTAGCTCAATAGCCTTGGGGTCGTTCTTCTTATTTATATGAATATTCAGATCTCCATGTATGATTCATCTTTCACATCTAATGATACCGACTGAGATTACCTCTGATAATTCCTGCAGAAATATTGATTGAGTATTTTGGTGGCCGGTACAATGTGATGATTAGCAAAGACAGTTCAGCTTTGAGCTCAATAGCAAGATATTCAAATGATGTAAATTCACCAATGTCAATGTCATTACATACAAAGGATAAAATAGCGGCAACCCCTCCCCCTTTCCTATTTTGTCTGACCGATTGATAATACTTTGGATAATAATTTGGAGGGCAGGCTTGTATCAGCGTTGTCGCACCAGTAATGTAATTTAGTCAGGTCTCGACTAGGAACATGCATTGCAAATTCTTAGTTATCAGATCATTGATTAAGAAAGATTTGTTGCTCAACGATCTAACATTCAGAAGGGCCATTGTCAGTGATTTTGTGATGGCGGTGTGGCCGGCCTTGGCTGAGCGATGATGGGTCTGAGGTTGCTAAGTGTTTTACAGTATGTGTCAAGCCTTTCTTCTTGAATCTGATAGTAGTGAGAACAGGAACAGCATGGTTTGTTATCGGAACAAACTGATAGCAGTTTGGGGTAAAGGCCATGCCTCCAACAGTTTGCATCCATCAAAATAACAGTTTAAAGTAGGGCTCTCGCGTTAATTAGATTAATTAATTACACAGCAAATTATCGCGTTATGAAAATTAACTAAATAATTTTTTTATAAATAATTATTATTATAATTATTTTTTGTTTTATCTCATTCATTCCATAAGACCGTAGAATAAACATTTACAAACATTTTTTTTTAAATGGACCATTTGCATGTTCTTGGTATCTGATTCTAGGGACATCTATGGATCTTAGGGAATGTATTCCCAGTGTCAGAAATACTGTGTCTGTTACTAGGCTTGAGTAAATTCTAATGAACCAAATGAGAATATCAATTCAATTTTTTTTGACTGTGAATAACACCATGCTAAAATTGACCAGACCTGAAAAATCTAAGCAAATGAATAAAGGGAAGATGATTAAACAGAAGGTTTTGTAGATACAGTACTGAATTCTGCCATCCGGACACATGCAATTTGAAATATGATTATAGAATATAAAATATCAGGCCTAAAATGGTTATGCGATTAAAATGCGATGAATTAGATTAATTAATTAATTACAAATCCTGTAACCTACACTGCTTGTAGGTCTGTGTACAACTGTACCGGCGTATCACACTCTCGCTCTGCTACTTCTCCTGTCCTGTTACTGCCGACTCGCGCTGCTTGCACCCTCTACAGTATATATACTCAAAACTGATCTCTATAGAGCTCAGCCGATTCACCTGTCCAGAATCAATGCGCCTGCTCTGGGCAAGTCTGAACTTGTCTGAACATGTCTAGAAACCATGTCTAGGGGGGCTCGTCTATGGCGCCTACAACATCAAGGGTGGGACCCAATGAGGCGAGCGAAGAATACTATTATGCAAACAGATGGCGTAAAAATATATATCTTGTATATATAAACAATATACAAGTTATACAAAATAATAAACGCAGACTTTCAGTGTTAATCTGGACCTTCAGAACAGTAGTGTTGCAGACTAACAGTTTAGGCTTGGGCGGTATGACGGTATTACGGTATACCAGGGTATTTAGAAATCCCGACGGTATTGAAAAGCAATACCATCAAAATCACAGATCCAACGGAATTTTAACAGTGGTTGGTTGTACCCGTTTCTGGAGGTCAATAACGGACAAACTTTCAGATCTGTGTGGCTTAACTATCCCATTCACAGCTGTTACGCTACTCCTGAACGATATAACGACACTACCCGCGTCCGTACAACTGAAAAGGGTTGTCCTAGCGGGCGTCACAGCAGCGAAGAAGCTTATAGCAATGAGATGGAAGGAGCCTGAGAAGCTGACAATGATCAACTGGTCCCTAACTCTATTGGATGTGATTTATCTTGAGATATCCACGGCTCGGGTGATTGGGGTAGGGCAGGCTGGCATTGACCTGTGGTTCGCAGCAGCTGAGAAGGTAAAGACCGCCGTGTGCGGCTGAGCGGGGTTGGGGCGCTTGATCGGGGGGGTCCGGCGGTCTCTGGGGAGGGGGAGGAGGAAATGTCTTGTCTGTCTTGGTTTTTGTCTTGTCCTTCTTAACTTTGGCTGGGGGGATTTTAGGGGGGGTTGGTATTTAGCTATTCTGCGCTATATGTCAATTCACATGCCATCTCCCCAAGGGACTAATATTGGCAGACTGATTGACCTGTCAACCAACTTGGAAGAGGAATTTCTTTCTTCTTACACTTTACCGTCTGCGAGTTTGGCAGTCTTGAACATGTGTAAGGGACCTAGGCTATCTACAGTAAATCTGCGACAACACTCTCATAAACAATCTTTTAAGTCACTCCACTTTGTAAAGGTGGGGAAAGGTTGCCATGTCTTGAAGACCCCCTTTTTGTTATTGAAGTAGCCACCTATATTTGATAGGTTGGACGCTGTTTCTTTTTCTTTTTGTCTTATAATTTATTATTCTGTATTATTATTGTTTGTTATTCTCCTGTGAAGTTATGTTTTTTGTTACTGTGGTTATTGTGTTGTCCTGTTTCATGTAATTAATAATAAAAAAAATTTGATCAAAAAAAAAAACAGTGGTTGGTTGTAGTGCACTGCACACACGCGCCAGCAGAGGGCGAGACCAGTCCTCACTATTGGAGCGAGCTGGTTGCTGGTAGCTGGTTGTCTACACACAGGAGGAGGAGGGGAAACCCCGCTTCACTGGAAATTAAATGAGACGCGCTTACCGTTGCTGCCTGGTGCTGCGGGCTAACTGGCTGTTCTGAGACCTAACTGTTGTGTATGTGTATCACAACGGTGGTCACGCTTTACGGTAATGTTGCGACAGTGCTGTGAAAATACCGTAAAGCGTTGTGGTAACGAGAGTGTGTTGTTGTGGACTGGTGGAGCAAGCAAATAAACGGTAAAACGTTACGTCGCAGTCCGGTGCGTTTTTGAATACACAATACTAACGTTACTAGTATTAGGGTGCTGCGGGGCTCCTGGCTACCATTCTGAGAGTTAACGTTAGTAGTACTAGGATGCTGTGGGCTTCTGGCTAGTGGCTACCATTCTGAGAGCTAATGATAGTAGCACTCGGATGCTGCGGGCTAACTGGCCATCTCCGCGATTTGTTTACTTGGTAACATGGGTTGCCCCCCCCCCCCCCCCCCCCCCCCCCCCGCTGATGAAAATAAAAGTCATACCGTCATATACCGTACACCGGGGTATTAGGTAATCAAGATATAGCGGTGTGAAAAAAATTATACCGCCCAGGTCAGCATGCACTCAAGTGTGCAGTGAAACACAGATGAGTGCATGCGATAGCAACTGAACATTTTGAAAGAGATAGAGCTGATAGCGAATATATTTGAGGCACAGGGGCGGCGCAAAGAGGGTCGCGTCCTCCCCGTCTTAATCACGGGACCTCGATATGATAAGGTGGCTCTGTCTTCTCTGGCAGAGATGCGTAATGATCATTGGTATTTATGAACTTGGAAAGTCGGCCCTTTGTTTTAGTTCAGTACTTCTTGGAATGATCTTCAACATTAAAACTAAAAATGTATTCTCTGCTGACCTGTGGACAGTTTAGAGCCATGACCTTAAACCTCCCTGATACATAATGTAACTGTTTTAACAGATTTTAACATCAATTGATTTTCTTGAGTTTAAATAAAGGTTTGAATGAATCTGTAATGCCGTCAAATATTACTATTGGTGGGCGGCTGATTGGCGCAGTGGGCAAGGCGCTCGCCACTAACGCAGGAGACGCTGGGTTTGAGCCCAGCTCTCGGCGTTGCTACTGGCAAGTGTTAGAGGGTGGGAAAGCTGGTGGGTGGGGATTGGACGTTGTGGACAGCGACTCCTACAGGTCGGTTTGGTGACGCCGGTGCGGCGGAAGCAGGAAGTAGCGGGGGCAGCGTGAGCCTCCCACGCGTTACTCCTCGCCACTGAGAGTTCGAGCTGCTGCTGTGAAAAGATGCGACAGGCTGCCTCCTCGTGTACCGGAGGGGACACGTGATGCAAGGCTTCTATCCTCAGTACAACCGACCAGTGGGAGGCATAGTCTAGCAACGTTCAAGACAGGGGAGGGAAGAATTGGATAATATGAAATTGGGATGGGAGAAAAATTGAAAATGGGGAGAAAAAGTGGATAAAAAAATATATTATATATTGGTATTGGTATCAAATATTGGTGTTGGTGTTTGAGGGATGATTTTGAGTGTTTTATGTCTGTCTGTCTGTCTGTCTGTCTGTCTGTCTGTCTGTCTGTCTGTCTGTCTGTCTGTCTGTCTGTCTGTCTGTCTGTCTGTCTGTCTGTCTGTCTGTCTGTCTGTCTGTCTGTCTGTCTTTCTGTCTGTTCTGTCTGTCTGTCTGTTGTTCTGTCTGTCTGTCTGTCTGTCTGTCTGTCTGTCTGTCTGTCTGTCTGTCTGTCTGTCTGTCTGTCTGTCTGTCTGTCTGTCTGTCTGTCTGTCTGTCTGTCTGTCTGTCCTGTCGTCTGTCGGTCTACTACAGTTTACCCAACACTCAAACCATCACTGTGACCCTGTTCCATCTGTTTAGGTTTTAAAGGGTGTAGTTGAACAGAGCAGCGTGTCGGTCAGTGGGCCAGTGAGAGTGAGGCACAGAAGACCGGCAGGGCTCGGCAGCCGGGAGGCAAGAAGCCAGATGAGGGATCTGGGTGGGTGGTGCAGTGGGGCCTGGGTGGGCGGGGCCAGGGGGGGGGGGGGGGGGGGGGGGGGTCATGTGTGCAAGCCTGACATGCCTTCAGACACTCTGTGTATCCCCTTCTAAATCAGTCCTTCAGGCAGACAGTGAAAACTTAGCAGAGCAGCAAAGGCTGTAAACTACAGGACTAGCAACTGTCAAACATTCACACATTCATCACACAGGAGTTTGCCGAGGAGGTGTTGAGGTTAGCGTTAGGCTGAGCCTACTGTAGGTGTGTTTTACACCAACACTGGTTTGAATCAGTGTTTGTTAAAGTATCAGGGGAGCCATCCGGGCTAGCGCTGTGTTTAAGCGTGGGGCAGGGGCAGGGACGGGGGCAGGGACAGGGCCAGGGGCAGGGGGCAGGGACAGGGGTAGGGGCAGGGACAGGGACAGGGACAGGGGCAGGGGCAGGGGACAGGGGCAGTGGCAGGGGCAGGGACAGAGACAGACAGAGACAGGGACAGGGACAGAGACAGACAGGGACAGGGACAGAGACAGAGACAGGGACAGAGACAGGGACAGAGACAGAGACAGGGACAGAGACAGAGACAGAGACAGGGACAGAGACAGAGACAGGGACAGAGACAGAGACAGAGACAGGGACAGAGACAGGGGCAGAGACAGAGACAGGGACAGAGACAGGGACAGAGAGAGAGACAGAGACAGACAGGGACAGAGACAGGGGCAGAGACAGACAGGGACAGAGACAGAGACAGGGACAGAGACAGGGGCAGAGACAGAGACAGGGACAGGGACAGACAGGGACAGAGACAGAGACAGGGGACAGGGACAGAGACAGGGACAGGGACAGAGACAGGGACAGAGACAGACAGGGACAGAGACAGAGACAGGGGACAGAGACAGACAGGGACAGGGGCAGAGACAGGGACAGAGACAGGGGACAGGGACAGAGACAGGGACAGGGACAGAGACAGAGACAGAGACAGGGACAGAGACAGGGGCAGAGACAGAGACAGGGACAGAGACAGGGACAGAGACAGGGGCAGAGACAGACAGGGACAGAGACAGAGACAGGGACAGAGACAGGGGCAGAGACAGAGACAGGGACAGAGACAGAGACAGGGGACAGGGACAGAGACAGGGACAGGGACAGAGACAGGGACAGAGACAGACAGGGACAGAGACAGAGACAGGGGACAGAGACAGACAGGGACAGGGGCAGAGACAGGGACAGAGACAGGGGACAGGGACAGAGACAGGGACAGGGACAGAGACAGGGACAGAGACAGACAGGGACAGAGACAGAGACAGGGGACAGAGACAGACAGGGACAGGGACAGAGACAGGGGCAGAGACAGGGACAGAGACAGGGGACAGGGACAGAGACAGAGACAGGGACAGGGGACAGACAGGGACAGAGACAGGGACAGAGACAGACAGGGACAGAGACAGGGACAGGGACAGAGACAGGGACAGGGACAGAGACAGAGACAGGGACAGGGACAGGGACAGAGACAGAGACAGGGACAGGGACAGAGACAGAGACAGAGACAGAGACAGGGACGGGGACAGAGACAGGGACAGAGACAGGGATGGGGACAGAGACAGAGACAGGGACAGAGACAGAGACAGAGAGAGAGACAGAGACAGAGACAGGGACAGAGACAGGGACAGAGACAGAGACAGAGACAGGGACAGGGACAGAGACAGAGACAGAGACAGGGACAGGGACAGGGGACAGGGACAGGGACAGGGACAGGGGTAGGGGCAGGGGCAGGGGCAGGGACAGGGACAGGGACAGGGGTAGGGGCAGGGACAGGGACGGGGGCAGGGGCAGGGACAGGGACAGGGACAGGGGGCAGGGGGCAGGGGACAGGGACAGGGACAGGGGACAGGGACAGAGACAGAGACAGAGAGAGAGACAGAGACAGGGACAGAGACAGGGACAGAGACAGAGACAGAGACAGAGACAGGGACAGAGACAGGGACAGAGACAGAGACAGGGACAGGGACAGGGACAGGGGACAGGGACAGGGACAGGGGACAGGGACAGAGACAGGGACAGGGACAGAGACAGAGACAGAGACAGGGACAGAGACAGAGACAGGGACAGGGACAGAGACAGAGACAGGGACAGGGACAGGGACAGGGACAGAGACAGGGACAGGGACAGGGACAGGGACAGGGATGGGGACAGAGACAGAGACAGGGACAGAGACAGGGACAGAGACGGGTCTAAATCTGTCCCCCGGCAGACGACCTCAGGCGTTAGGAGAGCTGGTAAAGTCATATTTCACTCCGGTGTAATATTTTCTCCTATTCATATAATGTCTGCTGTGACCTTTAACCAGCCATTAACCTCTGAAAACCTCTAACACTGCAGCCTTAATATATATATATATATTTTTTCACGAAATCACCATGTTTTCTAACCCAGATTTTGAGGAACTAAATATAAGATTTGACTTGACATACACAATATTTGATATTTATTATATATTAAGAGGCTTTAATTAAGAGGCTTTATGTATAAGATCTTAGTGTGAGGGAAAAGTGTGGTTAATATGTGGTTGTTGTCATTCATTCATTCATTCATTTAGATGACAGAATTGTGTGCAACGTTATCACATTATCATAATATTATCACGATACAATACTTTATGATACGATACGTTACGATAAGATAAGATACGATACGATACGATATGGTATTTTCTTATGCCAAAGTATAAACAAAGTCTCAAGCGCGCCCCGGTAGTCACGCGAGATGTGCAGCGCTGGTCTGTAGAATCAGAGGGCACACTCCAAGCTGCACTAGAATGCACAGACTGGAGTGTGTTCCGTGATAACACAGCCAATATTAATGACTACACTGAAACGGTGCTTGACTTTGTCTGTACTCTGGTAGAAGAAACAATCCCCTCTACCACAATTAGAGTTTACCCAAACCAAAAGCCCTGGGTAGATAAATCCGTCCGTGAGGCTCTGAAAGTGCGCACCTCAGCCTACAATGCCGGGCTTGTGACAGGCAACATGAACACAACGAGATACAACGTAAGGAGGTCAGTAATAGAGGCAAAACGGCGTTACAGGGATAAAGTTGAACTTCAGTTTGAACAGGCTGACTCCAGAGGTATGAGGCAGGGCCTCAGAACGATGACAAAGGCACCTCCCTCAAGCTGAACAGTGACATCTCCTTAGCAAATTATCTCAATACCTTCTATGCAAGGTTTGAGGCTATGAATAACAACACCAGCCTACAAAACCACTGCAATGGAGGGGGGGGGGCACTGCTGATGGAGACTCAGTGTTCAGGATATGAGGTGAGGAGGACCTTTAAGAAAGTGAATATCAGGAAGGCAGCAGGACCGGACGGCATCCCCGGCCGCGTCCTAAAAGTCTGTGCCGACCAACTGGCCCCGGTATTCACTGACATATTTAACCTGTCCTTAGAACAGGCTGTCATCCCCACCTGTCTGAAGAAGTCCACCATTATCCATGTACCCATGACTACCGCCCTGTAGCTCTCACCTCCATAGCCATGAAGTGCTTTGAGAAGCTAGTGAAGGGCTACATCTGTTCCTCCCTCCCCATCAACCTGGACCCCCTGCAATTTGCATATCGTCCCAACAGGTCCACGTAGGACGCCATAGCCCATGTGCTGCACACAGCAGCATCACACCTGGACAAGAGGCAGGGAAACTATGTGAGAATGCTGTTCATCGACTACAGCTCAGCATTCAATACCATAGTCCCCTCCAAACTCATAGCCAAGCTCAGGGACCTGGGCTTGAACTATGACCTCTGCCAGTGGGTTTTGGACTCCCTGACGGTTAGACCCCAGGTGGTGAGAGCAGGCAACTGCACCTCCTCATCCATCACGCTCAACATAGGGGCCCCCCAGGGCTGTGTTCTGAGTCCCCTCCTCTACTCGCTGTACACACACGACTGTGTGGCACAGTGGAACAACAACACAATCATCAAATTTGCTGATGACACAGTAGTGGTGGGCCTGATCTCTGCCAACGACGAGAGGGCCTACCTGAAAGAGGTAAAGAATCTGTCGCAGTGGTGTCAGGAGAACTGCCTCTCCCTGAACGTCAGCAAAACAAAAGAGATGATTGTGGACTTCAGGAGGTCGGGGGTCAGGGACTACAGCCCCCTCAGCATCGATGGGGCACCGGTTGAGAGAGTGAACAGTTTTAAGTACCTCAGAGTCCACATATCCGATGGACCACACACATTGACAGTGTTGTTAAGAAGGCACGGCAACGCCTCTACTTCCTTAGGCGCCTAAGGAAGTTCCAAGTCAGAAGATCCTTAAGAACTTCTACTCATGCACAATAGAGAGCATCCTGACTGGCAATATCACCTCCTGGTTTGGGAATAGCACCGCACAAGACCGTAGCAGACTACAGAGAGTGGCCCGTTCGCACAATTGGAGGGGGGGCTTCCCACTCTCCAAGACATTTACAACAAGCGGTGCATGGGTAAGGCTAAGAGAATAATCAAAGACTCCAGCCACCCAAACAACTGCCTTTTTGAACTGCTGCGGTCAGGCAAGCGATACCGGAGTCTCATGGCAAGCACAGAGAGACTCAGAAGAAGCTTCTATCCTCAGGCCATCAGAATGCTAAATGACAATAACACTATGTAACAACCATCAAATGCACTCACAGCACACACATCCACACGCACACACTCACTTTAAACAAACAACTCACTGCAGCACCCACTTTACCCACTTTAGAACACCTAAACACACTTTATATTTATTGGTAAAGAATTTGCACTACAACCCATAATATTATTACACCTTACTGTAAATTGTACCTAAATTGTACCTCATCCCATTTCTGCATTGTACTCTATAGTATATAGTATATTGTATTGTAACTCAGTTACTTTTCTACTCTGCATTGTACATTGTATATATGTATATATTGGATACTTTTGTCTACGTACTTGACTTCTATTTTATATTTACTATACTTCTTTTATACTTATCTATTTTTATCTAGCACAATCTCTGGAGCAAAACAGAAAGAAGCATTTTATATAAAAGTATTCTGTACTTCTGTATGACAACTAATAAAGAAACTTGAACTTGAAACTTGGTACAATACGGTACGATAATATTGAATTGTCGTATTGTATCGACAGTCTGAGATGTAAATGTTTAAAATATTGCAGACCTGTCATCATTACCACATACTGAGAGTGAACTATTGGAGTGGCTTCTTACCACATTCAAGTTCAAGTTTCAAGTTTCGTTGTCATACAAAAATACAGGATACTTTTATATGAAATGCTTCTTTCTGTTTTTATCCTGAGAGTGTGCTAGATAAAAATAGATAAGTATAAAATAAGTATAAAATAGAAAGTCAAGTACGTAAACAAGTGTAAACAAAAGTGTTCAATATATCAATATACATACAATATACAATGCAGAGTAGATAAAAAGTAACTGAGTTACAATATACAGTACAATGCAGAAATGGGATGAGGTACAACTTAGGGTAAGGTACAATGAGGTATGAGGTATATCTCTTTACCAATAAATATAAAGTGTGTTAAAGTGTCTAAAGTGGGTAAAGTGGGTGTTACGGTGCGTGTTTATTTAAAGTGAGTGTGTGGAGATGTGTGTGCTGTGAGTGTGTTTGATGGTTTGTTACATAGTGTTATTGTCGTTGAGCATCCTGATGGCCTGGGCCCAGGAGTTCAAAACTTTTAATCCCTATCTGATCGGATCAGATTTGGATTAATTCATTTCAACTCATTATGAATTGAAAATGGGGGACCCTGATGTAAACAAGACAAAAGTCTTTCTCTGGTCTGCATCCCCTTAACAATTGTGTGTATTGAGCTGTACTGTACTGTACCCATTCTGCAATCTGTTAATAAAAATGTTCAATTAATCAATCAATCAATAGGGATTACAAGTTTTGAACTCCTGGGGGGATAGAAGCTCCTTCTGAGTCTCTCTGTGCTTGCCATGAGACTCCGGTATCGCTTGTTAACATTAACACCTGTTGCATTTGACGAGTCCTTTCTGTAGACTTGCTGAGCGGTGAGCGTGTTGCTTGTTTGGGGATTTGAACACACGTGGTACGGGAGACCCATGAGTTATTAATACACCCGGAGCTTCGACTGGGCCTCCCACGCTGAACATTCCATCATAAAGCATTTTGTGCCCACTGCCCCGGTACCGGGGGGATGACGTCGAGATAGAATACACACCGGCTTCACTTACATTCCACTTTATTAAGTTAAGTTAATACAGTTATGGAAATAATTGTATTTATGCACAAAATACCAGATGCACTGAGTTTATGTTTGCAGTTTGATCTGTCTACAAGAGGCTTTTATAGAAAAGTTTAAATTATATTCTAAAATGCATCTACAAATACATACCCTATGTAGATACATATATTAAACATGCATCTACAAATATAGCCTATACACAAATACAGATGTAGATACACATACTAAAATGCATCTAAAAATACATAGCCTATACACAAATACAGATGTACTGTAGATACTAGGCCTGTCCCCGACTAAGGATTTGTATAGTCGACTTTGATTGGATTATTATTATTTTTTGGATAATTGTGGGGGGTGCTTAATGTCTGATGTAACTTAAGCACCCCCCACAGCCCAATCAGACATTAAGCACCCCCCACAGCCCAAATGGAATGATCCCCGCCCAAAAAACAGAGAGATTGGCAGTCAACTACGGCTCCTTTCGGTCAATTAGTCGACTATTCGACTAGTCGAGGTCAGCCCTAGTAGATACATACGAATTACATCCACAATTGGATAGCCTATAGAATACATTATGCAAATACAAAATACAGGTGTTCGGTGTGAGAGCGATGTTGTTTCTCTTTAAGCCATGATGTAATACCTCTATTAAAAACATCAACATGTTGTTGCATTTTCAATTCAGTTAGTAGACAGTCCCGTAACGTTGCTCCTTCAACAGAGAGGGCCGTCTAGCCGGTCGCTTCGTGCCGACAGACATCGGGCTCCACAGCCGTGGGCATGGACCGCTGCCAGCAGCTGGAGAACTAACGGCTGCAGAACTCGAGAACTACTAGGAATGTCTGACCACTAAAGTGTGTCTGACTCTTACTTTTAACCACCAAAACCTGCAGGGACTACAACGTATATGACGCATATATCGTGCCAGTTTAGGGTACCTTGTATGTACTGCACCTTGTGTATACTGTTTACTTTTACTCTTACTCATAGTATACATTCAGGTCACTAAGCGGAGAGGGAGCCTGTCCATGTCAGCATTTATAAATCAGATTTAGGTTAGACTCGTTTCAAAGCTGAAACTATTGTGGTTTCCTGAAGATGTGATTTTTTAATAATTTATTTCATTTGTATTGTGATTTTTTTAATAATTTATTTCATTTGTATTGTCTGGTTGTATAGTGTTATGATGGGTTTTTATAGTGGAGCCGACCATGCATGTATAGTGCTTGGTACTGTGTAATGAATCTGAAGTTGAGATTTGATTTGACCTTTTTTCATTATAAATACTAGGGATGTTCGATATTGGCTTTTTTTCCCCCCCTGTCCCAATTAGTCGTTGTGCCAATTCCTCCCCCTCCCCTACCTGGCTGCTGTATGCATGTTCTCCTACGAGTCGGTACAAGGGCGTCCCGAGTCGATCGCACGCTTCCTCCGAGACGTGCGCCGACAGCCAGTGACGTATTTTCACTTGGCAGCGAGGACTCTCATTGGTGAAGTGTAACGCGTGGGAGGGCACGCTATCTCCACCAAGTCCTGCCCCGCTTAGCAAGCGCAGAGGCCTGACCTGTAGGCGTCGCTGTCCACAACGGCAGATTCCCACCCGCCAGCTTCCCCACCCCCTAATACTGCCAATTGTATTAGTGTGAACGGCCAGCCAAGCTGGTGGCAGATATTGGCTTTTTTAGCGATACCGATATACCGATATTGTCCAACTCTTAATTTCCGATACCGATATCGATATATATGCGGGGTTTCCCCCCCCAAAAAATGGAATAATTTCCGGTAATTAACCTTACATATCTATTGTCGTGGAATTAACACAACATTATGCATACTTTTGACAATAAATAAAATAAGAATTTGTTCTTACTTGCTTGCCTGGGTAAATAAAGGTAAAATGAAAACCGATACCGATAATTTCCGATATCACATTTTAATGCCAATATCGGCCGATAATATCGGTAGGCCGATAATATCGGACATCCCTAATAAATACGCTTTGGTCATCTGACCTCCATCGGGTATCTGTCCTAGTGCTAGAAAAGCCCTATAGAAATGCAATCATGCATTAATAAATTCATTCATTCATTCATTCATTCATTCATTCATTCATTCATTCATTCATTCATTCATTCATTCATTCATTCATTCATTCATTCATGCATTCATTCATTCATGCATTCATTCATTTAATTCATTCATTCAAACTTGTTATTATCATAATACCACCCCCACATAATATCTACCCCTAATTACTATACTACCACTATGAATGATAATCACTACCAATAATAATTTCCAGTGGTACCACTGTGAATGATAATCACAGTACCAATACAACCACTGTGAATGATAATTACTACCAATACAACCACTGTGAATGATAATTACTACCAATACTACCACTGTGAATGATAATTACTACCAATACTACCACTGTGAATGATAATTACTACCAATACTACCACTGTGAATGATAATTACTACCACTGTGAATGATAATTACTACCAATACTACCACTGTGAATGATAATTCTACCAATACCACTGTGAATGATAATCACAGTACCAATACTACCACTGTGAATGATAATTACTACCAATACTACCACTGTGAATGATAATTACTACCAATACTACCACTGTGAATGATAATTACTACCAATACCACTGTGAATGATAATTACTACCAATACTACCACTGTGAATGATAATTACTACCAATACTACCACTGTGAATGATAATTACTACCAATACTACCACTGTGAATGATAATTACTACCAATACTACCACTGTGAATGATAATTACTACCAATACCACTGTGAATGATAATTACTACCAATACTACCACTGTGAATGATAATTACTACCAATACTACCACTGTGAATGATAATTACTACCAATACTACCACTGTGAATGATAATTACTACCAATACTACCACTGTGAATGATAATTACTACCAATACTACCACTGTAAATTATAATTACTACCAATACTACCACTGTGAATGATAATTACTACCACATAATATCTACCCCTAATTACTATACTACCACTGTGAATGATAATTACTACCAATACTACCACTGTGAATGATAATTACTACCAATACTACCACTGATTTATATACCGGTACTTAAATACACATATACTGTAAGTGTACTAGAGTTTTATAAAGTTATATACATAATATACTGTAAGTGTACTAGAGTTTTATAAAGTTATATATATACTGTAAGTGTAGGTTTTATAGAGTTATACCTTTAAATATAGTTTCCCTTTAAATGCTTAATGAGGAGACAGGGTTCCAGGCTGGAGAGGATATGAACGTCCACACTAGACCGCGTACATGACAGAGTTCATCATCATCAACCTTTATTTATTCTCGAAATTACAATCGAGGTCACCCTCATTTTCAATGTCGTCGAGACTTTACAGACATTTCAATGCACACATTTCTACAATATAACAATAATAAATATGAATAACTATCTATATAATGTAGGATTCTTCACACATGGACCGCAGTCCAGAGTGCACCACAGCAATTAGTATAAAATGAATGTAGCCGGTGTGATCTTGTCTGCGTTGTGTTTAGTCGATTCGACCCCTGTTAAGGGATCGCCCTGAGTGGGAGTTGAACCCCGGACGCCCGCGTCGCGGGCGGCATCACAGACCACTAAGCAAGAAGTGAATTCACTTCTTGCTTCCGGGTCTGGATGCCTCTGGGGAGTGAGTTTACTTGCAGTACCGCTTACCATCCACAGCCACGTCACTACTTGTACCCGTGACTGTGGATATACTGCGGTACCTCCGTTACACTCACCCCCCTAAACTCACTCCACCCAGGGCATCCGGGTCTAACGGCACCACATGTGGCCGGTGTGATCTTGTCTGCGTTGTGTTTAAAGTCGATTCGACCCCTGTTAAGGGATCGCCCTGAGTGGGAGTCGAACCCCGGACGCCGGCGTCGCGGGCGGCATCACAGACCACTAAGCAAGAAGTGAATTCACTGCTTGCTTCCGGGTCTGGATGCCTCTGGGGAGTGAGTTTACTTGCAGTACCGCTTACCATCCACAGCCACGTCACTACTTGTACCCGTGACTGTGGATATACTGCGGTACCTCCGTTACATGAACATAGGCATAAAATCAGCACACAAATTGACAAAATAAAAAAAATCATAAATTGCAGACATAGGAATAGGTATAAAAGACAATAAAAGTAGTGCAATGTAAACGTGCAGACTTAAGAATAGGCATAAAATAAGTACAATAGTACAATGTCGCTCGAAGGCATGTGAACCCCCCCCGGAACAGTCAGTCCCCCAAACACCCCACACATCAATCCCCACCACATCCCCATCCAAGACACCCCCCCCCCCCGATAAAGCACGCCATGACCGAAGGAAAACACAAACAGCCCGCGCGCCACTCACACCGCCATGCATGGCGACGGGAATGCCACCCCTGCGGGCCGCCCCATCTAGATACCAACTATCAGTCTTACCACATATAATCCCATCTCCCTGAATAAGACAGCTGTGATACCAGCCTACATCCTGCCCTGGTGACCGTAACAAATACCAGCCGTGAGTCCTCATACAAACAAACCCCCCACATATACAGTAGGCTAGTGTATATGTGCCACAGATTAAAATAGTCCCCTGCATTAGAACGACAACTGTTCTGTGTTGCTGTGCTGTGTTGGCTTGTGTTGGTTGGAGAACAGCTCTGTTTGAAGGATTGTTGTTCTATGTTGTCATGTTAGAGCTGTTGTGTGACTCATTAACAACCCGGGGTGTCTTTTGCAAAGAGTAGAGGGTTCCCTGACGTTCCTGGCCCAATTCCCAAGCAGGTCTCTGACATCAAGGCCTTTCAGCATAGGTGGCCTTAGCTATGTTTCACCTGTTTCAACTGAAACGGGCCCCACTCGCTGGCAGGGCCCCCGGATTGACAAAACAAACACACCCTGGATTGATAAAGCAAATGTGCGCACTGTGCTAATGTGGATAACTGGCACGTGGTGGAAATATAAGATACTATAAGAGCCCTATATTTGATCTTGAAACAGGCCTCTGAACCAATGCCTTTCAGCCATTGTGTATGGGTTTTGTGTGCCTGGTCCACATAAGTGCTTTGAGTAACTAGAAAAGCGCTATATTTAATACAAAAGTAATAAAAGAGTAAAATAGAATCGACAGAGTAAAATAGTGCAATCTATAGTACAATCAGCAGCGGAGTGTATTAAAAGGCTATGGTGAAGAGGTACGTTTTTTTCTTTTTTTTCTTTTTTTTCTATATATTTAGAGATCTAGCCTACCTAATGTCCATAGGTAGGGTGTTCCATAGCTTTGGTGCAAGTCCAGTTCACTTTTGAATATAATACACAATGGTGAGTAAGAGATCCACAGTTTGTAATACATCTCACAGCCCCATGATACACGCTATCCAGCATGTGGAATACTTGTGTTAGAAGGCTGTGTGTGTTACATGTGTTGTCCTATGACACAGCTCTAGCTGTGTTATGTTGTGTTTCACTGTCAGAATGTTGATATGTTCACTCTCACATAAACACGTGTGTACTGTGAACAGTCACGATAATTTGACAGCTGTGTTGTGTTGAGTGGTTCCACATTACAGTGGTAGCTACTGTTGTAGTCACCCCCACCTATGTTGCATCTACTGTATCCTACATTAGTATTACAGTATTAGTACAACTTATATAAGGCTACAATGAAAACAAAGATGGGAGGCGAATACCATGAAAACAACTACAAGGTGAAAGTTGTTATGATCTTGTGATTGGTCGACGTTTAACTTTGCCGAGGCATATGGGTACTGTAGTAGTAACCATGGAAACGAGTAAAGGTCACGATATAAAACACATTCTCTCAAAGATTAAGTTAAAACATTTACCTTTATCGGTTGTAACGTATGGTTATTCTATAACCCTAGTTACATGATACTGGCTGAGCGTCTCGCTCTGCTACTGAGATAACCTCTTATCTCCTCGCACCTAGCGTGCACACAAAACAAAAACAAATGCACCCACTTGCACGTGACTGCGCTACCCCCATGTGTCCCTATATGACGCCGGAAGTGGTCACGCCTCACCTTTCCCAGTTCGATTTCCATAAGCGGAAGCACCCCCAAGGGACCTCAGGGCGCTAAGAGCGAGACGCTCAGCCAGTATCATGTAACTAGGGTTATAGAATAACCATACGTTACATTTCAACTGGCCTCGCGTCTCGCTCTGCTACTGAGATAAGGGGCAGAGCGGACGCGCGGCCCAACAAATGCACCCCCTGAGGGCCCGTAAGCCCCAGCCAGGGAGGAGGGGAGTCCCGTCCACCCGCCCGTCCTAACGAAGGAGGGGAGGCAGTCAACTCCACCAAAGTGCGAAAAAGGGGGAAACAGGTACCCCTGAACGCACAGCACAGGCGGGACCACGTGTGACACAGCACCCCGCGGTCCACACCCACACACCCCTGCTAGATGCAGGAGAGGTCCCGGACCTCAGGACCGCCTGGGAACCCCCAGTCATGTCCATGAGGTAAAACCTAACGAAAGGACCCGGGGAGGACCAGGAGGCCGCAGATCAGATGTCCTCCACCAAGGCCCCCCCTAACAGGGCAGCAGAGGCCGCCACACCACGAGTGGAGTGCGCCCTGACGCCCCCGGGGGGGACCTGTCCAGCCAACGTGTAGCAAAGCGCAATGCCCTCGCACAACCAATGTGACAGGCGCTGCTTGGATAGCGCCTTACCCGCGCGAGGGCCACCGTAACAAACAAACAGTTGATCGGAAGCCCTGAGATCCTGCGTCCGACTAAGGCAGCGATGCGTTGCTCATGGGACGAGATTGCACTCCGGGCAACCAAAGTTTTGTGAGCAGAAGCGCGTGTACGCACACGCACGGATGTGCACACAGGAATGCGCTGCACTCGACTGATGCGCCAACTCGCAGTACACACCTGGCTACTTTGCATATCAATAGCGCCGGTCGTCAGGTGTTACATTCCATTCGTAGAGGCAATTAGGCATTGTTTTTAGTCTGACCTTATGCGAGGGAACATTTATGCGCATTAGCGGGAGCGCGCGCACGCGCCTGGGAGCACGTGTGCACGTGGCGTCATTAGCGTGCGTGCAGCCAGTGTTGGTATGAGCATCGCAACACTGGACTAAGGTAAACCATCAGTGCACGGACATGACACGACAGGTAAAGGCTCACCTCCAACCCACTAGCGTGAGGAGGCGGATGAAACGCCTGAACCACAATATCCCTGGAGCGAAAAGAGCTCCGGATATTCTTCGGCACGAAGACTGGATTAGGCCTCAGAGTCGCACCACTATCGGCCCGAATAGACAGGCACTCAGGCCGCACCGAGAGAGCACACAGCTCACCCACGCGCTTAGCGGAGGTGATGGCCAAAAGGAACGCGGTCTTAAAGGACAGCCGATCCAATGGTGCCTGCTCAAGAGGCTCAAACGGGGCCTCCGATAACCGGCCCAGGACCAGTTGGAGGCCCCAACTCGGAGACAGAGAACGTTCCACAGGCTTGAGATACCGAGCGCCAAGCAGGAAACGTTTCATGAGAGGGTGGCTGAACAATGTTCTGCCCCCACTCTCGACCATACGCCACTTCCCAGCGTAAGCCGCGGTAGTGGACGGAGCGCGCACGTTCCGGATGGCGTTAACCACAGAAGAGTCAAGACGCATCCCCACCAGATTCACTCTTTCAGCAGCCAAACCTAGAGGCTGCCCCAGAACAGGAGGCAGAACAGAGTTCCGCGTGCCTGAGAGAGGGCCCGCGGTGACCATGGAACAGGCCACGGCGGGGCCACCAAGAGCTGAATCAGGGCCGGGAACCACACAGCTGAGCCCCGGCCCGGCGCGACCAGGATCAAAGTCCCGCGCTCCTGACGTACCCGCCCCAACAGCTGAGCTATCAGGTGTATGGGGGGGAATGCGTACAGAATCCCGGGCGGCCACGTAATCGGTCCCAGACCTGTCCGACTATGTCTGGACGTAGTCCCCACTCGTCAGGGTGAGGACTGCCCCGCGACATCACATCTGCACCCACATTCTCCCTGCCGGGGATGTGGAGAGCCCTCAGGCTGCGCAGATTGAGAAACGCCCATAGCCAGAGCTCGACCGTTGTCCGGTGCAGACAGGGGGAGCGTACTCCTGTCTGTCTGTCGATATACGATGCTGACGTCGTGTTGTCCGTCCTGATCAAAACATGCTTGCCCACCACAAGGTGGTCGAGCCGTTTGAGGACCAGAAGGACTGCCTTCAATTCCAACACATTGAAATGTAGTGCAGACCGGGCAGCATGGTCTTGCCAGCTGCCCCCTACTGCATTGGCTTGACACATCCCCCCCCATCCCGTGAGGGAGGCGTCGGTGAAGACCGTGACGTGTGAAAGCCTGCTGCCCATGGGGACCCCGCTGGTGAGGGCCCCAGGCCCTCCCCAGAGGGCGAGGTCCCCCAGTACTGACAGTACTGGGAACCTTCAGCCGCTTCCACTTGTCTCCCAACGGGTCTATTTCCATACTGGAAAACCACTTCTGTATCCTCCTCATGAAGAGGAGGCCAAGAGGGACCACAGAGTGAGCAGATGCCATCATACCGAGCAGGCGCATCACGGACAGTGCCGTAACCGTCCTAGGACGGAACCTCTACACCCAGAGAGGGATGATATAGACCTTGAGCTTAGAAACAAGCCCAAGTACTCCACCCGTTGACTGGGAAGAGGAGTACTCTACTTCCAGTCTACAGCAAAACCCAGGCTGGTGAGGAATTCCACCACCTGCCTGGTATGAGACCTGGCGACCTTCTCTGACCGGCCGAGGACCAGAACGTCGTCCAGGGTAGAATAACATTCGTATCCCCCGACGATGCAGAGACCCCAGCGCGGTCTCCACGCACTTGGTGAAAATGCGAGGAGCCAGAGAGTAGCCGAACGGCAGCCTCTGGTACCCGTACGCTAAGCCCTGAAAGGAAGCGTAGGTATGTCCTAGGAGGGAAGATCGGGGATGCGAATACGCATCCTACAGGTCTATGGAGGTGAACCAGTCCCCCATCTGACAGCACTTAACAGGTGGGTGACGGTCAACATTCTGAACCTTCCATGGGACAGGTCCAGTATGAAACGCCGCTCATCGCGTCCTCCCATGGGACCACGACGACGGCCTGCTTTTCCGCCAGAGAACTCCTCGGCCAGGGCTGTCACTGCCGCAGACTCTGACAATAGAGTCTGTACCAAACCCAAAAACGGAGGGCGGGGGTGTGTAAACTGTAACACAAGCGCCGCCCTCGCGTTCTCTTCATCCACACCGACATATGGCTACCACTGCAGCCATACGTGGTAAAATTCCAAAGCGCCCCCGCCGCCAACTGCCGCTGGTCCGCTAGGAATCATAGATAGGTGGCCCGTTCCCTCCCGCTGTGCGTTGTCAACCCTGGTCTCGCCAACCGCGCGAGCAGGGTGTCTCGTGGAGCCGGGATATCGCACCCTGACTCTACCAACGAGGCAATCGCACCCAAGGGGGGGACCCCGACAGAAGGGGCGGTCTGATACGGGGGGAGTGGCCATCACCCCTGGTGACATAGGCTCCCCCGCTGAGCATCTTCCCGGCTTAGCTCGCTGAGGACAGCCTGCTCTGCAGCTGGACATGCATGGTGTGTGGTCCTCACACTGCCCGATAGGGTGGGTCTCTACACACCGTAGCCCTGTAGTGATATTACTACCACCCAAATTACATGTGGTGGCCTGCTGACCACCACGGGATCGGAAGTCCAAGGGAACAAATCAGAGCCCTGTGTCCCGTAGTGTAGCGGGGGGGAGTAACCAGAGAGCATGCTAGACACAGCTAGATGGCAACGGTTTTTTAGGGCATGCCCATCTAATCTAGCCGATCCCTCGGGCTGTCGGCCTTGTGATCACCTGTTTTCTTTGTGTCCAGGGTATCTCAGGCGGGGGAAACATGGCCGCTGGCCGGGGGCCTCGCCGCAGCCGCTGGCGAGGCCGTGCTCTCACCTCTGGCTGCGCGATGTGGGGCAGCGTAGGGCCCAGGTTAAATACCGCCCGCGCCTCCGTGGACAGACCAAGGTCCACCCACGGAGAGGGGAGCCCTGAGGAGGAGACCTCTCCCCTCCTCAAGGGGAGATTGCTCCAACCAAGATGCCTGTGAACAACCGATGACAGCATCCTAGCCATCCCTGTGGTTATAGCTTGCGGCTAGGTCAAAAGCTGAATAACCTCAAAACCTTGTGCGATGGTTTTGACGTCGGCTGGCCCTAAGGCCCCACCACCCGACACCATTTTTGACAGAAAAACAGCCAATTGACCAATGTTGCCAGTCGCTGCTAAATTCTGTACCGCAGCGGTATAGGCTTCATCAGCCCACCAGCCACCTGCCGGGCCGACTCGCCTCATGGCGTCGGCCGGGCGGGACACCGTTCCACCATGTCAGGGCAAATGACTGATGCCACCTGCTTCACTTAGCACGGAACACCAGTGGTGGCTGCAGACCAAAGTATACTACTAGTGAAGCACTGCTCCACCAGTAGTCATGTAACAACCTCCACTGCGGTGTGCACCCGTGAAGGGATAAATGAATGAATGAACGAAAACTCTATTAACATATTGCAGAATGGGCTAGCCCAATACACACAATTGTTAAGGGGATGCAGACCAGAGAAAACGTTAGTCCTGTCCACATCAGGGACCCCCATTTTCAATTCATAGATTCACAAAAAGCACACCTGCCCTGAGCCTCAGCCCATCCACCCATGTAAAGGGTAAATAAGCCCCTGTTAAACCCCCAACATTAGACACGATTGACCGTCAGCATGAATGGTTAAGAGGAAGGAAGACAGTAAAGACAGCCCTCGGCGGGGTACATGGGAACGGCGCCCCAACATTGTAGCATTAGCATTAGCTGCACGCTAGGATACTTGGAAAACATCCAAAAGAGAGTCATGTTTTCCCAAATATCCCGCCCCCTGCACCAATACATCACTCGGTCGTCTCACGAGACAACGAGCAGTATTACCCATGCTAGTCTCAATGCCTGATAGCGCAGGCCCTCCCTGTGCACGACTTATCTTGACTGCTAACCGTCGCGCGACGTCCCTCGGTCCGCTGTCACGAGACGAGGAAAACCCAGGACAGGACCGCTGCGCTGTTAGGATGTGCCGAGAAGGTTCCGGGGGCTGGTGAACTTCTGGCGAATACCCAACATCGTGTAATTTCTCCCTACGTTTCATAACAACCAGTTTCACGAAGTGCACTGTTACTTCCGTGTTGGAAACTAAATGAGGAAGGGTGAGGCGTGACCACTTCCGGCGACGCATGGGGGTGGCGTGGTCACGTGCAAGTGGGTGCACACTTTGATACACAATATACAGATCAGATACATGGTCCTAATGCTAGGCCACTTTGATACAGTATACATCAGATACATGGTCCTAATGCTAGGCTACTTTGATACAGTATACATCAGATACATGGTCCTAATGCTAGGCTACTTTGATACAGTATACATCAGATACATGGTCCTAATGCTTGGCCACTTTGATACACCATACATCAGATACATGGTCCTAATGCTAGGCTACTTTGATACAGTATACATCAGATACATGGTCCTAATGCTAGGCAACTATTTTTTTTGGATCCACTTTTTCTCCTAATTTTCTATTTTTCTCCCATCCCAATTTCGTGTTTCCAATTCTCCCCTCCCCTGTCTTGAACGTTGCTCGACTATGCCCCCCACTGGCCGGTTGTAGGGAGGATAGAAGCCTTGCATCACGTGTCCCCTCCGGTACACGAGGAGGCAGCCTGTCACATCTTTTCACCTGCCAGCGCGGACTCTCAGTGGCGAGGTGTAACGCATGGGAGGCTCACACTACCCCCACTACTTCCTGTCTCTGCTGTGCAGGCGTCCCCCAACCTACCTGTAGGAGTCGCTGTCCACAACGTCCAAATACCCACCCATCGACTTCCACCCTCTAACTCTGCCAATAGAGTTAGTATGACGGCTGGCCCAAGCCGGAGGCAATGCTGACACCCGGATTCGAGAATGCTAGGCTACTTTGATAGAGGATATACATCAGATACATGGTCCTAATGCTAGGCTACTGTGATACAATCTATACATGGACTTTATGTTTTTGACAGAGACCTGGCAAAAGAGTGAGGAATATGGTCCACTAATAGAATTGTGTCTGCCGGACTGTTCCTTTATCAGCGCTCCTAGGACATCAGGACGCGGCGGAGGCCTCGCTGTGGTTTTCAGAAACTGTTCAAGTCAAATGGTGAACGCTGGGACTTTCTCTTCATTTGAACTGCAACTGATCAAAGTTAGTCGCTCAGATCCGTTTTATTGTGTTTTCATTTACCGCCCTCCTGGCTCAAATAGCTCTTTCATGCCTGAGTTTAGTGAATTCCTTTCCTCCATTATCAGTCCGGACAGAGTTTTAATGGCTGGTGATTTCAACATCCACGTTGATGATAAAACAGATAACTTTGCTGTTGATTTTCTAAATCTCACTGAGTCATTCAATTTCACCCAGCATGCACGTGACCGGTCCCACTCACACCCATGGACGTACGTTGGACCTTGTGTTCTCGCTTGGGTTAATTGTTGACTCCATATGTTCCGAAGATTTGCATGTTTCTGATCATGATTGTATAATGTTTAATATATCATTTGAGTTGACCTTCGTGCCCGGTAAACATATAAAGTCCTCTCGTGTCCTTGGTAAACTCTCTGCGGAGACATTTTCCTCAGCTTTTGATCAAAGCGCGGTGCAGTCCTCACAAGCTGATGTAAACTCTCTGGTCAGCGCATTTAACTCATATTGCTCATCCATATTGGATAACGTGGCTCCAATAAAGACGCGCCCTCCTGGCTCAAATAGCTCTTTCATGCCTGAGTTTAGTGAATTCCTTTCCTCCATTATCAGTCTGGACAGAGTTTTAATGGCTGGTGATTTCAACATCCGCGTTGATGATAAAACAGATAACTTTGCTGTTGATTTTCTATAGTAGTCATTAATTAAAACCTCTTAACCTGCGCCCCCAAAAGTGGCCATTTTAGTTTTCGTTTTTGAGGACTGCATACTTTTTTTGCAAACCAAAATACTATACTTTATACTTATAGCACATGCATGAGCCTGGTCTCTTTTGAAAGATGACGTTCTGAAGTTTATGATACAATAAAGAAAGATCACTTTTAGTGCTAATGAAATAGAGTAACATAGGTCTGAACTTGAGTTGTAGAAAAACTTGTTACTCAAGTTTTTCTGTAGTAGTTAGTAGTCCAGAGGTAGTATTTGTATAGTATTATGGCTTATGTAGTACATGTAAACATTTCATAAAGATCCATTCAGAAATGAGTGATTAGGAGTGATTTTGGTAAACTGTGTACAATGAAAAACTCAGTTTTCTCATAGACTTCAATTCATTCGGCTGTTTTTCTCTTCCTGTTTTTGCTCATTCGTTTTTCACCTAGATCCCTGATTCATACATCCCCACGTGGGGTATCATTGGAAGGCCACACTCATTGGCTACAAGCCTCCACAATAGTTTTCAAGATCGGCAAAGGATTGACGGAACTAGAGCCCCAGGAGTCAGGAGTGGTATTTTGCGCAAAATACTGTGTACTTTGCACAAGCCTCAAATACCGGCATGTAACTCACGAACCGCTGAACGGATTTTGTCACGTGAAAGGGCTATCGACAGGCAACAAATAAGCCTTCAATTCGATATATATATATATTGTATTACAAAATATGCACACCCGGGCGGCTGGGTGGCGCAGCGGACATTGCGCTCGTCACCAACGCACGAGACACCGGTATCGAATCCGGCTGTCGGCGTTGCCTCCGGCTTGGGCCGGCCATCATACTAGGCCGGCCACTCATAATGCTAGGCTACTTTGATACAATCTATACATCAGATACATGGTCTTAATAGAGTAATAGACCGTTATGTGAAAGCTCATGGATGAGAGAGCGGGGGGAGAAAAT
>NC_140180.1:13598090-13600590 GCF_963971535.1 Notolepis coatsorum | reverse complement strand
TTTATTGATCCAACGTTATAGTCCAAAACACATAATCGAAGCTGCTCCCAGCCTCGCCAGTGAATGTGGTAACACGATACTGCTTGCCCGAGAAGGGAAACCCGGACCGGATTTTTTTTTGTGATGCACAGTCCCAGCCAATCCAATCCAATGATGTGCAATACCATCCGGGAGACGATAGGCGGGGGTATTTGCCCTTTGCAAGCTCAGACCCATTCCAATGATAACGTCAGGCTGGATGGATGAAAAATGTATGGATATCGCTGATAAAAACCTGAGTATACTCATGATTGGCACGCAATGCATGGCGAGTTAACCCGACTAATCTCGTGGTTGGCACTGAATGGGTTAATCATCTTCCCTTTATTCATTTCCTTAGATATTTTGTACCACGTCATCTCAAGAAGGTGCTGAACGAGCTCAATGGCAGTTTTTCATGTCTGGTAATTTTTAGCCTGGTGTTATTCACTGTCAAAGATGCAAAGAAAATCATAATTTATATTCTCCTTTGTTTCATCACAATTTACTCAAGCATATTAACAGATAAATATTGCTGACACTGGGAATACATTCCCTGAGATCCATAGATGTCCCTAGATACCAAGAACATGCAAATGGACCTTGTACAAGTGGAGCAAACAACCATTTACGTAGGTATGTGTTTTTAGGCGGATTTTCAGAAATAGGGCTTAGCAGGTTAATAATAAACACTGTTAGGACTATCTGACTAATAAACACAGCACAGACTCTGGTGCAGTGTGATTACTACGGTTTGGACCATGTATTGTATACCATTATCACTATTACTTCTGTCTGATTGAATCCTGCCACTCACTACTGTTCACCACACTACTGTTATCACTATTGTCATTATTACTTGCACTTTGTACTATGTTCTATTATACTATTATCTATGTACTTACCCTACCTGTACCCCCCCCCCCCCCCCCCCCCACCCCCATGCAGCTATGGCACTTGAACCCAAAGGGGATACATAAAGGAACACCTGACCTGACTCGATTTGACTTCTGTAGTTTACTACTGAGCCTCTCTGTGACTGTCAGACCTAACATAACCAAACATCTGTGACGGGAGGGGCTCACTTAATGACCCCAATGACCCCCCCCCCCCCCCCAACACCACACACACAAACACCCTGGTAAAGAATCATGCAATTAATCGTGGTGGGTTCCTGCTAACAGTTTAACAATATTGTCTCCTGTTTGTTTAGAAAGCTTCAACTCCTCCCCCCCTGGTCACAGTGCGCCGCCCCCTGGACTGCCTGAAACATGGCACAGTAAGCAACGCCGACACACCACACACACACACACGCACGCAGGCACGCACACACACACACTCGCACCACACACACACAACACACACACACACACACACACACATACACACACACTAACACGCACACACACCACTCATTATAACCTGACGTCAAGCATTACCATATACAGTATGTAACCTGTTAGTTTGTTGGGGAAAAACTGCCTTTCATAAGATATCCTGTTTGCAACCTGATGTGATGACCAAATAATGTCCTCATAGCATTCCTTCACCTGATCCCGGTTCTCTGAGTCTTATTTTTATTAATTATTTAAAGTAATGGACTGAAATATTACATTAAATATACAGTTGTTTACTGTTGAGTTATCAGGATATGAAGGTGTATATAGTTGTTTACTGTTGAGTTATCAGGATATGAAGGTGTATATGGTTGTTTACTGTTGAGTTATCAGGATATGAAGGTGTGTATATAGTTGTTTACTGTTGAGTTATCAGGATATGAAGGTGTATGGTTGTTTACTGTTGAGTTATCAGGATATGAAGGTGTGTATATAGTTGTTTACTGTTGAGTTATCAGAATCAAGATGGTGGCAGATTGAGCAAGACTTCTCTTGAGAGACACTTTGTATATAGATATAGTTCAAACGCTGGAGTATGACAGTGATGTCTGTCTGTGCGTGTATTTGTGTGTGTGGTATGTGTGTGGTGTGTGTGTGTGTGTGTGTGTGTGCGTGCGTGCGTGTGTGTGTGTGTGTGTGTGTGAAGCATCCAGACCTGCAGAAGAAGACCAGCACCATGTCCCTCACCATCTCCTCTTCATCGCAACAACGCTCCTCCTCCTCTTCCTCTTCCTCTTCCCTCCGCTGTCATCAGCCAGAGACACGCCAGTGTCATCCAACCGCAGTGTGTCAGCCCTCACCAGGTACACACACACGCACGCACGCACACACACACACACACACAGACAGACAGACAGACAGACAGACAGACAGACAGACAGACAGACAGACAGACAGACAGACAGACAGACAGACAGACAGACAGACAGACAGTCAGTCAGTCAGTCAGTCAGTCAGTCAGTCAGTTTGAAATTAATGTTATTAAATTAGCTTCCTCTGTGGTTCACACGGGCTCTTACCTTCAACAAGGTCTTCTAATATTGATTTATCTCTGCTAAAGCAGGGATTTTTTTTTTAAAAGAAGG
>NC_140180.1:13466490-13597890 GCF_963971535.1 Notolepis coatsorum | reverse complement strand
ATTCTGCAATCTGTTAATAAAGTTTTCAATCAATCAATCAATCAATATCTCATGTTTCTCTATAGACTTGGCAGGAGCAGCCTGACAACCAGACCGTCGAGCAACAGGAAGAAGGAAGCTCTTTCACACAGGAAGGAGTTGCTTGCAGACAAGAAATGGTATCAGCCAGACAGGAACAGGAAGCAGTATTCCAACAGGAAGTGTGTTTCAGTCCAGGCTTCCTCCAGTAAGACATCTGAGGACTTCCCTTCGCTACTGCGCGACACCATAACTCTTCCCCCACCGGAGTGGCCCGACAGCCCCATGGATGACAGTTATTTCTCCGAAGGAGAGTGAGTACATGATGTATAAGCATAAACTATATCAGTGTTTCTAGCATGTTTAGTGACAGTGGTGATCGGTGCTGCTCACACTCATCTGTGTTTCTCTAGAATGTTTAGTAACAGTGGTGGGTCAGTGCTCACACTGAAATGAATGAATGAATGAATGAATGAATGAATGAATGAATGAATGAATGAATGAATGAATGAATGAATGAATGAATGAACGAACGTTTTATTAAGATTGCAGAATGGGTACAATACAATACGGCTCAATAGACACAATTGTTAAGGGGATGCAGACCAGAGAAAGACGTTTGTCTCGTTTACATCAGGGTCCCCCATTTTCAATTCATAGTGACATTTATGACATACACAACATACATGACACATCATGACATTTATGGCATAGGGACATACATGACATACAGGTATATAGTACTGTTACGTAACATGTGTGACATATACGATATGCAAATATACAGTACTGTTACTCATCTGTGTTTCTCTAGAATGTTTAGTGACAGTGGTGGTCAGTGCTCACACTCATCTGTGTTTCTCTAGAATGTTTCAGTAACAGTGGTGGTCAGTTATACAGTGGTGGTCACTGGTCAGTTAGACCAAAACGGATCAAACTGTGTTCTACTGTGGTGGTCAGTTCTACTGGTGGTCAGTTCTACACACTCGCAGGTCCACTTCTTCCTCTCACCTGGGAGCTTCTCAGTACTTTGCATTCTGACACTGTTGTTGAGGGTACTGTGCCTTGCTCAAGGGCACTTTAACTGTACGTTTTTTGGAGAGGGGAGAGCAGAGGATTTTAACCAGTCACATGTCCACTTCTCTAATATTATACCATAATATACCACCGCTTCCCATATAAATCTCTTATTTCAATCATTATAATTTATTGTGATAAAACAACTGATTGCGTTGGGCCAAATAAATTTTTTCTTGTTTGATTTTGGTGTGTGTGTGTGTGTGTGTGTGTGTGTGTGTTTGTGTGCATGCGCGCGCGCGTGTGCGTGTGTGCGTGCGTGCATGCATCTGTGTGTATGTGCGTGCTTTGGCCAGCAGAGGTCGCTGTTGTACTGCATCTGTCTTTGACTGCAGCCAGATCACACAGGTTCCTACGCGTCCGAACCATGTTCTACCTCTACCAGACGTTTAATCCGGGAAAACGACCTTTCTGATGATGAGAAAAATTATTAACATAATTAGAATAATAGGAATATCAAAATTAATATTAAAACATGATTGTAGGTGGAATGAGGCCGATGTCTTAATAATTATATAAAATATAATTGTATTTCATATCATTATTGATTGATTGATTGATTGAAAACTGTATTAACAGATTGCAGAATGGGTACAGTACAGTACAGCTCAATACATACAATTGTTAAGGGGATGCAGACCAGAGAAAGACTTTCGTCTTGTTTACATCAGGGTCCCCCATTTCATTATCATCATCATCATCATCATCATCATCATCATCATCATCATCATCATCATCATCATCATCATCATCAATTATAAATAAATGCAATCTAATACTTTGATCTAGGTCTCCCCTTGGAGATATAATATAATCCAGCAGTATTCTTCTAGTCTAGTGTATGTTTATTTCAATCACTATTTAGTTTCCAGGCAGACTACTATGATGTCTAAACTGGTTTTATTATGATGCTGCCTTTAGGAGGGTGACGGGTGAGTGGTCTAAAATCGGCGAATTCCGTTTCCACGACAGCTAAATATATATTATATATAAAAAATAAAAATAAATGCAAAGCGCGCACCCGTCACCCGAGTCGCGCTTTGGGGAGGGGGGGGGGGGGGGGGGGGGGGGAATCAGCTGGGACTTGCGCGTGCACGGCATTCTGCATACCCGGCGTGCCCGCGCCCTGGCTGTCACCTGTTGCAGAGCTCCGTTCACTCTGCAAGTGTGACTCTCTCTGCAGGGGAACAAGCTAAATATAACCAACCAACACTGACGCTTAGGATAACTTTTCCGATATAGGGAGGACGGGTACAGAGAGAGAGAGGTAAGAAACGCTCTGGTTTTGACGAGTGCGCCTCTTTTTTCTTTTTTTGTGTGTTAATTATTAATCACAGCAGGTGCGTAAATGTTTGGACGAATTCCTGCCGTGAATGAAGTTGCGCTTTTTCTCTCTCATTTTAATGCATGGATTATTGTCGATAGAACAGTGGCGAGAGAGAATGTTTGTATACATGAAGCATTATAATATTATATGATGGATTTGTATATGAAGCCGTTTGAATATTATATATTTGTACATGCAGGAGTTTTAATAATTATATGATGGATTTGTATATGAAGCCGTTTGAATATTATATATTTGTACATGCAGGAGTTTTAATAATTATATGAGGGATTTGTACATGAAGCAGTTTGAATATTATATATTTGTACATAAGGAGTTTGAATATTATACGAGGGATTTGTTGTACATGAAACGGTTTGAATATTATAGGCTATATTTGTATTTGTACATGGAGGAGTTTGCAGAAGAGCTTTAGCCTATAGTGCTGATAGATGCGTTATCTTGCTTTCCGTTCATTCAAATATGAGGGAGCAATAGCAATCACTTGTACTTCATTCATAATTGCACTTGTCCTGTGTATGAATGATTTAGGAAGTTAATCTTGAATCTCAAAGTCGTGGCGACAGACCGTATTAGTATTTTACATTTTTACATTTTTCAAATATATTTATTCTTTCTGGGAAAAATCATCTATAGCCTGTTTGTTGTATTCGGGTGCCTTTGTCCCGCGTGTGTATTCTTGTCCTTATTATGTCAAGTGGCGCTTATTGCCGCATGCCACGCAGTCCATTACTGTTACTCACTGAAGCTGAGGATGGAGCCTGGCATGTACTGTAACGTGAGAGCTGCTCTGTGCCTTGTGTCCTTCAGAACCGCCACGGACCCTAGTGTATAGTAACCGCTGTTGTCTGGGGCAGCGGTTTTCTCAAAGTGGGTTCCGGCGGACACGGTAGTACCCCAGGGGTCATTGAGGAGGCTCCAGGGGGTCCAGCAGAATTTCTTTAGTAATAGTTTCATTTCATTAATGTTTTGTTCTCTAGAAGTTGGCACCGTGAGAGAATGAATAAGGATGAGTCTTCTGATCATATAGAACAGAGGGACGGATGCCTGTTTACATTTACATTTAGTCATAGCTGACGCTTTTATCCAAAGCGACTTATGACAAGTCATCAGGAAGGGCACAACTCTATCAGTAACAATTGTTCGTCAAAGTGTTGAGTGCTAGCTACAGTCTAGGTTAGTTTATTAGGACAAGTGCATGACAGTAAGGTTAGTTAGGGTTAGATATATTTTTTTTTAATTTTTTTTTCAGATAATGGTTGAAGAAGTGCGTCTTTAGTCGACGGCGAAAGATTGGACGGTTTCGGCTGTCCTAACTGGGGTGGGTAGTTAATTCCACCATTGTGGGGCAAGGACTGAGAATAGGCGGCTTCTCCTTGATGACCCTCCCGGAGCTTGGATAGGAGTAGGTCTGAGGCGGCCAGAAGATGCAGAGCGTAGGGGTCTTGAGGGTGTGTAGTTAGAGACCATTGACCGGAGGTAGGCGGGAGCGGTTCCCTTTGCCGCACGGTATGCTAGGCCGAGGGCCTTGAAGTGGATACGTGCAGCAATGGGGAGCCAGTGCAGGTCCCTAAGAAGTGGGGTGACATGGGCCGACTTTGGTAGGTTTGAGATCAGGCGGGCCGCTGCGTTCTGAATGAGTTGAAGAGGCTTAGTGGCGGTGGCCGGGAGGCCAGCGAGCAGTGCATTGCAGTAGTCAAGGCGGGAGATGACTGTTGATTGTTTGTGACCTTGCATGGTCTCCTCTGCCGTCGGTGTGTGAGTGAATGGGTGAATGTGAGGCATAAATTGTGAAGCGCTTTGGTAAAAGCACTAGGCTATATAAATGCAGTCCAAAAATTCTGCATTTCCTGAAAGTGTTAACCTCCTTCTCTTGTTCACACCATAGAAGACAACTGACCAAGACACTATTTCACTTCTCATTGTGTTCACACCATTAAGACAACTGACACATGCTGTCAACTCCATCATGTGGGGGGCGACAGTGGCTCAGGAGGTAGAGCGGTCGTCTGGTAATCGGAAGGTTCCCCGTTGGATTCCCGCTCCTCCCGGGCAGCGTGTCGAAGTGTCCTTGAGCAAGACACTTAACCCCTAACTGCTCCCGATGAGCAGGTCGGCACCTTGCCACGGTCGCCTCCGCCTTCGGTGTGTGACTGTGAGTGAATGTGGAGGAGGGAGAGAGGGGCGCACAGAGCACGGGTGGGCAGGGGAAGGGATAGGCGTGTGAATGTTCTATATGAGATGGGTTCCACCATCGCTGGCCAAGTGGTGAATCACGACCTAAGTGTGGCTGAAGCAGGTCAACCAGTGCAGCCTCCACTCCGGACTCGGGACCCACTGTGGCATTGATAACGCGTATATGTTCAGGAATGAGAACGGGTACTATAGGAACATACTGCACAGTACTGTATCCCTGTAAACTGGGGCGATTGGTTGTGCAGCAGTGGAGGGGGAAAAAAACATATAGATAATAATAATGATGCACTTTATTTGTATAGCACCTTGCATACATTTACATTTGGTCCTTTTAGCTGACACTTTTATCCAACGCGACTTACAAGTTTTGTACGACAAGTCCGTAGGAAGGGTACAACTCTTATCAGCTGAGTAACAATGTTCATCAAAGTGTTCAGACTTGAGTGCTACAGTGTGTTGAGTGTATGAGTGTATTCTTCAACTCATTCAGAACGCAGCGGCCCGCCTGATCTCAAACCTACCGAAGTCGGCCCATGTCACCCCCACTTCTTAGGGAATGAATGAATGAATGAATGAAAACTTTATTTAACAGATTGCAGAATGGGTACAATACAGTACGGCTCAATACATACAATTGTTAAGGGGATGCAGACCTGAGAAAGACGTTTGTCTTGTTTCCATCAGGGTCCCCCATTTTCAATTCATATAGACATTTATGACATACACAACATACATGACATTTATGGCATAGGGACATATAGGTATTTAGTACTGATACATTTGTGACATAGGCGGTATTCAAATATACAGTACTGTTACCCCTAGATCCTGACAGAGTATATACATATGATGGGGAGGGGACTGTACATTAGGAGGGGGTGGGTGGGTGGGAGGGAAATATACATACGGCGGGGAGGGAATATATACATGCGGTGGGGAGGAGACTGTCTATTAGGAGGTGGTGGGGGTTTTGGGCATTTACGGTGGCCAGTTTCGAATTGCAGCCTCCCGTAGGTGCTCTTTAAGGGCGGTTTTGAATGTGGGCAGGGATTCACATTCCTTTACAGCTTTGGGTAGGGCGTTCCACATTGTTGTGGCATAATTGCGGAACGTGTTTAGTCCCTTGTTTGAGCCGAATCTGGGTTTAACATGATTTGTTGAGCTTCCTCTGGTGTAGTGGTTGTGGTATTCACTGACCTTTGGGAAGTATTTTGACATGTACATGGGCACCCCGGTCGTATAGTGTATCTTGTAGACCAGGCCCATTGCAAGTTGCTGTACTCTGTCGTCTACTCTAAGCCATCCTAGGTTGGCAAAGTGGGCAGGGGTGAGGTGGGTTCTGGGGTTCAGGTCAAGTAGTAGTCTGACCAGTTTGTTTTGTGATGTTTGTAATTTTGTTTTAAGCGCCTTTGAGGTGCTTTGGTACCATGAGGTGCACGCATAGTCATAGTACCCTTGAATGAGTGCTCCTGCCAGAGTCTTCAGGGTATTCTTGTTTACCAGAGAGGAGATCCGGTACAAGAATCTAGTTCGTTGGTTGACTTTTTTTATTACATTGGATGCCATTTTGTCACAGGAAAGATTTGCCTCTAGGATGGAACCCAGGTAGGTAATTTCGTCTTTCCTTGTGACAATATTGTCACCCACTGTAACTGAGAAACCGTCGGTCTTGCTGAGTTTGTTATTTGAACCGAAGAGAATGGACTCTGTTTTGCCCATGTGTAATGATAGTTTGTTATCAGCGAGCCATATGCAGATTTTGCCTAGTTCCGTGCTGAGGGTTTTTTCAACCTGCAATTTGTTCTTGTCAGAGACCAGCAGGGCTGAGTCGTCCGCAAACAGGAACAAGTTGCAGTCACAGGCTGACGACATGTCATTTGCATAAATTAGGAAGAGTAGCGGTCCTAGTATGCTTCCTTGTGGAACACCACAGCTCACTGTGAGGGGGGGGGATAGAGTACCGTTTACCTCTACCATCTGTTCTCTCCCCTCCAGGTAGGATTGCATCCAGCTCACTGATAGGCTATCAAAACCAATTGCTTTTAGCTTGTCCATTAGAATGGAGTGATTGACAGTGTCGAAGGCCTTTTGTAGGTCCAGCATGACCATGCCGCAGTATTTGCCAGCGTCCACCTCTTGTTTGATGTGGTCGTTCAAATAGAGGAGGCATGTGTCAGTGGAGTGGGACGTTCTGAAGCCAGATTGGAATTCGTAGATTAGGTTTTTTTCCGCCAGGTACTTTTCGACCTGTTCGTAGACTATTTTCTCCATGACTTTCGAGATGGAGGTAAGAATAGAAACAGGGCGGTAGTTGCCTGGGTCTAATTTGCTGCCCTTTTTGTGTAGAGGGGTCACTCTCGCAATTTTGAAGTCCTTGGGGACGTGCCCCTGTCTTATAGAGAGGTTTATTATGTGTGTGATGACTGGGGTGATGGCGGCTGCTGCGTCTCTGAGGAATTTGGAGGGGATGTTGTCATGGCCAGTGGCCTTGTTAGGTTGGAGGGCGCTCAATTTTTTGAGTACCTCATCGGTTGTTACCATTTCAAGTTTGAAGTCGTCTTTGTGGACCCCTAGGTTTTTGTAGTATGCTACTATGTGTTCTACCCCATAATGCCCTGAGTGGGAGGGTAGTTTGTTTACCAGTGTTGTGGCTATGTTTGTGAAGAAGATGTTTAAGTAATTGGCTACATCCAGCTTGTCTGTGATGAGCGTGTTGTCCGTCTTTATGTTTATGTTTGAGAATCTGGTTTTAAGTTTTTTACTGCAGCCTAGTTGATTATTGAGTAATTTCCAAAGTTCGCGGGGTTTGTTTTTGTTTTCCTCCGTTTTGTCGTTGATGAAATTTCTTTTTGCGGTTCTGATCATGATGTTTACGTCATTTCTTAGTCTGTTTCTTTGGACCTGCACTGGCTCCCCATTGCTGCACGTATCCGCTTCAAGGCCCTCGACCTAGCATACCGTGCGGCAAAGGGAACCGCTCCCGCCTACCTCCGGTCAATGGTCTCTAACTACACACCCTCAAGACCCCTACGCTCTGCATCTTCTGGCCGCCTCAGACCTACTCCTATCCAAGCCCCTGGAGGGTCATCAAAGAGATGCCGCCTATTCTCAGTCCTTGCCCCACAATAGTGGAATGAACTACCCACCCCAGTTAGGACAGCCGAAACCCGTCCAATCTTCCGCCGTCGACTTAAGACGCACTTCTTCAACCATTATCTGAAATAATTATATAAAAAAAAATCTAACCCTAACTAACCTTACTCTCATGCACACCTAATAAACTAACCTACACTGTAACACGCAACACTTTGATGAACATTGTTACTCAGCTGATAGAGTTGTACCCTTCCTGATGACTTGTCGTACATAACTTGTACGACACTTTGGATAAAAGCGTCAGCTAAATGACTAAATGTAAATGTATGTTAGTATATTAGGAAGAGTGCATGATGGTAAGAAGGTTATTAAAAAACAAAGTGCTTCACAGCAGTAAAAAAAAGACAGGCATAAAATGAGGGCAACATTGGCAGATCAAGAACAATGCATAAAGTGCGGACATAAAATTTGGCATAAAATGACAAAATAGACCAAGTCAAGGTAAGGCATAGAACATTAAATCACATTGTGTTTCATATTAGGATCTAACATCTTAATAGGCCTCTTTGTTTACGGTTTGATTGTCACTGATGCACATAAAATAGATGTAAAATCATGAAATTGGTAGATACATTTCAAATGGAGATATCAACCCAGTATTTTAGATGTTTACACAATACGGTTGATAAGAAAAGGGTAGAGTAAAATAGAATAGCAATAAAATAGTTCTCCTCTATAGTACAACAATCAAGTCTGGATGCAATGAGTCCAAGCAGCAGATATATACTATATTAAAAGGCTAAGGTGAAGAGGTATGTTTTTAGCTTATTTTTTTACTACCTGTCTTAGCCATTATCTTCCCTGTTCTCTTCCTTTATCTCTAGATGAAAAGGATGGGTAATAAAAAAACAAGTGGTCATATTTGTGTGTCCAGGATTTTTTAAATCTTTGTACACTATGTACACAATCTGTCCAGTTTTGATGCACATACTTTGCATTTGCAATGATAAGAAGGTGCTATACATTTAGTTGACATTGTTGTAGTGATTGACTGACTTATAAATGGTAAAAGGACTGCATTTATATAGCGTGTTTATCCAAAGCACTTTACAATTTGTTCCTCACATTTTAGCCATCCGCTCACACATTCACACACCAACGGCGGAGGCAACCATGCAAGGTGCCAACCTGCTCATCGGGAGCAGTTAGAGGTTAAGTGTCTTGCTCAAGGATGCTTCAACACACTGCCCGGGAAGAGCGGGAATTGAACAGGGTGCCTCCGGATTACCACCACCGTTGTGTCATGTGCAAACTTCATAATGGTGTTGATGATGCCATGTACAGGGGTGCAGTCATGGGTGAAAAGGGAGTAGAGGAGAGGGCTCGGCACGCCGCCCTGTGGGACGCCGGAGGTATATTCTAACCTAACATACTGGGGTCTGGTTGGTTAGGAAGTCTAGTATCCAGTTGCAGACAGAGGGGTTGATGTCGAGGTCCTTGGTTTCCACGAGGTCACCAAGTTTGGAGATGAGTTTGGAGGAGTCATTGATTGATTGATTGATTGATAACTTTATTAACAGATTGCAGAATGGGTACAACAATACAGTGCGGCTCAATGCAAACAACTGCTAAGAGGATGCAGACCAGAGAGGGACTTTCGTCTTGTTTATGTCAGGGTCCTCCAGGTGGGAGAGGGCGGAATGTAGCGCCGATGTGGCGGCGTCCTCCGTGCTCCTGTTCTCACGGTAGGCGCCGGATTGGTGTTGATCCGGTGAGAGTGAAAGGCCAGATTTGAAATGAGTTGTGTTTTTTTTGGCACCGGCACGGCGGCTGAAACATGCAGGACCAACCATAGATATATATAGAACACTAGATAGCTTACCCGCCAATGGAGAGCGACGTCACTGAACCGCCGCCATCTTCCTCAGGGCAGCTCTGGCTGCAATTACCACCACCGGTATGACTGTGTATGAACGAATAATGGACTCTGTGAAGCGCTCTGGGTGTCATGAAGAGCGCTATATAAATCCAAGTCATTATTATTATTATTATTATCTTACGCCAGTCAGCCTTGAGTGAGAGTGAGTGAGCTGCACAGACAAAAATACTCATAACTCGCTGAAATATTGACGGATTTACAAACGGTTTGGTTTATTACAAGCATTATTAACGTGGCTATGATTCAAGCGGTTTGTAAAAAAAACATCTTTAATTTTTTTTTATAAGTATGCAGTATCATAACTACATCTTTGATGTTTATAGCAAACCAACCCGTTTGTAAATCCGTCAATATTTCAGCGAGTTATGAGTATTTTTGTCTGTGCAGCTCACTCACTCTCACTCAAGGCTGACTGGGGCAAGATGGCGGCGGTTCAGTGACGCTGGTGACTCCTCCTTAAGCTATCTAGTGTTCTATAGATATCTATGGGACCAACTGCCTGGGCTTCAGTGACGGATCGCAGATGTCAGTCGAGAAGACAAGACCTCGGTCAGCTGCTCAACGCAGTTCCTTGAGCGCACGACCGGGGATGCCATCAGGGCCAGCTGACTGGCACGCATTAGTCCTGCTCAGTGCCATACACACACATCGTGGTTACACATTGGTGTGGTAATCACAATCAGAACGGTCTCTATTGCCAAGTAGTTTACACATGCAACTAATTTGATGTGGTCATTTTTGGTGCGACATTAACGGACCGACAATTACGGTAGAAATGGAATAAAATGGAATAAAAAATAAATTAAAATAGAAGGACGATTGGCATAGAATTATCAAATAAAATAGGCCAGGGCTGTACAGTTGTGCACAATGTGGTCAAGTATACACTAATTAGAATACAAATAACAATACAGTGGGATGGAATATTTTACAGGGCTGTGCAATTGAGCAGTTAACGTGCAAAAAGAATGACCGGTGAACAAGTATGAAGTATAGTCCAGTAAGGGTGTGTTAATGTAACACAGTGTGGGGTGTCAGTGGGGGTCCCGAACCTTGTTGATGAGGCTCACTGCAGAGGGGTAGAAGCTGTTCTTGTTGTTGAGGCTCACTGCAGAGGGGTAGAAGCTGTTCTTGTGGCGTGAGGCTCACTGCAGAGGGGTAGAAGCTGTTCTTGTTGATGAGGCTCACTGCAGAGGGGTAGAAGCTGTTCTTGTTGATGAGGCTCACTGCAGAGGGGTAGAAGCTGTTCTTGTGGCGTGAGGCTCACTGCAGAGGGGTAGAAGCTGTTCTTGTGGCGTGAGGCTCACTGCAGAGGGGTAGAAGCTGTTCTTGTTGATGAGGCTCACTGCAGAGGGGTAGAAGCTGTTCTTGTGGCGTGAGGCTCACTGCAGAGGGGTAGAAGCTGTTCCTGTTGATGAGGCTCACTGCAGAGGGGTAGAATCTGTTCTTGTTGATGAGGCTCACTGCAGAGGGGTAGAAGCTGTTCTTGTTGATGAGGCTCACTGCAGAGGGGTAGAAGCTGTTCTTGTTGATGAGGCTCACTGCAGAGGGGTAGAAGCTGTTCCTGTTGATGAGGCTCACTGCAGAGGGGTAGAAGCTGTTCTTGTTGATGAGGCTCACTGCAGAGGGGTAGAAGCTGTTCTTGTTGATGAGGCTCACTGCAGAGGGGTAGAAGCTGTTCTTGTTGATGAGGCTCACTGCAGAGGGGTAGAAGCTGTTCTTGTGGCGTGAGGCTCACTGCAGAGGGGTAGAAGCTGTTCTTGTTGATGAGGCTCACTGCAGAGGGGTAGAAGCTGTTCTTGTTGATGAGGCTCACTGCAGAGGGGTAGAAGCTGTTCTTGTGGCGTGAGGCTCACTGCAGAGGGGTAGAAGCTGTTCTTGTTGATGAGGCTCACTGCAGAGGGGTAGAAGCTGTTCTTGTTGATGAGGCTCACTGCAGAGGGGTAGAAGCTGTTCTTGTTGATGAGGCTCACTGCAGAGGGGTAGAAGCTGTTCTTGTTGCGTGAGGCTCACTGCAGAGGGGTAGAAGCTGTTCTTGTTGATGAGGCTCACTGCAGAGGGGTAGAAGCTGTTCTTGTTGATGAGGCTCACTGCAGAGGGGTAGAAGCTGTTCTTGTTGATGAGGCTCACTGCAGAGGGGTAGAAGCTGTTCTTGTTGATGAGGCTCACTGCAGAGGGGTAGAAGCTGTTCTTGTGGCGTGAGGCTCACTGCAGAGGGGTAGAAGCTGTTCTTGTTGATGAGGCTCACTGCAGAGGGGTAGAAGCTGTTCTTGTTGATGAGGCTCACTGCAGAGGGGTAGAAGCTGTTCTTGTTGATGAGGCTCACTGCAGAGGGGTAGAAGCTGTTCTTGTTGATGAGGCTCACTGCAGAGGGGTAGAAGCTGTTCTTGTTGATGAGGCTCACTGCAGAGGGGTAGAAGCTGTTCTTGTTGTTGAGGCTCACTGCAGAGGGGTAGAAGCTGTTCTTGTGGCGTGAGGCTCACTGCAGAGGGGTAGAAGCTGTTCTTGTTGACGAGGCTCACTGCAGAGGGGTAGAAGCTGTTCTTGTGGCGTGAGGCTCACTGCAGAGGGGTAGAAGCTGTTCCTGTTGATGAGGCTCACTGCAGAGGGGTAGAAGCTGTTCCTGTTGATGAGGCTCACTGCAGAGGGGTAGAAGCTGTTCTTGTTGATGAGGCTCACTGCAGAGGGGTAGAAGCTGTTCCTGTTGATGAGGCTCACTGCAGAGGGGTAGAAGCTGTTCTTGTTGATGAGGCTCACTGCAGAGGGGTAGAAGCTGTTCTTGTTGATGAGGCTCACTGCAGAGGGGTAGAAGCTGTTCTTGTTGATGAGGCTCACTGCAGAGGGGTAGAAGCTGTTCTTGTTGATGAGGCTCACTGCAGAGGGGTAGAAGCTGTTCTTGTTGTTGAGGCTCACTGCAGAGGGGTAGAAGCTGTTCTTGTTGATGAGGCTCACTGCAGAGGGGTAGAAGCTGTTCTTGTGGCGTGAGGTTTTTGGCCCTTTTTTTTTTAGGACCGCAGCCTCCTGCCAGAGCGGAGTGTCTGAAACAGAGTTGTTGGTGGGTTTGTAATCCCTAATGGCCTGGATGCCCTGCCACATTCGTCGGGTCGGAATTGTTGAAGTGCTCTTCATACCGTAGCTTGTGGCTGTGCTTGGCCCGCTTGATTCCCCTTTTCAGGTTAGCCCCCTGGCTGTGCAGGAGGCCTGCGCATCGCCAGATCTAAAAGTGGTGTTGCATGCTTTCAGCAGTAGACGGACCTCTGTGTTCATTCAACAGCGGAATGTAGTGATCTGTTTAAGGGTGGTGACACTAGGGCTGACTTTCGATTTTTTTTTGGAATTCGAAGCTTCGGGGCCGAGATTCGATTTTATTTATTTATAAAAAAATAAATAAAAAATTATGTTGTGGGACTTGTACAGCACTTTGTTCAACTTTGTCAGTGCTGTAAAGTTTAAACCTTTTTAAATCTTAGACAAACAAAACACTTTGCTTTCATGAAATATTGTAAGCCGTCATTTGAGGCTTTTATAAAAGCAGCACAATGAACACAAATCTGTCGGTGCCGAGTCCGACCTCATCTTAAATAACAAACAACATTGCTTGTTGTAGTTAACAAAGAGAGGCAGAGTTGATTTTGCACACACAAAAAAAAACGAAGTTTAGAAATATTTAAGACAGCCCTAGGTGACACTATCGATGTCGGAGTTGATGTGGTCCAAGACAGAGGAGTCGATGTCTGTGTGGGAGTCCAGGGTGGCCTGGGTTGCAAACATACTGTGTGCTGCAGCTCAGAGTCTGCCCCCCCTCACTCAGGCCATATTTTAACTGAGGGCTTCATACGTTTGATAAGTGGAGTGTACTTGGGTAGAAGGAACAAAGGGAGGTGTTCAGATTGATTGCCCCAGGTGGGGTGTATATACTGCAGACAGAAAAGTAGCTGTGAATTCCCTGGGATAATAAAAAGCTTGTCATTTAACTACAAGATGTTCAAGGTTAGCAGAGCAGTATTGTATGTTGTCTGTGCACCAAGCTTTGTTTATATAAGTGCACCAAGCTTTGTTTATATAAGTGCACCAAGCTTTGTTTATATAAGTGCACCAAGCTTTGTTTATATAAGTGCACCAAGCTTTGTTTATATACGTGCACCAAGCTTTGTTTATATAAGTAAGTGCACCAAGCTTTGTTTATATAAGTAAGTGCACCAAGCTTTGTTTATATAAGTAAGTGAACCAAGCTTTGTTTATATAAGTGCACCAAGCTTTGTTTGTATAAGTAAGTTCACCAAGCTTTGTTTATATAAGTGCATCAAGCTTTGTTTATATAAGTGCACCAAGCTTTGTTTATATAAGTGCACCAAGCTTTGTTTATATAAGCGCACCAAGCTTTGTTTATATAAGTGCACCAAGCTTTGTTTATATAAGTGCACCAAGCTTTGTTTATATAAGTGCACCAAGCTTTGTTTATATAAGTAAGTGCACCAAGCTTAGTTTATATAGGTGCACCAAGCTTTGTTTATATAAGTGCACCAAGCTTTGTTTATATAAGTAAGTGCACCAAGCTTTGTTTATATAAGTAAGTGCACCAAGCTTTGTTTATATAAGTAAGTGCACCAAGCTTTGTTTATATAAGTAAGTGCATCAAGCTTTGTTTATATAAGTGCACCAAGCTTTGTTTATATAAGTGCACCAAGCTTTGTTTATATAAGTAAGTGCACAAAGCTTTGTTTATATAAGTGCACCAAGCTTTGTTTATATACGTGCATCAAGCTTTGTTTATATAAGTGCACCAAGCTTTGTTTATATAAGTGCACCAAGCTTTGTTTATATACGTGCATCAAGCTTTGTTTATATAAGTGCACCAAGCTTTGTTTATATAAGTGCACCAAGCTTTGTTTATATAAGTATAAGTGCACCAAGCTTTGTTTATATAAGTGCACCAAGCTTTGTTTATATAAGTATAAGTGCACCAAGCTTTGTTTATATAAGTATAAGTGCACCAAGCTTTGTTTATATAAGTAAGCGCACCAAGCTTTGTTTATATAAGTAAGTGCACCAAGCTTTGTTTATATAAGTGCACCAAGCTTTGTTTATATAAGTATAAGTGCACCAAGCTTTGTTTATATAAGTGCACCAAGCTTTGTTTATATAAGTGCACCAAGCTTTGTTTATATAAGTGCACCAAGCTTTGTTTATATAAGTATAAGTGCACCAAGCTTTGTTTATATAAGTATAAGTGCACCAAGCTTTGTTTATATAAGTACAAGTGCACCAAGCTTTGTTTATATAAGTGCACCAAGCTTTGTTTATATAAGTGCACCAAGCTTTGTTTATATAAGTGCACCAACCTTTGTTTATATAAGTAAGTGCACCAAGCTTTGTTTATATAAGTGCACCAAGCTTTGTTTATATAAGTGCACCAAGCTTTGTTTGTATAAGTAAGTTCACCAAGCTTTGTTTATATAAGTGCATCAAGCTTTGTTTATATAAGTGCACCAAGCTTTGTTTATATAAGTGCACCAAGCTTTGTTTATATAAGCGCACCAAGCTTTGTTTATATAAGTGCACCAAGCTTTGTTTATATAAGTGCACCAAGCTTTGTTTATATAAGTGCACCAAGCTTTGTTTATATAAGTAAGTGCACCAAGCTTAGTTTATATAGGTGCACCAAGCTTTGTTTATATAAGTGCACCAAGCTTTGTTTATATAAGTAAGTGCACCAAGCTTTGTTTATATAAGTAAGTGCACCAAGCTTTGGTTATATAAGTAAGTGCACCAAGCTTTGTTTATATAAGTAAGTGCATCAAGGTTTGTTTATATAAGTGCACCAAGCTTTGTTTATATAAGTGCACCAAGCTTTGTTTATATAAGTAAGTGCACAAAGCTTTGTTTATATAAGTGCACCAAGCTTTGTTTATATAGGTGCATCAAGCTTTGTTTATATAAGTGCACCAAGCTTTGTTTATATAAGTGCACCAAGCTTTGTTTATATACGTGCATCAAGCTTTGTTTATATAAGTGCACCAAGCTTTGTTTATATAAGTGCACCAAGCTTTGTTTATATAAGTATAAGTGCACCAAGCTTTGTTTATATAAGTGCACCAAGCTTTGTTTATATAAGTATAAGTGCACCAAGCTTTGTTTATATAAGTAAGTGCACCAAGCTTTGTTTATATAAGTAAGTGCACCAAGCTTTGTTTATATAAGTAAGTGAACCAAGCTTTGTTTATATAAGTGCACCAAGCTTTGTTTGTATAAGTAAGTTCACCAAGCTTTGTTTATATAAGTGCATCAAGCTTTGTTTATATAAGTGCACCAAGCTTTGTTTATATAAGTGCACCAAGCTTTGTTTATATAAGTATAAGTGCACCAAGCTTTGTTTATATAAGTAAGTGCACCAAGCTTTGTTTATATAAGTAAGTGCACCAAGCTTTGTTTATATAAGTAAGTGAACCAAGCTTTGTTTATATAAGTGCACCAAGCTTTGTTTGTATAAGTAAGTTCACCAAGCTTTGTTTATATAAGTGCATCAAGCTTTGTTTATATAAGTGCACCAAGCTTTGTTTATATAAGTGCACCAAGCTTTGTTTATATAAGCGCACCAAGCTTTGTTTATATAAGTGCACCAAGCTTTGTTTATATAAGTGCACCAAGCTTTGTTTATATAAGTGCACCAAGCTTTGTTTATATAAGTAAGTGCACCAAGCTTAGTTTATATAGGTGCACCAAGCTTTGTTTATATAAGTGCACCAAGCTTTGTTTATATAAGTAAGTGCACCAAGCTTTGTTTATATAAGTAAGTGCACCAAGCTTTGTTTATATAAGTAAGTGCACCAAGCTTTGTTTATATAAGTAAGTGCATCAAGCTTTGTTTATATAAGTGCACCAAGCTTTGTTTATATAAGTGCACCAAACTTTGTTTATATAAGTAAGTGCACAAAGCTTTGTTTATATAAGTGCACCAAGCTTTGTTTATATACGTGCATCAAGCTTTGTTTATATAAGTGCACCAAGCTTTGTTTATATAAGTGCACCAAGCTTTGTTTATATACGTGCATCAAGCTTTGTTTATATAAGTGCACCAAGCTTTGTTTATATAAGTGCACCAAGCTTTGTTTATATAAGTATAAGTGCACCAAGCTTTGTTTATATAAGTGCACCAAGCTTTGTTTATATAAGTATAAGTGCACCAAGCTTTGTTTATATAAGTATAAGTGCACCAAGCTTTGTTTATATAAGTAAGCGCACCAAGCTTTGTTTATATAAGTAAGTGCACCAAGCTTTGTTTATATAAGTGCACCAAGCTTTGTTTATATAAGTATAAGTGCACCAAGCTTTGTTTATATAAGTGCACCAAGCTTTGTTTATATAAGTGCACCAAGCTTTGTTTATATAAGTGCACCAAGCTTTGTTTATATAAGTATAAGTGCACCAAGCTTTGTTTATATAAGTATAAGTGCACCAAGCTTTTTTTATATAAGTACAAGTGCACCAAGCTTTGTTTATATAAGTGCACCAAGCTTTGTTTATATAAGTGCACCAAGCTTTGTTTATATAAGTGCACCAACCTTTGTTTATATAAGTAAGTGCACCAAGCTTTGTTTATATAAGTGCACCAAGCTTTGTTTATATAAGTGCACCAACCTTTGTTTATATAAGTGCACCAAGCTTTGTTTATATACGTGCACCAAGCTTTGTTTATATAAGTATAAGTGCACCAAGCTTTGTTTATATAAGTGCACCAAGCTTTGTTTATATAAGTGCACCAAGCTTTGTTTATATAAGTGCACCAACCTTTGTTTATATAAGTAAGTGCACCAAGCTTTGTTTATATAAGTCCACCAAGCTTTGTTTATATAAGTGCACCAAGCTTTGTTTATATAAGTGCACCAACCTTTGTTTATATAAGTGCACCAACCTTTGTTTATATAAGTGCACCAAGCTTTGTTTATATACGTGCATCAAGCTTTGTTTATATAAGTATAAGTGCACCAAGCTTTGTTTATATAAGTGCACCAAGCTTTGTTTATATAAGTGCACCAAGCTTTGTTTATATAAGTGCACCAAGCTTTGTTTATATAAGTGCACCAAGCTTTGTTTATATAAGTGCACCAAGCTTTGTTTATATAAGTGCACCAACCTTTGTTTATATAAGTAAGTGCACCAAGCTTTGTTTATATAAGTAAGTGCACCAAGCTTTGTTTATATAAGTAAGTGCACCAAGCTTTGTTTATATAAGTAAGTGCACCAAGCTTTGTTTATATAAGTGCACCAAGCTTTGTTTATATAAGTGCACCAAGCTTTGTTTATATAAGTGCACCAAGCTTTGTTTATATAAGTGCACCAAGCTTTATATAAGTAAGTGCACCAAGCTGTGTTTATATAAGTAAGCGCACCAAGCTTTGTTTATATAAGTAAGTGCCACAAGTTTTGTTTATATAAGTAAGCGCACCAAGCTTTGTTTATATAAGTAAGTGCACCAAGCTTTGTTTATATAAGTAAGCGCACCAAGCTTTGTTTATATAAGTAAGTGCACCAAGCTTTGTTCATATAAGTAAGTGCACCAATCTTTGTTTATATAAGTAAGTGCACCAAGCTTTGTTTATATAAGTGCACCAAGCTTTGTTTATATAAGTGCACCAAGCTTTATATAAGTAAGTGCACCAAGCTGTGTTTATATAAGTGCACCAAGCTTTGTTTATATAAGTGCACCAACCTTTGTTTATATAAGTAAGTGCACCAAGCTTTGTTTATATAAGTGCACCAAGCTTTGTTTATATAAGTGCACCAACCTTTGTTTATATAAGTGCACCAAGCTTTGTTTATATACGTGCACCAAGCTTTGTTTATATAAGTATAAGTGCACCAAGCTTTGTTTATATAAGTGCACCAAGCTTTGTTTATATAAGTGCACCAAGCTTTGTTTATATAAGTGCACCAACCTTTGTTTATATAAGTAAGTGCACCAAGCTTTGTTTATATAAGTCCACCAAGCTTTGTTTATATAAGTGCACCAAGCTTTGTTTATATAAGTGCACCAACCTTTGTTTATATAAGTGCACCAACCTTTGTTTATATAAGTGCACCAAGCTTTGTTTATATACGTGCATCAAGCTTTGTTTATATAAGTATAAGTGCACCAAGCTTTGTTTATATAAGTGCACCAAGCTTTGTTTATATAAGTGCACCAAGCTTTGTTTATATAAGTGCACCAAGCTTTGTTTATATAAGTGCACCAAGCTTTGTTTATATAAGTGCACCAAGCTTTGTTTATATAAGTGCACCAACCTTTGTTTATATAAGTAAGTGCACCAAGCTTTGTTTATATAAGTAAGTGCACCAAGCTTTGTTTATATAAGTAAGTGCACCAAGCTTTGTTTATATAAGTAAGTGCACCAAGCTTTGTTTATATAAGTGCACCAAGCTTTGTTTATATAAGTGCACCAAGCTTTGTTTATATAAGTGCACCAAGCTTTGTTTATATAAGTGCACCAAGCTTTATATAAGTAAGTGCACCAAGCTGTGTTTATATAAGTAAGCGCACCAAGCTTTGTTTATATAAGTAAGTGCCACAAGTTTTGTTTATATAAGTAAGCGCACCAAGCTTTGTTTATATAAGTAAGTGCACCAAGCTTTGTTTATATAAGTAAGCGCACCAAGCTTTGTTTATATAAGTAAGTGCACCAAGCTTTGTTCATATAAGTAAGTGCACCAATCTTTGTTTATATAAGTAAGTGCACCAAGCTTTGTTTATATAAGTGCACCAAGCTTTGTTTATATAAGTGCACCAAGCTTTATATAAGTAAGTGCACCAAGCTGTGTTTATATAAGTAAGCGCACCAAGCTTTGTTTATATAAGTAAGTGCCACAAGTTTTGTTTATATAAGTAAGCGCACCAAGCTTTGTTTATATAAGTAAGTGCACCAAGCTTTGTTCATATAAGTAAGTGCACCAATCTTTGTTTATATAAGTAAGTGCACCAAGCTTTGTTTATATAAGTGCACCAAGCTTTATATAAGTAAGTGCACCAAGCTGTGTTTATATAAGTGCACCAAGCTTTATATAAGTAAGTGCACCAAGCTTTGTTTATATAAGCGCACCAAGCTTTGTTTATATAAGTGCACCAAGCTTTGTTTATATAAGTAAGTGCACCAAGCTTTGTTTATATAAGTGCACCAAGCTTTGTTTATATAAGTGCACCAAGCTTTGTTTATATACGTGCACCAAGCTTTGTTTATATAAGTGCACCAAGCTTTGTTTATATAAGTCCACCAAGCTTTGTTTATATAAGTGCACCAAGCTTTGTTTATATAAGCGCACCAAGCTTTGTTTATATAAGTGCACCAAGCTTTGTTTATATAAGCGCACCAAGCTTTGTTTATATAAGTAAGCGCACCAAGCTTTGTTTATATAAGCGCACCAAGCTTTGTTTATATAAGTAAGCGCACCAAGCTTTGTTTATATAAGTGCACCAAGCTTTGTTTATTTAAGTACACCAAGCTTTGTTTATATAAGTGCACCAAGCTTTGTTTATATAAGCGCACCAAGCTTTGTTTATATAAGTACACCAAGCTTTGTTTATATAAGTGCACCAAGCTTTGTTTATATAAGCGCACCAAGCTTTGTTTATATAAGCACACCAAGCTTTGTTTATATAAGTGCACCAAGCTTTGTTTATATAAGTGCACCAAGCTTTGTTTATATAAGTAAGTACACCAAGCTTTGTTTATATAAGCGCACCAAGCTTTGTTTATATAAGTACACCAAGCTTTGTTTATATAAGTGCACCAAGCTTTGTTTATATAAGCGCACCAAGCTTTGTTTATATAAGCGCACCAAGCTTTGTTTATATAAGTGCACCAAGCTTTGTTTATATAAGTGCACCAAGCTTTGTTTATATAAGTAAGTACACCAAGCTTTGTTTATATAAGCGCACCAAGCTTTGTTTATATAAGTGCACAAACCGCCACCTCTGGTTTTACCAGCGCTATCAGCTGATCCGTCCGCCCTGTGAAGAGTGCGTCCTGATGGCTCACTATCAGTTTCAGGGATTCTGACGTTGCGATCCATAATGGTTTTATGATTGATGATCCACAGCCACAGCTCTTCTGTTGGGTTCACCAGAGGCCGCACATCGGTGAGCAGGACACTGGGTAGTGATGGGCGACGGGGGGTTAGCTTTAGCTTAGCCCTCAGGTCTCCGCACTTGCACGCAATATCATTGTCTTGGTGAGGGTTAGTTTTAAGTCTCAACTGAATGTTACCTGCAGCAGAGTGAATGTTGGTTGGTCTGCTGTAATGGGAGGAGGGTGACGTTTGTATAGTCTGGTATTTGGGTATTAGTAATTAGTATGTGTGTATTTCACCAGGTTAGCTGATGCTGGGTTTGTTGAACTTGAACCTCTGAAATCTGAATATATACTGATGTGTACTGGTGTTGGTCAGTATTTAGTCTATTGTAGATTTGGGCTTTTTAGTAGGAGTTAGGACTAAGGACTTTTTAGTAGGAGTTAGGACTAAGGATTTTGTAGTAGGAGTTAGGGCTGAACGATTAATCGATTTTAAATCGAAATTGCGATTTAAAATGATGCAATTAGTAAATCGAAAGAAAAAAAAGAATCGATTTTTTTTAAATGTATTATTAAAATAAAAAAAAATTAACCAGGAAGTCCCATTGAGATACAAGATCTCCTTTGCAAGTTGTTGTTATTGTTGTAGGAACGGTTTGGGAGAGGGAGGTAAGGGGTTTTAGATTGTGTGTTGTGAAGTTTAGACTTCAGAGAGGGAGAGTAAAGTACATTTACGATTCGGAGGCGACAGGGGGGTAAGTCAGCCATCCGTGGTATGCTGGGCTGCGCGCGCCACTTACGGCAGTCTAGACAGGTTCGCTGGAAGCGCCGTACTGCTTCTCTCCCTTGCAATATCCAATAACGACGTCTGATCTCCGCGAAGACTCTCTCTGCTCCTGCGTGGTGTACATCCTCGTCGTATTTCTTTATGATCAGCTCTGTGACCTTGTGTCGGCTGTTCAAGACGATCGGGTGCTTAATGTCATCTGGTAGATCGGGGGCTCTCCGCAGGCGACCACCCACTCTGATGAGATTATGTGCGTCACTCTCTGGTGCCAGGTGAATCAGTCTGCTGTCTGATGGGACGGGGTTTCCTCCCTGTAGACAGTCTAGCTCATCGGGGAACGAGTCTCTCTGGGCTCGTTGTAGTAGAAGAAGTTCTGCTTCTTCGTAGTCAGCTGCTGACATGTCAGTGGTGGACTGAATCTCTGGGTGGTGCCGCAGGAATGTTCTTTGTTGCGCACTCTCTAGGGTAATGCAGTCATCTATGTTGGGGTCTGTGGAGGCGACAGTGCTCAGTCCACAGAACATAGGCTTCTTGTTCTCAGCCTCCTCGTTACTTGCTTCCCTCGGGGTGGGCGTAGGCCAATCTCCTTCCGGGAGCTTGAGGAATGCTGGTCCGTCACTGTAGATGTTGCGACGGGTTAGGTCATCCAGAGACATTCCCCGGGTGATGACGTCAGCTGGGTTGTGTTTGGTGTCCACATACCGCCAGCTTGCTTCTTCTGTTAATTCTTGAATCTCGGTGACTCTGACTCCCACGAAGACTTTGTATCTGCATGAATCAGACTTAATCCATGTGAGTACTGTCGTGGAATCTGACCACAAGATTGTTCTATGCACCGGAATGGTGAGTTCACGTTGGATTAACGTGGCTAGATGCGCTCCTGCGAGGGCTGCGCAGAGCTCTAGACGTGGGATAGATTGTTGCTTACGTGGGGCTATTCTTGAGCGGGCCAGTATGAAAGCAGTGTGTATCTTTCCTCCCATCTCTTGGGCACGCAAATAGGCAACCGATCCGTAGGCTACTTCGGAGGCGTCGCTGAAGACGTGTAGCTCAATCTCGCATGTCTCTGGCCTCACTGTGGATGGGAAGTAACTGCGGCGTATATTGACACCTGGGAGTGAGCGGAGTTCCGTCTCCCACTCTCTCCATGTTGAGGCAAGGTGTGCGGGTATTGGGTCGTCCCAGCCCTGGTCCTTGTCCCATAGTGCTTGTACAATCATCTTTGCCCTGGTGGTGTAAGGTAGAATACATCCCAATGGGTCATATTGTCTGGCGAGTGTTCTGTACACACTCCGTCTGGTGGTCGGTATCGCCGCCGACCTTCCTTGCTCTGGAGCCAAGGGTTTGTGTCTATAGTGGAGCGAGTCTGTTTTGAAGCGCCAGACTAATCCTAGTGTCATTTCTTGGGCTTCTCCTGGGATTGTCGCCATCCAGGTCTCGCTGCTGGCAGCCTTGTCTGCGGAGGAGAGGCTGCGCAATACTTGCGGGTCGCTGCTGGCCCACTGCCTGAGATCAAAGCCGCCTTTGATTAGGGAGGCGCGTAACTTGATTAGGAGAGCCTCGGCTTCTTCTTGAGTCGAGACGCTTTGTAAACAGTTGTCCACGTAGAAACTGTTCTTCACACTGTGTTGGACCTCTTCATCTGCTGCTGGGTCCTCTGTGACGTGTTTCTGTAGTGCAAATGTAGCACAGCACGGGCTGCATGTGGTTCCGAAGGGGAGTACTTCCCACTGGTAGATGGATGGGTTCTCATCTCCGATCTTCTCTCTCCATAGGAACCGTAGCAGAGGCTTGTCCTCCTCTACTAGTCTCACCTGCAAGAACATCCCTTGTGTGGGGCCGGGCAAGAGCTCTTTATTCAGATTTTGGGATCCGATCTGGTAGCTGCAGTTAAACACAATGCGATCCTTGCCGTTGTGATGGACCTTGTGATGCGGCACGTACCATGATTCGGTCGTCTGATCGGCCTCTTTAATGTCAATCTTTGTTACGTGTCCCGCTGTGATTAGCTTCTCAATCTCAGCTCGGTACACACTCTCTTGAGCGGGGTCTTTGGCTAGGCGCCGCTCTGTGTTCAGTAGATAGCGCTCCGTGGCGTCTTTCTTTGCGTGAAAGGTGGGCATTCCCTCTCGCCTCAGGAGTGGAGTTGCGTATCTCATCACTCCGCCGACTGTGACTCTCTTTGTCCCCTGCTCGAGTAGGTTGATGGCGTAAATGTCTTCTTTAGAGCGAATATCTTTCTTTTCGTTCTTAAAGGGCATTGTCTCTAGGGTCCATAGCCTCTCGACATGCTGCAGGAGAGTGGTGTCTTCTTCTGTCGTTCTGGAGTGGAAGCAGCTAGTGGCTGCTGTTCGGTTGAGAGATTTAGCGAGGGGGCCTTGTAATGTCCATCCTAGGTGGGTCTCGACTGCTGCAGGACAGCCTCGGGGGCCTGTATGGACCCGGTCAATCGGGACTATGAGTTCTGCATGGTCGGAGCCTATCAACAGGGTCGGGGTAGCGCCGTCTATGAGCGGGATAGGTAATTGGCGCAGGTGCACATATTTATCCATCAACTTGGTGACAGGGTAGGTGTACTGCGATAGTCCTATTTCTTGGCTGGTGAAAGCATTTGTAATCTTGTACCGTCGCTCTGGCTGCCCGTTGGCTGCGATAGTGAAGGAGACATTCTCGCCCTTTATCGTCTTTAAATCTCTTCTTATTGTCCGAATCGTCATTTCGTTCTTGCTCCCCCGCAGTCCCAGCTGGGTCGCAGCGGAGGCGAGCAGAAGGGTCTTCTCTGACCCGTCATCAAGGACGGCGTAAGTGTCCATGACTTTATCTTGGTAGCTCAATGTCACACGGACTACCTTTAAGAGCACTTGAGCTCCGTTGCTGCTGGCGGGGTCAATGTACATGACACTTGCCTTGGTGCCGCTCCGTGGTGCAGGTATAGGCCGTCTTCCGTTACTATCGTGTAGTATATCTAGATGGGCTCCATCGCACCGGCTGCACCTTTTCTTTAGGCGGCATTCGGCTGCCATGTGGGTCCGCGCACATCGATAACAGCGCCGGTTGGACTTTATCCATTGGCTCACTTCTTCTGCATTCATCTTTGTGAATGAGTCACATTGTGACAGCCAGTGTTCTTTCTCACAGTAGGGACACGCTATCTTCCACTTCTCTTTTCTCGAGGGGGTGCTGTGACTCTTACTGCTCGGTACTGACTCTGATTGGTGCATGACAGTCACCGATCTTCTTCCATCATTTATTCTCCTGGGTCCCTCTCTGGAGCTTGGCGTGCTCCGCCCGAAGGTGTCCAGTCGTAAGCTGCTGACCTCTCTCGCCAGGAAGTCGGCCAGATCAAGGAGGGATGGCTCGGGGCCGTCGGGATCGCTGTAGTCCCTCTGCCGCCGAAAGCGCTCCTGTCTTGCGGGTGGCAGCTTCTCCAAAATCCTCTCAACGTTAGAGTTGGCGTATAGCTCATGCCTGCCCTTCTCCCGTTGAGCTCCCAGCATCCCCACCAGGGACTGCACTTTGATTGACAGGTCGTCTAGTGAGCGATTGTCTGTGGCTGGGGGTAGGCGGTCAATATGCCTTATCTCCTGGATTACGTAATCCCATATACGTCCATATCTCTGATCCAGCGCTGCAAGGGCCGCTGTGTATGGGGTCGAGGAGGTAGCATAGGCTAGCGCTATATTGTGCGCTCGCTGTACTTTCAGGTGCTTCAGTAATATTGCATACTTGTGGCGTTCATCAGCGACATCCACCATCATTGTCTCTAAGCACATCCGGAGCTCCGTGTACTGTGCTCAACTCTCATAGGCGAAGTCTGGGAATGACGGCGTGGCGTTGTATGACGCCGTGGATGGCTGATACATCGGCGAGCGTTGGGGGAGAGACCTCCTGGGCGAGTCCCCTCTTGCGCCTCGCTGTGGGCTGGTACTGGCAGGGTACCATGGCCCGCTGGTCCAGGTACTGTTCCTCGGGGCGGGTCGTGCGTCGTGCTCACCCGTGAATAGAGTCGGGGGTCTGTAGCGCAGCGCCGCGGGGGTATAGCCTGGACTGTATGGGACCTCCTGGTCCGGTGGAGTACTGTGCTGTCGTCGGGCTTGGTTCTCCTCTTCTCCCTCTTCTTCCTCTATCAAATCTTCCAGATCCTGTAATCGTTTATTTAGCTTCTCCGCAGTGTATGCCGCTCCTTCCTTGTAGCTGGGTCTCGCTTGGACCGGTATGGGAAGGGGGTCTGCGGGGGGTCTAGACTCGGTCTGTTGGTCAAGTTCAGGGTCGCTTGCTCGTTGCGGTGACGCTGCTCTTGACTGTTGTCTCGACGAGTTCCTTGAGCCCCTGGCGGAGGGAGAGGGAGTTGTCCTTTTGATCAGCTGCTCTATTAGTTGCGCTTGTAGTCTGTCGCGCTCTGCGTCTCTTTGGGCACCGGCAGCGGCGCGCTGGGCGTCGGCGGCGGCGCGCTCTGCTTCTCTTTGGGCACCGGCAGCGGCGCGCTGGGCGTCGGCCCGGTCTCTTGCCATATTCTCTTCCATCTGGAAGCGTCTCATCTCCAGACGTGTGCGCTGTTCTTCGCTCCGTTGCTGTGCTTGGAGGTGTTCGCGCTCGCCAAGCATCTGTGCTTGGAGACGATCGCGCTCGGCAGAGGCTGTCAGGCTGACGAGGAACGCCTGTTGTAGTATCCTCTCCGCTTCGTTGGGGGAAGGCGGTAGTGGAGGTGAGCCGCTCCTGCGTGAGCCGCTCCTGGGGGTACTCGTTGGGGAGTCCTGGAGCTCTAGTTCCTCGGCGCTCTCCTCCTCTTCTTCCGTGCAGAGTTCTCTCTCTGTAGGGTTGTCTTCCTCCCGGGGCTTGTCGGGGACTACTTCTTGAGTAGTGGCGGGGGGTAAGGGCATGTCAACTCCCTCCTGGTCCCCACCGTGGGCTTGGTCAGTTACACCAGGACCCGCTAGGGCCCCTGTGGTCGGGGAAACCTGGTCGTTAAGGTCAGACATAATTTTACTTTCTACTTTTACCGCGTTTACCGTTTGTCGAAGGCTAGGTAGTTGACTGACAGTGTAAGCCTCTAAGTACTGAGGTGTCTGTCGTCTGCGCCGCGGGCGTTCTAGGTTAGGAGGATCGTTTCGTGGAGTGTTCATCATAGGCCATTTCGATATTAATAACACTATATTAATATTACACTAGTTACCCTCCGGCTCGAAGGACCAATTGTAACTGAGGGGTACAATTCCCTGACTGTATTGTTAGATATGATATTTAATACCACTACCTCATGTACTTTAACTTCTGGCCACCCAGTACAAGATATAAGTATGATGAACACTTTCCCACCTGATGAAACGAACCAACACAAATGTACCAAATCGAAGGTTTAATACAGCAAAGGGTGTATACAACGATCACTTAATTACATTTATGATTTGAAATATGGAATATGCACTTTTATGGCAAATGAGTATTCGTAGGTAAATCAACATTGAATGTCCAATCTCTGGTTGCGCAGGGAGTAAGTATACAACCTGGAATATTTAGGAAAACGATAGCGATGGTACTTAAATGATTATAGCTGGATACACTAAGGGGGGGGGGTTCCCGCTGGTTGTAAGACAGTAGGAGGGGGGGGTTAGAGAAGCCGCTGGCGGTATCCCATCTGGCCGACGGTGTCTTGGGAGAATCCAAAGTCTTGGACACGGTGCCCACAGAACCTCGGACCGCAGACGAATACAGCTGGACCCTCTGTGGAACGGTATCTGCCGGTCCACAACGGAGAGACGTGAGGCGACCTCACGTGTAGAGCGCCGTCTCACCTGGAGTCCTCTCCGGGGGGTAATTCCAACACTCAGCAGTGTTGGCCTTTATCCATGGAATAATCAAAGCACACAAAGCATAATCCAAGCCGTGGAAGGCTCGCCGTCGTCTGGGTAGAGTAATCCAATATACAGGTCCAGTCGCTCTTGGCCCGGAGCTCCTCGGATGCAATCACCACTAGGGGTCTGACCAGCCTGGTTAAGCGTCCAGATAACGTCAGGAACGATGGGGGTACTGATAACTGTAGAACTCTAACCGAACGATGCACCATACATAAATAGACTACTATTAGCTTAATAGAATACGTCCAACTCGACGGTATGGTGCCAAACTATGACCATTCAACTATTAATCTACACGATATCTCAATGCCTATTCTGGGCCAAGTAGGCCTTACTACACCGCACGTGCGTCGTGGGGAGGCTTTTGCGTCTGTCACTCTGTTGGAGGGTAAAGAACTGGACTAAAAAGAAAGTTCTACTTTACTGGCGCCATATATATATGCGCTATGAACAAATAGTACCATTCGTATTTCGCCCGACATATTACTGCGCGGAACCGGGGGTTTGCCTCGACATGTTAGGCGGCACGATTGAACTTGGACCTAGGGGTATGGCAACCTGGCGCCAGGTTCTCGTCCAATGGTAGAATGAAACTATTATGGGCTGTTTAGTAGAAACGGGGATATTCAATGCATATTGTACAAGGAATATACAGGGGATATCAAACGATATACAAATACAATTAAATATATATATATAAATAAATATACATATTCGGTTTAATCTGATCCTTCACAACACAGGTAAAAAGAAAAATGTTCAGGCTCGGTGTCCCGAACAGACTCACCGCGTAGGCCAGATGCAAGCCGCATTTTACTATAAACTTCTGTGGGGCTGCTTAAATCTTTTTTTATTATAATCGCAAATGTAATCGCAATCGCAATATCTGTCAGAAAAATCGCAATTAGATTATTTCCCAAAATCGTGCAGCCCTAGTAGGAGTTTGGACTAAGGACTTCGATTCAGTTAAAGGTCGAATCTGTAATGTCATCAAACGGCGACCTCTATGCAAACGAGCCCTGCTTGCACTTTGTTTAATGTTTACATGTTTAGTTTTGGTCTGATGTGTAGGTTATAGTCGAGTAAGGTTAGGGGAGGGGTTGCTATTGCTGGCCAAAAATAATTAGGAATGAAAGCTTGTCGTGTGTGTGTGTGTGTGTGTGTGTGTGTGTGTGTGTGTGTGTGTGTGTGTGTGTGTGTGTGTGTGTGTGTGTGTGTGTGTGTGTGTGTGTGTGTGTGTGTGTGTGTGTGTGTGTGTGTGTGTGTGTGTGTGTGTGTGTGTGTGTGTGTGTGTGTGCGCGCGCGTTCAGCATTAAACTATTGTGCAACCTTATACACTGTACATGAATATTGGTCCAGTCATTTAGACATACAGAGAGACAGACAGATTATCAGGACAGATTATCACATAGACAGACGGATAGATAAATATAGATAGATGGATGGATAGATGGATATACAGACGGATTATCAAGACGACAGACAGACCCCACCCTCACACACACACACGTTTGTATGTTCAAATGTCATCATTGGGGGAGTAAGGTTACATGGGCTATCTATGTTAAATTATATTTATCTATTAATTCCTGCATTTCACTGGAAGCCCTGGTATGCATGTGACAAATAAACCTCTTGAATCTAATTCTGTCATGAATGATGGATTCAGTCGAAGCCTGTCTATCCGCTTTGTCTAATTGCAGTTTGTTTGTTTTGTTTAGGTGTGTTATTTATAGTTTCTTTTATGTGTTTTGTGTCAATGTATGGTGATGAGTGTGAATGTATTTATGTGTGTCTGTGTCACCGTGTAGATTATTGGACCCCAGGAAGAATAGCTGCTGCTATGCAAAAGATAGTGGGGATCTAAATAAAACACTCACTCACTCACTCACTCACTCACTCACTCACTCACTCACTCACTCACTCACTCACTCACTCACTCACTCACTCACTCACTCACTCACTCACTCTCACACACATACACTGTATTTGCATGTGTGTAAGAGGCGACCATTATGTCTGTATGTGATGTAATGTACACCCTGGACTCAGGGGCGTAGCTGGGGGGGGGTAGCTTAGGATGATTCCAAGGGCCCAGCACTGAGAGGGCCCCCCCAAATTTTTTTTTTTTTTTTTTTTTTTTTAAACTAGACATCACTCGGGTGTATTATTGATGCTCTCATTGATACTATGTTTGTTTCTGAAGTGTGTGTGTGTGTGTGTGTGAGATATATAGAGAGAGAGGGGGGGCTTTGGTAGACTATTGCATTGGTCCATTCATTGAAGATGAACGCAATGCGACATCCTTTACTAGGCTCACCCACCAACAGTGCAGGTGCTGAACTGCTGATCCGAATGTATAGGTAAAAACCATATTATGCGTTTTCATCAATAAAAAAATGGCCAAAAAATATCTGCTTGCGCCCTTACGCGCGCTTGCATTCACTGGGGGCCTACAAATACATTCTTTCATGGGGCCCAGAATCTGGAGCTACACCCAAGTCAAGTCAAGTCAAGAGTTAATGGACTTAATGAACCAGTACAATGATGTTAATTCAGTGAGGGAAAAAAAGCTTATTGTGGAACCTTAATGTCAGGAGTGTCACTTTTCAGCGTCAGAAAATCTGTATCATTTGACTTATTATAACTGTTCGCCCTCTGTGAGCACAGCCTACTCTCAGTAGGTTGAGTGGGCGTGGCCTTCTGTTCATTGAAAGGCGATGTCAAGTTAGTATCATAATACCGACTCTTTCAAATGCAAACAAATTCATTGGACCAGTGTGATCGTTTGCTATGGGAGATGGAACATTGGCTAATAAATTCATCACATTGGTGATGAATAAATTGTCACAGTTGCTGTGGGTGGAGAATTAACTAGGAACTGGGCTTATTTGGAACGCACATTAGAGAGGGTACATTCGGTACCCATTAAACCCATGCCACACTTTGGACATATTTCCTTGAATTAAATAATACAAAATGTTTAAAAGTGGTATAAATGAATTACCAAAACGTCAAATGAGAGATTAATGTTTCATTTCATCTATCATTTTCTTAATTAAATTGTGGCAGTATATATATATAAAACATTTCTGCAAACTGGGACATTTACTCTAGATCAGGGGTTACCAAACTTTTTCAGCTCGAGACCCAAAAGAGAAATTTGGTGTTTGCCCGGGACCCAAACTTACAAAAATACATCATGAATTGCCATAACATACATTTATAAACTACTGATAAAGACCACAACAAACCATGAATTTCAAATGTATATGAAATGTATTTATTTAATTATAAAAGTACATCACAGCAATAATCAGAGTGTAATGTTAAGTTGCTCACCACCTCATAACACATGTACATACAATTTTGTAACACTTTTAAAAACAAACATGTTCTACTCTCCTTTCTATTTCTCACCCCTTTTTCAACTCTCCATTTCTTACCCCCTCTCTCCGTCCCTCAACCTTAAACCCCAACATTGAGCAACATTCTGATTAATTTGTACTGACTTATTAAAAAATTCTACTGACCTGATATCATGCTAGAAGGGGTATAATATTTCATCTATGGCACAATGAAATCTAATGAGAGGTATGTGGCTGGTTGAAGTTTTCAACCAGCAGATCTATTCTGGGCTTGGTTTTTGAAAGTGCTATTATGAGGTCATGCTGAGCATTTAGTCTGTTTCTGTATTTGTTTTTCAGGTATGCTAGAGTAGAAAACCCAGATTCACATAAGAATGTGGTGCCAAACTGAATCAACACATCTACAGCTTTAAAAAAAAAATATATATATATATATATATATATTTTTTTTTTTTTTTTTACTTTTTATATGCGACCCAATAAAAACGGGTCCAGAGTTTGGGAAACGCTGCTCTAGATTATAGCAAACTAGTTTCATTATTTGTTTGTGGACTAGCTAGCTCATAGTGGTTTGTGTAAAGTAAAAAAAATCTGAGCACTTTGGCTCGGGGGACCTAGAGACTGTTTGGTTTACTTTGGTACTGAGGAAACCTTTGCTGTAGTCTAATGCATCACTCCTGGGTTTACTTTGGTACCGAGGAACCCTTTGCTGTAGTCTAATGCATCACTCCTGGGTTTACTTTGGTACTGAGGAACCCTTTGCTGTAGTCTAATGCATCACTCCTGGGTTTACTTTGGTACTGAGGAAACCTTTGCTGTAGTCTAATGCATCACTCCTGGGTTTACTTTGGTACTGAGGAAACCTTTGCGGTAGTCTAATGCATCACTCCTGGGTTTACTTTGGTACTGAGGAACCCTTTGCTGTAGTCTAATACATCACTCCTGGGTTTACTTTGGTACTGAGGAACCCTTTGCTGTAGTCTAATGCATCACTCCTGGGTTTACTTTGGTACTGAGGAAACCTTTGCTGTAGTCTAATGCATCACTCCTGGGTTTACTTTGGTACTGAGGAAACCTTTGCTGTAGTCTAATACATCACTCTTGGGTTTACTTTGGTACTGAACCATTTGCTGTAGTCTAATGCATCACTCCTGTGTTTACTTTGGTACTGAACCATTTGCTGTAGTCTAATGCATCACTCCTGGGTTTACTTTGGTACTGAGGAAACCTTTGCTGTAGTCTTAATGCATCACTCCTGGGTTTACTTTAGTACTGAGGAAACCTTTGCGGTAATGCATCACTCCTGGGTTTACTTTGGTACTGAACCATTTGCTGTAGTCTAATGCATCACTCCTGGGTTTACTTTGGTACTGTGTGGAACCCTTTGCTGTCGCCTAATACATCACTCCTGGGTAGGGGTGTAATGATGCAACCTCACAACGATTAATTTCAATTACGATTATTCAGGCAACTATTCAATGCATCATGAAATCTCTTCATTTGACCACGATTCGATTCATTTTCTCTCAGTTAATTCCCCAAAACATTTTGAATACACAAATGTGGCTGGGGGAACTGATTCACTCAGCATGAATGGACTATAGGTCAATAAAAACACAATACACACAAAAAAAAACATAACATAAATATTAAAATAAAATAAATTCCTGATTAATTTCTATTATAATCTATTCTAACATTTTCAAATCGATGCAGTTGAATCGTCACATTAGAATCGATGCATTTCGATTAATTGATGCATTGTTACACCCCTACTCCTGGGGTGTGTATGGAGTGCTTTTGTTTGTATAACTGGCCTTTGACTATTTCCATTTACAAAACAACCTCTGCATTTAGATTCTGACGGGGCAAAATCGAATCCTTAATTATAGCGACCTATTATGCAGTCGCGGGTCATGTTTCGGCGTGTAACGTTGAGCCTCAGTGTTAATATTTCCTCTCTTAGACACTTCAGCACCAATATATTACAATACATACATCCACTATAAGCTACATATATATATTATTTTTTTACTTTTTATATGCGACCCAATAAAAACGGGTCCAGAGTTTGGGAAACGCTGCTCTAGATTATAGCAAACTAGTTTCATTATTTGTTTGTGGACTAGCTAGCTCATAGTGGTTTGTGTAAAGTAAAAAAAATCTGAGCACTTTGGCTCGGGGGACCTAGAGACTGTTTGGTTTACTTTGGTACTGAGGAAACCTTTGCTGTAGTCTAATGCATCACTCCTGGGTTTACTTTGGTACCGAGGAACCCTTTGCTGTAGTCTAATGCATCACTCCTGGGTTTACTTTGGTACTGAGGAACCCTTTGCTGTAGTCTAATGCATCACTCCTGGGTTTACTTTGGTACTGAGGAAACCTTTGCTGTAGTCTAATGCATCACTCCTGGGTTTACTTTGGTACTGAGGAAACCTTTGCGGTAGTCTAATGCATCACTCCTGGGTTTACTTTGGTACTGAGGAACCCTTTGCTGTAGTCTAATGCATCACTCCTGGGTTTACTTTGGTACTGAGGAAACCTTTGCTGTAGTCTAATACATCACTCCTGGGTTTACTTTGGTACTGAGGAAACCTTTGCTGTAGTCTAATGCATCACTCCTGGGTTTACTTTGGTACTGAGGAAACCGTTGCTGTAGTCTAATGCATCACTCCTGGGTTTACTTTGGTACTGAGGAACCCTTTGCTGTAGTCTAATACATCACTCCTGGGTTTACTTTGGTACTGAGGAACCCTTTGCTGTAGTCTAATGCATCACTCCTGGGTTTACTTTGGTACTGAGGAAACCTTTGCTGTAGTCTAATGCGTCACTCCTGGGTTTACTTTGGTACTGAGGAAACCTTTGCTGTAGTCTAATGCATCACTCCTGGGTTTACTTTGGTACTGAGGAAACCTTTGCTGTAGTCTAATGCATCACTCCTGGGTTTACTTTGGTACTGAGGAAACCTTTGCTGTAGTCTAATACATCACTCTTGGGTTTACTTTGGTACTGAACCATTTGCTGTAGTCTAATGCATCACTCCTGTGTTTACTTTGGTACTGAACCATTTGCTGTAGTCTAATGCATCACTCCTGGGTTTACTTTGGTACTGAGGAAACCTTTGCTGTAGTCTTAATGCATCACTCCTGGGTTTACTTTAGTACTGAGGAAACCTTTGCGGTAATGCATCACTCCTGGGTTTACTTTGGTACTGAACCATTTGCTGTAGTCTAATGCATCACTCCTGGGTTTACTTTGGTACTGTGTGGAACCCTTTGCTGTCGCCTAATACATCACTCCTGGGTAGGGGTGTAATGATGCAACCTCACAACGATTAATTTCAATTACGATTATTCAGGCAACTATTCAATGCATCATGAAATCTCTTCATTTGACCATGATTCGATTCATTTTCTCTCAGTTAATTCCCCAAAACATTTTGAATACACAAATGTGGCTGGGGGAACTGATTCACTCAGCATGAATGGACTATAGGTCAATAAAAACACAATACACACAAAAAAAAACATAACATAAATATTAAAATAAAATAAATTCCTGATTAATTTCTATTATAATCTATTCTAACATTTTCAAATCGATGCAGTTGAATCGTCACATTAGAATCGATGCATTTCGATTAATTGATGCATTGTTACACCCCTACTCCTGGGGTGTGTATGGAGTGCTTTTGTTTGTATAACTGGCCTTTGACTATTTCCATTTACAAAACAACCTCTGCATTTAGATTCTGACGGGGCAAAATCGAATCCTTAATTATAGCGACCTATTATGCAGTCGCGGGTCATGTTTCGGCGCGTAACGTTGAGCCTCAGTGTTAATATTTCCTCTCTTAGACACTTCAGCACCAATATATTACAATACATACATCCACTATAAGCTACACGACTAGCTCTGCACAGAAGGATGGACCTCCAGAGCAAAGTGACCAGACTGCCCACAACTCTTTCATTACACCGGAATGAGGAAAAAAAGGTTCTCCAGACACGCCTATGTTCTATAATGAACAAATAATTGATCATTGTAAGTAGTGTTCCTTATGGTTTCAGCTAATGCATTGAAGGCAATTTTCTTTTCCCCCCCAAATATTATTTTAATTAGCAATGGCAACCGTACCAAACCGAAAACCGCGATATGAACCGAACCGTGATATCTGTGAACTGTTCCACCCCTAGCGGATATCCATTACTTACAACTACTGACAACTGACGATTGACTGAAATGGTTTCATTCTGTTGATCTCCATTGAGGTAGAGATCAATCATTTTCACAACAATTCTAACATTTTGGGGGCGGCTGGGTGGCGCAGCGGTCTAAGCGCTCGTCACCAACGCAAGAGACACCAGTATCGGGCGGCTGATTGGCGCAGTGGGCAAGACGCTCTCCTCTAACGCAGGAGACGCTGGGTTCGAGCCCAGCTCTTGGCATTGCTACCGGCTGGCCGGTCGTTCATACTAACACAATTGGCAAGTGTTAGAGGGTGAGAAAGCCGGTGGGTGGGGATTTGACGTTGTGGACAGCGACTCCTACAGGTCGGTTTGGTGACACCGGTGCGACGGAAGCAGGAAGTGACGGGGGCAGCGTGAGCCTCCCACGTGTTACTCCTCGCCACAGAGTTCGAGCTGCTGCGGTGAAAAGATGCGACAGGCTGCCTCCTCGTGTACCGGAGGGGACACGTGATGCAAGGCTTCTGTCCTCACTACAACCGACCTGTGGGATAGGCATAGTCTAGCAACGTTCAAGACGGGGGAGGGAAGAATTTTATATACAAAATTGGGATGGGAGAAAAATAGAAAAATGTGGGGGGAAAAGCAGATAAAAAAAACAGACACCGGTATTGAATCCGGCTGTCAGCGTTGCCTCCGACTTGGCCGGCGGTCATACTGGCTCAATTGGCAGAGTCAGCATGAGGGAAGCCGGTGGGGTGGTATTCTGGTCGTTGTAAACAGCAACTCCTACAGGTCGGTCATGGCGCCTACACAGCAAAGAAGGGATATGTTGAAGGTAGTGTGACCTCCCACGCGTTACACTTCACCAATGAGAGTCCGCGCCGGCAGGTGAAAAGAGGTTGCTGGCTGTCTCCTATGTGACGGAGGAAGCATCTGATATACTTCAGGACTCCCTAGACCGACCAGTGGGGGGCACATGCGAGCAATGACCAGGAAGGGGAGGGGGGAATTTGCATAACGACTAAATTGGGATGGGAGAGAATCCGAGAAAAACAGGAGAAAAAGTGAGAAAAATTATAATAATTCTAACATTTTGGGCAAACACGATTTTCATTGTACTAAATCTCTAAGATGCCTAATTAGATTGTTATAGGCCTTCTGCATTACGACGCATGTGCACAGATGCACTAAACACTAGGGATGGGCATCAGTTTTCGAATATTCGTTCATTTATAAAAAATCTAAGTTCGAGTTTATGCGAATATTGTTTTGTCTCAAAAAATATATTTCTCAACTGTGTATTGAGATGGGACCCTATTAACTGTTACACCACTGAACGGCATGCTTGCTGGGTACAGCTCACTAGCTAGCCAGGTAGCATAACAGTCCGTTAACAGCTGGGAGAACAGAAAAGAAAGATGAAGAAAGAGAAACTGGAGATGTTGCATGGTAGCAACGTTTTGTACATTTGCCATGTTGTTTCACTAAGTTCACACATTTCAAGCATCAGTGATGTAACTTTGGGAATTAACACTTTACGTTCGCCTGCTCCGCTAGCGTTAGCGGTTAGCAATGACAGCAGCCAGCTAGCTTGCTTGTTGGATTATCTCGTTTGCTACCAAGTAAAAACAAAACCATACGTTAACGTGGAAACGTTTCAACCATCAACAATGTAACCTTCCAAATTAATGCTTTTGTTCCTGGATATAACGTTAGCCTGCTGCGACTCTGAAATATCTAGCTGTTGCAATGATAGCAGCCAGCTAGCTCACTTGTTTGATTACTCACATTCGCTATTAAGTAAAAACAATATTGTTGGGGCGATCTTCAATTAGTATTCGAATAGTTCCTAGTTCCTACTAGTGACAATCAAATAGTCATTTTGTGAGTTTGGCCCATCCCTACTAAACACACCTGTCTTGTACTGTGCTGTGTTGCCTGTGTGCTTCTCCATCGCACAACAGAGCTGTGAAATTGAGGCGGGAAGACGGCAGGAGTAAAGTAGACATTATTCGTTGCTCTGAGACTCGATTAGGGATGCACCGATCCAACTTTTTCAGTCCCGATACCTGGGCTTTGGGTATCGGCCGATACCGAGTACCGATCCGATACCCATTGTTCAATTAATAATGGAAGAGACTGGGATCATTCTTTTGTGCAAGGCAACAGGCTTGACTTAAAAACATTACTTTCCTAACTTAGTGAAACAAAATGTAACTAATTAACACATAGATATAAATGTACTGAATTACATTTTTATTTATTTATTATAATATATTATTATTTGATACCCCGATCCAGCTATTTTAGTCATATCGAGGCCGATATCCGATATCAATATCGGATCGGTGCGTCCCTAGACTCGATCAGCTCTCTGGCATCAGTTCTCCCATTTTCTCCCCCAATTTAGTCCACGTCTCCCTGCTGAACGGTTCTGAATATTGGAACGGCACAATGTTGATGTGTGACTAATGAGATTTGCTGAAAAGAAGTAATCGCTTTCGTGCATAGATCTCTAGATTGATCAATTTCTTTATACGAGTTTCATTCAACCTTCCCTGGTTGATAACAAGATCATAGTTATCAAGTTCATAGTGGCGATGATTAAATTACCAATGGTGAAAGTGTTCTGACGGCACAATAGCTAAGAGATTCGCTGCTGGGGGAAACATCTTTTGTATTTAAACTACAACAATACAAGGTTGACTCTGGTTGTAAACTTGTAAAGTGTGTTGACACACAGAGATGACCATGAACATGGAGCAACATTTGTTATGATTTCCATTGGCAGTATCGAATTGCAGCACAGATGGCATGATGGCGCCTACCGCCCCCAGACCAGTGCCTACAATCAGCCCTGATGGGTGCTGCTCAGCGTGGGTCAGTTGACAGTGGAGAAAGCAAAACAAAGCGGGAGCATGGATTCCAGCACGACACGGTAGCAGTGGCGAATCCTTGTGGAAGCCAACGGAAGCCATGCCTCCCTATAAATTTCATATCAAATTATGAAATATGAAATATGAAAAAAAAAAAAAAAAAATATAAGCATCTGTGTTTTTTTTTTTTTTTTTTTTTTTAATGTCTCCCTCTTCTCCTTCTCACTCCCTCTAACACACTGTCAGACTGTGCTCACTACTGCAGCTAGTATAGGAGAGAAGCAGTGGGTAGGTCTCTTTCTCCAGGCTTCCAGCATTATAGAGTGAGTCCAAACTCCAAATCCGATCCTAGCCAATCAGATTCGAGCTGACTGCCACTGGCCACACCCTAAAAGTTTAAAACGGAGCTGGGAGGAAGACGTTCAGCATAATATTCCACCTGGAGGCGGGGCAGGTGCCATATTTTCCCCTCTGCACTCTGAACATTGTATTAACCCGTAACTGTTCCCACGGGCCGAATATTGCCCCGATCCTCGCGAGATTAAATCCACGGGGACCTCTCGGCGTGCCGAAGCTTTTCCTAAATCACTTCCATCATCGAAAACGAGGGGAAAAGGTCGGCTCGCGACCCTGAAAATGTCGCGTGATTTTAAAAACGCTGTATTAAGTGAGCCTATTATGGGATCCACGCGAGCTTTCTATCGTGGAAACATCTGGGCGTCCCGCAACTTTTACTGATTCACATGTAGCCCCTAAAATGCTTAGAAAAGGAAAACAGAAAGCGTGGAATAAACTCGCCGAAACGGAAAAGTGTCCCACGGGCGCGCCGTGATTCCGATCCGCGTGAAAATATTCACGGCCATAGAGGAGACCGTGGGACACCTTTTTGCAACCGAATATGTGTCTCGAATTTGCTCCCACGCGGCGCGCAAAATCGCGCAAGGAAAAATCGGACAAAAAATTAACCAATGCTCCAGCAGTATTAATGACCCTGATGTAAACAAGACAAACGTCTTTCTCTGGTCTGCATCCCCTTATACAATTGTGTGTGAATGAATGAAAACTTTATTAACAGATTGCAGAATGGGTACAGTACAGTACAGCTCAATACATACAATTGTTAAGGGGATGCAGACCAGAGAAAGACTTTCGTCTTGTTTACATCAGGGTCCCCCATTTTCAATTCATCGTAAATGTGTATTGAGCCGTACTGTATTGTACCCATTCTGCAATCTGTTAAATAAATAAAAATAACGTTTGACTGGCCGCCGAGCCATACTGTAGTGTACATGGTGAAAAAAAAAAAAAAAAAAAATAATAAAAATATTGAATAATTTTTTTTTTAATAATTTTTTTTGGCTTCCCCTGTTATTTTACCCACGCGACGCCACTGCACGGTAGTGAAAAAAACAAAAACTTAGTAACACTAGAATACTAGTTTGCCTGCTTGGTCCCCATCAGCCTGTTTGGTCCCCATCAGCCTGTTTGGTCCCGGTCAGCCTGCTTGGTCCTGGTCAGCCTGCTTGGTCCTGGTCAGCCTGTTTGGTCCTGGTCAGCCTGTTTGGTCCTGGTCAGCCTGCTTGGTCCTGGTCAGCCTGCTTGGTCCTGGTCAGCCTGCTTGGTCCTGGTCAGCCTGTTTGGTCCTGGTCAGCCTGTTTGGTCCTGGTCAGCCTGTTTGGTCCTGGTCAGCCTGGTTGGTCCTGGTCAGCCTGCTTGGTCCTGGTCAGCCTGGTTGGTCCTGGTCAGCCTGCTTGGTCCTGGTCAGCCTGCTTGGTCCTGGTCAGCCTGCTTGGTCCTGGTCAGCCTGCTTGGTCCTGGTCAGCCTGTTTGGTCCTGGTCAGCCTGTTTGGTCCTGGTCAGCCTGGTCAGCCTGCTTGGTCCTGGTCAGCCTGTTTGGTCCTGGTCAGCCTGTTTGGTCCTGGTCAGCCTGCTTGGTCCTGGTCAGCCTGCTTGGTCCTGGTCAGCCTGCTTGGTCCTGGTCAGCCTGTTTGGTCCTGGTCAGCCTGTTTGGTCCTGGTCAGCCTGTTTGGTCAGCCTGCTTGGTTGTACAGTGTGTGTATGTATGTAGTGGTGGTGTGTATATGTAGTGGAGTGGTGGTGTGTATGTGTAGTGGTGGTCAGTGTGCATCTTGAAACAGTACTGAACAGATAGACTAAACAACACAGATTGAAGCCTGCATTTCTAGACCCGGGTGCCTTGCCTACCGTTTTGCTGTGGAAAGAGCTGGCAAGTTGATTTACGGCTTTCAGGTGTGGAGGAATGTTGTCATGTGTCGAGTCTGCTGTGATTTTGGAGACTGGGAAAATACAGTTTTCTTACCTTGTAGTAGTGACGTGAATATTTAGGAAAATAGCTTTAGGATCACTTCTGTAAAGAAAGACTTCGCTGTGGAAGAGAAATAAACCATTTGGATATCTTTGTTTTACACTGGGGCGGCTGTGGACATTATTTTTCTTTATCAATGAACGTACTACTCACGAGTAAGCAACTTTAACCAGTAGAGTGGAACGTCGGCCCTCATACTGTGAGCGCTTCCACGGTTAGCTTGCGGCTAACATTAGTTAGCTCGCGGCTAAAGTTAGTTAGCTCGTAGCTAACGTAACGTTATATAACCGAACAATACACACATGCCCTGAATACGTACCGTTCGGTACGACCTCCACGGTTCGGGGCATGTGTGTATTGTTCGGTACACTGTTCGAATGCGTACCGTTCCACCCCTAGTAGAAACTAAAGACAGAAATATAGGCAATACAAATGTAATCTGAATATAAACTGACTGAAAATAAACGGTATAGACAAAGGTGCAGATGAGTGTCTGTATACCCTATCGGTAATGATAGGCTATACGTTATTGTCCATGCAGGCAGGGTCCTATAGTCTGTGTATCTGTAGTGTTGGTGTTGTTGTGTCTGTTTATTGTTGGTTGAATGAAGAACTGACAGAGTGCCATGCTGTTACCCACAATGCCATTCAGGACAGTTCATGTTAAGAGTGTGTGTGGGGGGGGGGGGGGGGGGGGGGGGTGCACCTGCCAGCTGGTGTCAGAGTTCTGAGACCGATATAGCTGCTCCCACTTTAACTACACACACACTCACCCATTAGGGCTGAATGAGAGAGGGAGAGAGAGAGGGAGAGAGAGGGAGAGGGAGAGGGAGAGGGAGAGAGGGAGAGGGAGAGGGAGAGAGAGAGACACTAATTGATCTACTGTATACTATTGATCTGCAGTTCATCTACTGTTAGTCTACTGTGTTGATACTATTGATCTACTGTTGATACTATTGATCTACTGTTGATACTATTGATCTGCAGTTTGTCTACTGTTGATACTATTGATCTGCAGTTTGTCTACTGTTGATACTATTGATCTACTGTTAGTCTACTCAATACTATCGACCTACTGTTAGTCTACTGTTGATACTATTGATCTGCAGGGCCCTATTCCCCGTACCTGGTTCAACTAAGTCGATCAAGAGTCCCATTATCCAGATTCAATTAACCCGATGTTTGAAGCCGGGATTTTCCTGTTCCTCGAAGGTGGATTCAGTCTCGTTAACTCGAACCAGACTTGATACTCAGGATCAGTGCGCGCGCCCGCCTCAGCCGAGAAGGCAGCAAGTGTCGAGAGCAGAGATCCTGATTTTCTAACGGCATTGATTGATTTAAAACTTTATTAACAGATTGCAGTACGGCTCAATAGCCTCACCGACAAGTTAAATGCATAATCTATAGGCAAATTTTAAGTCCCTCATTACCCCAATCAATCAATCAGATTATATTTCTTTAAACGTGCCCTGCTGGCAGTAGGTTCATGGAATGGATAATCAAATGAGATCTTGCTAGCGAAAATAATTAGTTCAACAGTTTCAGAATAAGGATACGGCTCTCTTATCCATTGATGGATGTATGGTTGATGTTTCATTTGTCTGCCACCGTGGTCTGATGGTCGAGCATTTTGTCTTTCACACGGACGACCCGCGTTCGAATCCCACTTCTTCTAGCTTTCTTTTTGAAATGTAAATACTTCAATTTGGTGCACGTTGAGAGCTATATAAAGAATGACATCCTCAATGCATGTAGATTTATAATATTTTAACTTAAAACTAGGCTACTTTTGCGTATAATCATTAATATTCCAAAAAAATCATATTGGAAACGCGGGGTCTCGAACCCGGGTCGCCGGCTTGCCAGGAGTGAAGACTGCCGTTGGACCACTGTGCCAGACGGGACATATCCATTGTGTATCCAAGACCATCAATGGACAAGAGACCCGTGTTTAGAATATTTTTCTTTTGAATGAAGTTTTATCTCTTTATTCTCAAATGCATTAATCCCAGTTACAATATCACAATAACGTGTGAGTGATGATACAATTCAACAATCCTCAGATTCCTCGTAATTCATAATCCACAAAAACCACAATCCACGCATAGACACTTCAATTTTATGCTTGAATGAAACACAATCCAGGCGCTCCCACAGCGGAGAATATGAAAGGAATCAGAGCCAAACGAGCGATAGGTTTCAATCATTAAAAATAGCCCCGCAGGATTCACATTTGCAATGCTGCGCGTTGTTAAAATAACCACATAATGTGTACATCGCACCTAGCGAGTGCCACGGTATATATAACGTGCATTATTTAGGACAACGTGAATTTAGTATCAGCATTTTGGGTCTATTTTACATTTCAAAAGCCCCCTCTGGAAGAATGAAGCACAAAAACGTAATTCAGAATGGTATAATGCAGATCCTAGACTGTGAGAATCATTTCAGGAAGCGAGCTGTCATTTCTTTGCGGGGGCGTGGCCATGGTTCATCCAGCTAACTGAACTTAAGCCTGCTCTCGACCAGGCTCAAACTTTTTGATCTGTTGTCATGGTGATTTGGACAATCGAGCGTCGGGGAACGGAAAGGTCCGGCTTAAGTCAGGCTATACTGGAAATTATCCGGCTAACTCAGTTAGCCAGGTACGGGGAACGGGGCCCAGTTCATCTACTGTTAGTCTACTGTTGATAGTATACTATTGATCTACTGTTAGTTAGGGGTGGGAATCACCAGTTTCATCATGATACGATACGATATAGATTCTTTGGACAACGATACGATATTTGCCGATATCACAAAGTCTCTCACGATACAATACGATACGATTAGATTCAGGTGCCTGCGATCGATATGAGATGATATCATATGCCCATTTAACACAATCAGTTATGAGACTCGCCACAGGATTTTCAAAATAAGAGTATCGATATGAATCGATCTTATTACATCGCATCGATCCGATTCGATCGTTGATAATTACATCGATGTATCGATCTGGATCGATGTATCGTCCCACCCCTACTGTTAGTCTACTGTTAGTCTACTGTTGATAGTATACTATTGATCTACTGTTAGTCTACTGTTGATAGTATACTATTGATCTACTGTTAGTCTACTGTTGATACTATTGATCTGCAGTTCATCTACTGTTAGTCTACTGTTGATAGTATACTATTGATCTACTGTTAGTCTACTCTTGATACTATTGATCTACTGTTAGCCTACTGTTGATACTATTGATCTACTGTTAGTCTACTGTTGATACTATTGATATGCAATTCATCTACTGTTAGTCTACTGTTGCTCTACTGTTTCTCTATTGTTGCTCTATCTACAATGTAGGGTTACCTATCCACAGCTCTGTTTGTGACAGCCAGGGGGGAGAAACTAAACGTGGGGTTGGGTTTCAGTCCACCAAGACTCTGTAAGTCGGTCAGTAGATGTATATGTCTTTTCTACGCTGCAGGAGTTGTTTTTTTGGCAAATGATCAGTAAATCTCTGATGAGCAATGGGTTTAAAGAGGTCTGTCCTCAGTCCTCACGACTGCATGCAGCAAAGCAAACGCAATCTTATAGATCTGGTCAATGAAACCAACTCATCTTTGGTCGACCAAATCTACAACTCTTGGTCGACTAAGAATGTCTTCGACTATAAGGGACTGCCCTAACACACGCGGCATATCGGCATCTAAGGACGATGAATCTGAGAGGAGAGACGGACAGACAGAGAGAGAGATGGAGAAAGAGAGACGGAGAGACACAGAGAGAGAGAGAGCTACTTTCATTAGCAAGGCTTCTGCATGGTCCTGGCAGAGTGGGCAGGCCACAGGGTAGCCATGGTAACAACATTCCTTCCTATTATAAAAGTACAAGACAAGTAGCGTGCTACTGTAGAGAGATAGAGAGAGAGGGAGGGGGGTGGAGGGAGACGGAGAGAGAGAGAGAGGGAGAGAGAGAGGCAGGCAGAGATGGAGAGAAGTTGCAGGCCAGCATGGTAGATAATCTGATGAACTATGCTGTTGGAGCCTTGTGGTTTTAAATTGGCATCCCATAGAGCGGTGGTGTCCACCCTGGTGGCATGACCCTGGAATACGTCCATAAGTACAGGGATTGACGAGTCTGAACATGGTACTACTAGGCACTAGGCAGGCACCTGTCAGGCCATGTCATCAGGAGCGGCTGCTCTCCCTCCTGTGTTGTGAGTAGCCCCGCTACTCTCTCTCTTGTGTTGTAAGGCTGTTTCCCCCAAGCCTGTTTTTGGGATTCGAACTTCGTCAGGGTTTTTCGAACGGCCGTTCGAACCTTTGTTTTTAATTTAAAAATAAAAAATAAAAAAATAAAATAATATATATATATTTTATATCCTCAAACTAAATCCTCAATTTGAATAAAGTGATTAATCTGATTAAATCTGCCTAATCTTTATCTGCAACTGTGAAGAAAAAACCCATTGGTTTAAACAGAATGAATAGACACATAAAAAAAATAAAGAAAGAAATAATTATTAAAATTCAAATGTTGATTTTAGGATTCGAATGCCAACGTGACGAACGATGGTCCGAACGTTCAGACGTTTGGGCTCAGCCCTACTGTGTTGTGAGTAGGCCTGCTGCTCTCTAGAGGTCATCAGGAGCGGCTTCTCTCTCTCCTGTGTTGTGAGAGAAGCCGCCTTTTCTCAGTCCTAGCCCCACAATGGTGGAACGAACTGCCCACCACAGTTACTTAGGACAGCCAAAACCCGTCCAGTCTTTCGGCGTCGACTAAAGAAGCACTTCTTCAACTATTATCTGAAAAAATTTAATAAAAATGTATTTAAAAATAATAATTCTAACCCGTCCCTAACTAACCTTACTGTCTATGCACTTGTCCCAATATACTAACCTACACTGTAGCACTCAACACTTTGATGAACATTGTTACTCAGCTGATTGAGTTGTGCCCTTCCTGATGACTTGTCGTACAGAACTTGTAAGTCGCTTTGGATAAAAGCGTCAGCTAAATGACTAAATGTAAATGTGAGTAGGCCCGCTGCTCTCTCTCCTGTGTTGTGAGTAAGCCTCACAACACAAGAGGCTTTGAATAATAACGGATGCAATCAGGGCCGGACTGGGGAAATAATTCATACCGGGAGATATAGCGTGAAATATAGCCCCAATCAGGCCACTTTTTAAGCGGGGGGTCTGGGGGTCCCCCACCAGGACATTTTTTGTTACAAAGACTTACTTTCCTGCATTCTGGTGAATTTTAGTGCATGTGAATCACAAACTAATGAGCCAACAATTGCTTAGTACAATGTACTGTTATGAACCTCAAATAAAACTGTTGTTGCACTAGCAATGCTACTCTCTCCACCTTCAAAAAGAAAAAAGCAAGAGCACAACATATTTTTCTATTTACTATTATAATACAGTTAACCACTCTCTCCACCTATTCAAACAGAGCAAGAGCACAATACCATATTCACTTTACTGATGCACTACCCATCAACAGTTAAAATAGCCCTTTACACAAACATTAAATAACAGACCTTTCATTACAATACTATAATAACAGTAGCCACTGCCAGAATAGTGACACATGTATCGCGTGTGGTGAGCACACGCATGCATGCACAACGAAGACAGAAGATTGCGTTGTCTCAATCATTTTAACTATAAAATGAGCTCAAAGTATGAGCTCACTGACTGAAATTTCCAACAAAAAGCATCAATTGTCAAATAATATTGATCACATTAACTAGACTAGATCTTTTTGAGGAAATTAGAAAGGGAACAACAACTTAACCCTTGTGTCTGATCAGATTCTTATTTTTTTGATAACTTTGCAGTAATTATGTTTGTAGCCAATGTGGCAAAGGTGTGTAATCTTTGAATTATCTTGGAATTATTTTGACTTTCTCTTTCATAAATTGTTTATTCAACTTCAGCCCCAATCATAACCACCACATAGTTTTTTGTAATGTCAGATTTAACAACTCCTTTCAGAAAAGTGGGAGTGTGCCATCTGCCATTCCATTCGCCGCCTCCGCTGTCAATCAGTTGTATCGCCTGGTCCCGCCTCCACCAATCACAAGTGGCAGCACGGCTCCATTGTGTGTGTGTGTGATCCGCGTGAGGGAGAGAGAGTCGGATAGTTCTCCAACTCTGTCGCATACAGTGAAATCCTGGTTGTTCCCCACCCACCTGGTTATCTAACTATCGCGCCGCGCCGCCGCCACAACTAGAAACAATGGCCTGGCAAAAAATAAATAAAAAAATTATAATAAAAAAAATATATCATTTTCTTTTTTTTTTTATAATTTTTTTTTTGTATCTGTGCAGGCCAGGCCACCGGGAAAACTCCCGATGCTCCCGATGGCCAGTCCGGGCCTGGATGCAATGTAGGGATGATTATATTATCCTGCACGCGTGAGCAGCACGTTGGCCGTTTACGCCCCCGCTCATAGCCCTGCTGGCATTAGTAGGTGTGCCGTGTGTCTGGACTCTGGACCTACATCACCTGGCAAGAAAAGTGTTACATGGCAAATAGCCTGCTAGCAGCTTGTGCGCCTCATGATGCCGATCGTCATACATGCTGCCCCTACCTCGCGGAGAGCAAAGTGCACGATACCTGATAATCTGCAGGCAACTGAACATCATGTCTGTCTGTCTCTCTCTCTCTCTCTCTCTCTCTAGTTTCCCAGACCCTCAGCCCATCAGTTGTTTTTCCGAGGAGCCGTTTAACCGCGGCGAGGAGGAGAGTGCTCTGAGCGACGACGGTCAACGGACACCAGAGGTCACTGTCGGAACCCGAACGCCCAGCCCGCCCCCTCCCCCCTCCCCACCGCCGCCAACGGTGCCTACCAAAGCCCCCGCCGCCCCCAAACTATTCAACCTGAGCAAACACACCTTCACTGTAAGAGCTGTTGGTGGTCTATGTGTTGAAGACAATTCTTATGTTTGTTTATATGTGTGTGTATGTTACCTGTCCGTTCATAGTTAACAAGGTGTTCAGTAGGGCTGCATGATTAATCGTAAAAAAAATAAAAAATCGCGATATCGATTCATAGACGTATGCAATCTCATTTCTAAATGACGACGATTCTAATGTATTTGCGTCAAAATGGAGATCGGTTGCGTTCAAACACTCGCTCCTATTCCCATATGCATTCACGTCGCGCTGCATTCACGTGTTGACTTATTTGCTTCGGAACAATCCCAGTTGCGATATCAATCACACTTAACTTACACGATGTAAAGCAAAACACGCTATTAATTCAACATTCAATATATTTTCTTACTGGTTCGAGCCCAGCTCTTGGCGTTGCTACCGGCTGGCAAGTGTTAGAGGGTGGGAAAGCCAGTGGGTGGGGATTTGACGTTGTGGACAGCGACTCCTACAGGTCGGTTTGGTGACGCCGGTGCGACGGAAGCAGGAAGTGACAGGGGCAGCGTGAGCCTCCCACGTGTTACTCCTCGCCACTGAGAGTTCGAGCTGCTGCGGTGAAAAGATGCGACAGGCTGCCTCCTCGTGTACCGGAGGGGACACGTGATGCAAGGCTCTGTCCTCACTACAACCGACCTGTGGGAGGCACACACACATAGGGCCCACGTTGATATATATGTGAAAAAAGCTCAGATTATCCCAAGACTGGTAAAATAGATTCCTTAGTCTAGCAACGTTCAAGACAGGGGAGGGAAGAATTGGATATACGAAATTGGGATGGGAGAAAAATTGAAAATGGGGAGAAAAAGTGGATAAAAAAAAATATATATATTTTCTTAATTTTGTGTTGACTTGTCGCTAAATTCCTGTTTTTGGGTTCCAGAGAAGAGGTAGGAGCTGGACAACACAACGGTTCCATAGCCTGAAGTCTTATAGTCATACAGTCCAAAGTTGATAAAAATCCCACCGAAAATCAGTGAATTCATTTTGTAATGTGTGTACCGGTAGCAAGGCTTTTTTTCTTCTTTTTTCTGTGTGATTATCCAAAATGGCCGTCCACTTCATAACATTCTGACGCTAGAGTCGGGACAAAGTGATAATTTGACGGAGCGCTTGTCATGGCACCCTTAGCTGACTGACGAGAGCAAAGTGCACGCGTGTCCCGACTCCCGCGCACGGGTGTAAGAGAGGAAAAGAGACTTGAGTTATTTTGTATGTTACAAGAGACTTTTAAGGAGAAAAATCGTGATTCACATTTTAGAAAGAATCGTGCAGCCCTAGTGTTCAGGTACTTTCTCCTTCTCTCTTCTCTTCTTCTCTTTTTTGTTCTCTCCTCTCCTCTCCTCTCCTCTTCTCTTTTCTTCTCCTCTCTCTGATATTGTTATATTGTATTTGATCTCTTCTGCGGTGCAGATGAGGAGGCCCAGGAACAGTTTTTTAGCCAAACTAGTGAATCTTCTTTCTAACAGGGTTTCCTCCTCTCCCTCTCTCCATAGTCTTCATCCCAGTCCAGAACCAACATGAATCTGTCTGACCTTCCCACCTTCACCCCCAGTGCCTTCCCTCCCAGTGGCTTCAACTACGCTCGGCCTCGCCACTTCATTCAATCCCAGGCGGCCTTCCAGGCCCCCAGCTACGAGAGCGTCCAGAGAGAGGCCCAGTCCCAGACCCAGGCCCACTCCCAGGCCCAGACCCAGGCCCACTCCCAGGCCCAGACCCAGGCCCAGACCCAGGCCCACTCCCAGGCCCACTCCCAGGCCCAGACCCAGGCCCACTCCCAGGCCCACTCCCAGGCCCAGACCCAGGCCCAGACCCAGAGTATCCAGACCCAGGCCCACTCCCAGGCCCACTCCCAGGCCCACTCCCAGGCCCAGACCCAGAGTATCCAGAACCTGGTTCAGAATAGTCAGAACGTCATGGAGACGTCGGGTCACACTAAGCATGAGTCCAGCCAGGCTTTGAGCCAGAATCAAACGGTTTCCCAGAGTCGGTCTTTGAGCCAAACTCATTCAGTCGCTCAGTCTGTCTCTCAGTCCGTCGCTCAGTCCGTCTCTCAGTCCGTCGCTCAGTCCGTCTCTCAGTCCGTCTCTCAGACACAGTCTCATTTTCAGTCACTGAATCTCAACCAAAACCGGAATCAAAGCCAGTCTTTGGCCCAAACCCAGATCCACCCGCAGGCCAACGGAACCGGCAAGTCTTCCCCGTCCTCCTCCAGCGTGGGCTCTCACACCTCCACCCCGGCCTTCTCCCTCCCTCCCCCCGTCTCCCTCCCTCCTCCCCCCGTCTCCCTCCCTGCCCCTCCATCTGCCTTCCCACCGCCCTCTTCCCTCCACGCCTCCTCTTTCCCTCCTCCTCCGCCCCCCTCCTCCCTCCCCGTCATCTCCCCCCCTTCCCCCTCCTCTCCTCCCTCCCGGGCCCCGATGCGCTCCACCATCACCCTGACCCCCCGCGTGCCCAGCGCCACGGGTCTGGGCAGCGCCACCCTGCCCGCCAACCAGGACCAGGTCAGGTCGTCGCCCGCCGCGTACCTCTGCTCCGTCCTGCCGCTCTCCTCCTTCCTGCCCTCCTCCTCCTCCTCTAGACCCCAGGACTCATCTCCTCTCCTCCCCTCCAGGGGGTCAGCCTTCTCCCAGCCCCTCCCCGTCTCCCCCTCCTTCCCCCGCTCCCCCCCCTCCTCCTCCTCCTCTGGCCTCCAGCCCATCCTGGCTCCGCCTCCTCAGATGCTCCCGGTGGTGTCTCTGCCCGCCAGCTACAAGTCGTTGCCCAGCATGTGAGTCTGTTAACCCCGTTAACCCTTTCACTGCCGCACCACCACCAAACGGTTAACCCTTTCACTGCAACGATACGGCAGGTTAACCCTTTCACTGCCACACGACAGCAGGTTAACCGTCTGCGGTGTGATGGTAAAGGGTTAACCTTCTGTAGTGTGGTAGTGAAAGGGTTAAGCGTACCCTACATTTTGCATAAAAAACGCCTGACGATTGCGTACCCAAAGTAATTTGCGATTTATTATATGCATGAGTCCGGTCTCTTTTGTCTGAAGTTTATTACACAAAAAATCACTCTGAGTGCTAATGTAATGGAGAAACGGAGGTTTGAACACACTGAAATAAAATATTTACTCCTTACCTTTGTGTTGACTTGTTGCCAGATGCCTGTTTTTGGGTTCCAGCTGAGAGGTAGGAGCTGTAAAACGTAACGGTTCCATAGCCTGAAGTCTTGAGTCATACAGGTCCAAAGTTTATAAAAATCCGATGAAAAATTTGTGTTTCACAAAGGTTTTTGTAATGTGTGTACCGCAATAATTCAGTGTGATTATCCAAAATGGCCGTCCACTTCCATTCTTTCAGACGCGCGAGTCAAACAAAGAGCTTGTTTGTCTTCTTCTGCCCCCTTTCTCCTTGCAATCAGCGCTCGTCTGGGATCGCTTTCGGAGACGCTCCTTCTTGGCTACAACGGTGGTCAATCATTTTCGCCATCAGAGGTGACTGGTCAGTTCAGGACCGTTCGCAAACCGGACGTGGTCACGGCTTGTCAAATGACGCTCTTGTAACTCGAGACTGAAGGCACGCAATAAACGTGAAATAGTAATCAAACCATTGGGGGATCCGTATGATGCTTCTGTCGATTAATAATTAAATATCTGTTCAGTAAGCCTACATTAGCCTATATATACTTGTTTCATGTTTTGTTTAAATAAAACTAAGGCACACAATTCCTAGAAATGTGACTAAACAAAGTCGTTTTGCCCCTGAGGGATGATTTACAATAAAATTAGAGTGCTTAAATTCTTGACGCTATAACTCTCAAAATGCTAGCGTTAGCACTTGGCACACAAAAAGATACACGCGACGTAGCTGACTTAACGCTAACTGGTGCAGCATGAATCCGAAGTATTTCCAGGCGGGGCTTTTCAGATTGAGCTCGGAGTGCAAATCACTCTCTCCGGAGCCGAGTTGGGATCTGAACTCCCTGCCATCATCACGAATTGGAAGCGACGGCAACGACGTCAACAACTATTAGCCGTTCGGGGGGCGGTCAGGTGGCGTAGCGGAGATTGTGCTCGTCACTCACCAATGCAAGAGGCTGCGGTCTCGACTCCCGGAGAGTCAGCATTGCCTTGGCTCGGGCTGATCGCTATACTAACTCGTTTGGCTGAGTTAGGGGGAGGGGAGCCGTGGGTGGGTCCTGGGCGTTGTGGACAGCGACCCCTACAGTTCGGTCGGGGCGCCTGCTCAGCGAGCGTAGGATCTGGAGAGAGGTAGTGCGGCCTCCCACACGTTACACTCTCCCGGTGAGAATCTGCGCGGCCAGGCTGGGAGAAAAATCGGTAAAAAGGAGGGGGGAAAAGATAAAAAAAATTAAATAAAAACGATTAGCCGTTCGCTATTTCCTGGTCGATTCCGGACATGATGTCAGAATGAATGCCAGGCGGCTCAGCCAATAGGCTATTCGTTCAGGAGCCTCTACTGTCAGTCATGCAGCGAGTTCTAACCTCGTTCCCAGTTTTATCTCCGTGAGATGAAGCCTGGTAAAGAACTACGGCCGAAAGTGTCTATGCCGGGTTAGAATTTCCGGTGTACAGTATGTACTTCCCCTGGAAGCTGCCTCCAAACGGACCAAACTTTTCCCGAATCCTGTCGGCAAACAAGCTATAGAACGTCCCGGTCATGTAGTGAATTCTTCAGGCAAAGCCGTTGCAGCGGCTTAAACAAGGAAATATTGTGCACTTCACACGTTTCTATAATTGTTTTGTTGAAACCGGAACGCCTGTAGCCGGTACTTCCTGTACTTCCGTTTAGACATTTTAGGAGGCATATCTTTACCAGCCTAAGAGCGTTCAGACACGGGCGAGAAGTCGAGAGGGAGACCACCGGGCTGTTTAAATTATTAATATCTTTTGTACACAAATCACACTTCGAATATACATTTTTACTATCTAATGTAAAAAAACAATTTTTTACAACGATTATGAATTTTTATATAGAATATTCGTTGACAGCCCTGGCTGCACCCCAGCTGAGACGGACACCTTTCACAACCTGGCCAGACCTGAGCCAAGGCCGACTGGGACGCGTCTGTGCCAAATACAACGCAGTTCGGTTTCCGGATTCCTCTGATTGGCCACTAAGCCCACGTGACGCGACTGGGACTGTTGCATCATCACGGTTTAGCACGGCAGTCGGTGGTGTGAATTTTGAAAGGTTTCCTAGCAACCGGAGAGTTTACAAGCAACGCATAAACGCATATATATATAATGGAACTAGGGCCGGGGGAATTTTTATTCCACAAACATAATAGAACTACAGGTAGAAGGCGGCTGGGTGGCGCAGTGGACATTGCGCGCGTCACCAACGCAAGAGACACTGGGTTCGACTCCGGCTGTCGGCGTTGCCTCCGGCTTGGGCCGGTCGTCATACTGACTCAATTGGCAGAGTTAGCCGGTGGAAGTCGATGGGTGGTAATCTGGACGTTGTGGACAGCGACTCCTACAGGTCGGTTGGGGGACGCCTGCACAGCAGAGACAGGAAATAGTGGGGGTAGCGTGAGCCTCCCACACGTTACACCTCGCCACAGAGTCCGCGCTGGCAGGTGAAAAGATGCGACAGGCTGCCTCCTCGTGTACCGGAGGGGACACGTGATGCAAGGCTTCTATCCTCCATACGACCGGCCAGTGGGGGGCATATGCGAGCAACGTTCAAGACAGGGGAGGGGAGAATTGGCACAGCGGGTAATTGGGATAAAAAAAAAAAAAAACAAGAAAAAAAGTGGATAAAAAAATTAAAACTACAGGTAGAAGATATTCTAGATATATAATACAACTAAAGGTAATATATATTCTACAAATATAATAGAACTAAAGGTAGTATTCTAGATATATAATACAACTAAAGGTAATATATATTCTACAAACATAATAGAACTAAAGGTAGTATTCTAGATATATAATACAACTAAAGGTAATATATATTCTACAAACATAATAGAACTAAAGGTAGTATTCTAGATATATAATACAACTAAAGGTAATATATATTCTACAAACATAATAGAACTAAAGGTAGTATTCTAGATATATAATACAACTAAAGGTAATATATATTCTACAAACATAATAGAACTAAAGGTAGTATTCTAGATATATAATACAACTAAAGGTAATATATATTCTACAAACATAATAGAACTAAAGGTAGTATTCTAGATATATAATACAACTAAAGGTAATATATATTCCACAAACATAATAGAACTACAGGTAGTAGATAATCTAGATATATAATACAACTAGAGGTAATATATATTCCACAAACATAATAGAACTAAAGGTAATATATATTCCACAAACATAATAGAACTAAAGGTAGTATTCTAGATATATAATAGAACTAAAGGTAGTAGATATTCTAGATATATAATAGAACTAGAGGTAATATATATTCTACAAACATAATAGAACTAAAGGTAGTAGATATTCTAGATATATAATAGAACTAGAGGTAATGTTCTAAGGTAATAACTCTTCTCTCCAGCCTTCCTAAGCCCATCCTGAAGAAGACTGTGGCTCCTCGCCCTTCCTCATCTCGCTCTACAGATGAAGACATCCAAGGATCTAAAGACGCTCTGATCCAGGACCTGGAGAAGAAACTACGCTCCAAGGAGGCCAGGAGGAGGAACAGTCAGGTAACTACAGTGATGTCACTGACCGGGAGGAGCAGTCGGGTAACTACAGTGATGTCACTGACCAATAGGAGGAACAGTCGGGTAACTACAGTGTTGTCACTGACCAATAGGAGGAACAGTCGGGTAACTACAGTGATGTCACTGACCAATAGGAGGAAGAGTCAGGTAACTACAGTGATGTCACTGACCAATAGGAGGAAGAGTCGGGTAACTACAGTGTTGTCACTGACCGGGAGGAGCAGTCGGGTAACTACAGTGATGTCACAGTGATGTCACTGACCAATAGGAGGAACAGTCGGGTAACTACAGTGATGTCACTGACCAATAAGAGGAAGAGTCAGGTAACTACAGTGATGTCACTGACCAATAGGAGGAAGAGTCAGGTAACTACAGTGTTGTCACTGACCGGGAGGAACAGTCGGGTAACTACAGTGATGTCACAGTGATGTCACTGACCAATAGGAGGAACAGTCGGGTAACTACAGTGATGTCACTGACCAATAGGAGGAACAGTCGGGTAACTACAGTGATGTCACTGACCAATAGGAGGAACAGTCGGGTAACTACAGTGATGTCACTGACCAATAGGAGGAACAGTCAGGTAACTACAGTGATGTCACTGACCAATAGGAGGAACAGTCAGGTAACTACAGTGATGTCACTGACCAATAGGAGGAACAGTCGGGTAACTACAGTGATGTCACTGACCAATAGGAGGAACAGTCAGGTAACTACAGTGATGTCACTGACCAATAGGAGGAAGAGTCAGGTAACTACAGTGATGTCACTGACCAATAGGAGGAAGAGTCAGGTAACTACAGTGATGTCACTGACCAATAGGAGGAAGAGTCAGGTAACTACAGTGATGTCACTGACCGGGAGGAGCAGTCGGGTAACTACAGTGATGTCACAGTGATGTCACTGACCAATAGGAGGAACAGTCAGGTAACTACAGTGATGTCACAGTGATGTCACTGACCGGGAGGAACAGTCGGGTAACTACAGTGATGTCACAGTGATGTCACTGACCAATAGGAGGAACAGTCGGGTAACTACAGTGATGTCAGTGATGTCACTGACCGGGAGGAACAGTCGGGTAACTACAGTGATGTCACAGTGATGTCACTGACCGGGAGGAGCAGTCGGGTAACTACAGTGATGTCACTGACCAATAGGAGGAAGAGTCAGGTAACTACAGTGATGTCGGGCGGTCAGGTGGCGTAGCGGAGATTGTGCTCGTCACCAATGCAAGAGGCTGCGGTCTCGACTCCCGGAGAGTCAGCATTGCCTTGGCTTGGGCTGATCGCTATACTAACTCGTTTGGCTGAGTTAGGGGGAGGGAAGCCGTGGGTGGGTCCTGGGCGTTGTGGACAGCGACCCCTACAGTTCGGTCGGGGCGCCTGCACAGCGAAGGTAGGATCTGGAGAAAGGTAGTGTGACCTTCCACACGTTACACTCTCCCAGTGAGTGAACTCTACACACGTTACACTCTCCCCCTGTAGAACTCTATAGCACAACCCTCCCTGTGGAGTTTGTCCCGCCCTGTGGAGTTCGTCCCGCCCTGACCCCTCCCTGTGGAGTTCGTCCCGTCCTGACCCTTCCCTGTGGAGTTCGTCCTGCCCTGTGGAGTTCGTCCCGCCCTGTGGAGTTTGTCCCGCCCTGTGGAGTTCGTCTCGCCCTGACCCCTCCCTGTGGAGTTCGTCCCGTCCTGACCCCTCCCTGTGGAGTTCGTCCCGTCCTGACCCCTCCCTGTGGAGTTCGTCCCGCCCTGTGGAGTTCGTCCCGCCCTGTGGAGTTTGTCCCGCCCTGTGGAGTTTGTCCCGCCTGTGGAGTTTGTCCCGCCCTGTGGAGTTCGTCCCGCCCTGTGGAGTTTGTCCCGCCCTGTGGAGTTTGTCCCGCCCTGTGGAAGTTTGTCCCGCCCTGTGGAAGTTTGTCCCGCCCTGTGGAGTTCGTCCCGCCCTGTGGAGTTTGTCCCACCCTGACACCAAACCCCTCCCTGTAGAACCCGCCCTGACACCATTCAAAGTGACCTTAAGACCCAGCTAACCCCCACAATGTTATTATTGCTTATCTGACAGTATTGTATTCTATCTCTTTATTAAATAGTTAAATTCTTGTTATACAAGTCTGTATTATTATTATTATTATTGTTGTAATGTTGTTATGACGATGTCTCCTGTCAGAAACTGTCCTATGAGGAGCGCATGGCGCGCCGGCTGCTGGGGCCCGACAACGCCTCCTCCATGTTCGACCAGGAAGGCTACGACCTGCCGCTAGAACAACAGGTACCCTGTCTGTGTGTGTACCCGTTACCTGTGTGGGTACCGGCGTGTGTACCATAGGGCTGAGCCCAAACGTTCGAACCTTCGTTCGTTACGTTGGCATTCGAATTCTAAATCAACATTCGATTAACATTTTTAATAAAAAAAAATGTTTATGTGTATTCATTCTGTTTAAACCAATGGGGTTTTTCTTCACAGTTGCAGATAAAGATTAGGCTACACTAATATTATAGTATTAAAAAAATAATAATAATCTTTATATTATATATAACTATTTATATTCATTAACACATTGGTTGCCAGCCGGATATGACTATTTATCGCTTGGATGCCACCACGTTAATCAATGGGAGGACGAGCACATTTGCGAACGCATAAACTATATCTTAAATTATGGCTATGTGTCTAATACACCCGTCGCTTATCAATGACTTGCTTGCAGTCAACATGTACGAAACGGATTGTTTTTTCATCAGTACATTTCCGTTTTATACCGTTTTGAATACGAGTATAGTTTCGGAGAGTTCTAGTAATTTCAGAGAAATTCCGCGAAAATAGCCATTTACTGGAATACACAAAACACGTTGTCATTTTCCGGCTGATTTATGAATAGTTTTCAAATGAATGCTAGATTATCGAGAGTATTTGTGTTCTTATGCACGATACAAAAGTGGGCTGAAAAATCATTTATTCGTGCCGCGCTCAGCGCCTAACGCCACACACACACACACACACACACGTTGTGCAATCTGTGAAAAACAACTCTGATTAACCCAAAACTGGTAACATAGATTCCTTACCTCAGATCAGATGTTCTGCAAAAAGATGAATCCAATTCCTGATCGCCATTCCAAATATTGATCGCGTTTATTGATCCAACGTTATAGTCCGAGACGCATAATCCAAGCTGCTTCCAGCCTCGCCAGTGACTCTGGTAACAGACCGGAGTATTTCTCTGATGCACTTTTTCACTCAATCAAATGATGTGCATTACCATCCGGGAGACGATAGGGGCGGTATTTGCTCTTTTCGAGCTCAGAGCCATTCCCAATGATAATGTCAGGCTGGACGGATGAAAAATGAATGGATATCGCTAATAAAAGAAATAACGATTAAATAACAAGAAATCTCGTTATTGGCAACCAACGCATGGCGGCCAACAACGAGATTTCTCGTTGTTGGCAACCAATGTGTTAAAGAAAGTTGATTCAATTTTTTTTTTTTAAATCTTTTAATCAGATGAATCACTTTATTCAAATTGAGGATTTAGTTCGAGGATATTTATATAAAAAAAATATATATACATTATTTTGGAAAAAATTATTGGAAATATTTTTTAATTTATTTAAAAATTTTATTAAAAGCGAAGGTTCGAACGTCCGTTCGAAAAACCCTGACGAAGTTCGAATCCCAAAAACAGTCTTCAGGGACAGCCTTAGTGTACCGGGCGGTGTGTGTAGCAGTGTTTGTCAGAGACGCTGGACGCGTGAATATTAAAGGCAACAAACTTGTGGCTCTCATATTTGCGAATACAATAGCGTTCACCCTGATGTAAACAATTCTACAACGGAAGACGGCCGCTGCAACTCTCTGCCGCGCGGCAGCGCGGTCACGTGGCCGTGTGGCCAATCAGAGAAACGCTGAACGCAAGGCTGAACACAAGTTTGTTGCCTTAATATTCACGCAGCCTGGACGCGTGTAGCTGTTTCGCAACAGTAAGTGACTTCCGGGGTAGGCCTGATTGGCCCCGACAGGCACGTGACGCGCAACTTTCTCTGCCGCGCGGCACGCTCCGCGGGGCCCTTACGGAATTACGTAACCGTCCAAATACGCCATGACTCTCATTCGGCGCTATAGCTCACCTCGCAGAGCAGCGGTCCTGCGATCCTGCGGTCCGTTGTTGGTGAGTTCGAATCCCATCAAATCTTTTTTTTTTAACGTGATTTTTTTTTTAACGTGTATTCTTTCGCCGGTTAAGGTTAGGCATGGTTAAGGTTAAGGTTAAGGTTAGGCATTGTTTCGGAGTTGGTTAAGGTTAGAACGGTTAAGTTTAGGCGCTGTTAAGGAGCTGGTTAAGGTTAGAGTTTGTGTTAGAGAATGGCAATATTCTTTCTATGGTTAAGGTTAGGCATGGTTAAGGTTAAGGTTAGGCATTGTTTCGGAGTTGGTTAAGGTTAGAACGGTTAAGTTTAGGCGCTGTTAAGGAGCTGGTTAAGGTTAGAGTTTGTGTTAGAGAATGGCAATAGACAGCCTATTTCCGCGCGACAGCTCTCAGCAGCCTCGTTGCGCGTCCTGAGTTTGCCGCGTCACGTGCCTGTCGGGGCCAATCAGGCCTACCCGGAAGTCACTTACTGTTGCGGAACCGGTACACGCAGCCTGGACAGGCCTCTGTGTGAATGCTCTGACAGTAAGTGTGTGTGTGTGTCTCCTGACACAATAGTCCTGTTGTCACCAGTAAAGAGGCCCCTCGTTCTCAGAAACCAGGCTCGAAATAGCAAGCCCACTAACCGAGAAAGTGTGTGTGTGTGTGTGTGTGTGTGTGTGTGTGTGTGTGTGTGTGTGTGTGTGTGTGTGTGTGTGTGTGTGTGTGTGTGTGTGTGTGTGTGTGTGTGTGTGTGTGTGTGTGTGTGTGTGTGTGTGTGTGTGTGTGTGTGTGTGTGTGTGTGTGTGTGTGTGTGTGTGTGTGTGTGTGTGTGTGTGTGTGTGTGTGTGTGTGTGTGTGTGTGTGTGTGTGTGTGTGTGTGTGAATAGCGGACGCCAAGCCATTTATGCAGGAGAGAGGCTTCCTGACACAGGAGGACAGGAGGACACTTAGAGCCCGTTTCCACCTGGCATTAAGATCTGATCCGGAGACGCGGCTCTTGAGTGCAAGTGTGAACTAGACTAGAGGATGAAATTTTTTCGGGATTCCCGCGGGATGGGAGTCAAATTCACTTTGAATCACGTGATTGGGCAGGACCGGGAGTAAACGTCAACGGGGGCAGAAGGGAGTGGGAACTATATGACAACAAAATCAATGGGATTCGGGCGGGAGTGGGAGGGGGTGGGGATCAGTCTCTGTGGGAGTGGGAGGGAGTGGGATTTTTTTTTAAACTCTCACTCGGGATTGGGATGGGATGGGATTATTTCTGTGGGAGTGGGAAGCAGCGGGAGTCAAAATCCACTCGCATGTCAGCCTCTAGTGTGAACGCACCCTCGAGACACACTGAGATCCGATCGCTCAGTCTGTTTAAACTTAAAAAAAAGCACAAAATTTAAGGGGTGGTGATAAAATTCCAAAAGAAAATCGCACAAACAAAGACCATTTGAAACATGTGATATCGAGCGTCTGCACAATCTGTGTGTCAATGTTGGCAGCATTTGAATGAACACTACCACCATCAGGACTATTGTGCCCCGTATTTGAGGATGCCTAGTTTGGCATTGGACTGGACTGGACCTTTGTGCATTGTTTTGTAAAATGTCATGCCTATGAATGCTGTACACACTTATTTGGCACTATTGCGCCCCCTATAGAGCAATTTTATGGTTTGTCCTCATGATCATAATATTCACTACTGAATACCATGATTATTGTGTAAAATATTGATGACTTCTGGCCACTTTTTTGCTAAGAGACTGACTTCGTCGAAGTTTGTCGGTTGGCGATGGCTGATACTATTTATCCAATCTGGCCAGTTTGAAAAGCCTTGAGGGGAAAACATTTATTTTGACACAATTTTAAATGGCAGAAAATCTATCTAGGTGCAAAATGGGGTGTGGTTTATATGGATATATGCATTTGGACCGGCATAATCCAGGAAGAAAGAGGGTGTGGTTTATATGGATATATGCATTTGGACCGGCATAATCCAGGAAGAAAGAGGGTGTGGCTTATATGGATATATGCATTTGGACCTGCATAATCCAGGAAGAAAGAGGGCGTGGTTTATATGGATATATACATTTGGACCTGCATAATCCAGGAAGAAGTTTCTTTCTAAGACTTAAAGTTCAAGAGTCACTGACCACATAAGGTTTGTTGTTATAGTGCTACCATCTGGCTAATCGGTACAATTTATTTTGTCCGAGTATAGTGGGTGAGATTTCCAACCTATTTGTCTGAGACCCAGACACTTTTAGCAGAGAAAAATAAGAATTATATAACGGATACAATAGGGTTCAAAGCCCCTTCTGGGCTTGCACCCTAATAATAAGAATCCTAACGGATAAAATAGGGTTGAAAGCCCCTTCTAGGCTTGCACCCTAATAATAAGAATGCTAACAGATATATTTGGTGCAACATTGACAGACAGACAATTACGGTAGAATAAAGTAAAAATGTGGAATCAAATAAAATGGAATATAAACTAAATTAAAATAGAAGCACAATAGACTATAATATAATTATAAAATAAAAATGGGATAAAAATAAGCCAGGGCTGTACAATTGTGCACGGAAGATATTATAGGCCCTGTAATATCTTTTGAAAATCTTAATATGCATGGCATTTCCTGCTTGTTTATGAAAGTTAAAAGCAGCTTGACTATATGATTAGTAGAAAGAGGATTGTTGAAGCTGTTTTCGTCATGGTGGTGTGATTTATAGGCATGCCTCAACTGTTAAACCTTCTGCCTTCAGATTTATTACTGGTGACCGATATGATACCCACCACTGTGTCCTTTATGAAATGGTTGGATGGCCTTCTCTGGTTGAAAGGCGTAACTGTCATTGGTATTTGTTTATTTATTGGTAAACTTCCCTCTTACATCACAACTAGGGATGTCCGATATTATCGGCCTACCGATATTATCGGCCGATATCGGCATTAAAATGTGATATCGGAAAATATCGGTATCGGTTTTCAACATTATTATTATTTTTTTTTTATTTTTTTACATTTTTTTTTTTTTTTTACATTTATATAACCTTTATTTACCCAGGCAAGCAAGTAAGAACAAATTCAGATTTTATTTATTGTCAAAAGTATGCATAATGCATTACAACAAGAGATATGTAATGTTAATTACCTGAAATTATTCCATTTTTTGGGGGGGGAAACCCTGCATATATCGATATCTGTTGATATCGGTATCGGAAATTAAGAGTTGGACAATATTGGTATCGGTAAAAAATCCTATATCGAGCATCCCTAATCACAACACTGCTGGAATGGAATCTTGGACCCTATTCTACACGTTCAAATGACTGGCTTGTTCTTAGGGTTCCTCCAGTTTGCTCGGAAGCATCAAAGGAAAAAGCAGTTTTTCCTAGTTCAAACACCTGGAACGCCCTCCGACTGACTCTGAAGCTGAAGGTTCTTCCTTATTTAGCTATAAAAGTATGATCTCCGACCACTGTTTGTAACTATCTTAGCAGATTTGTTATTGTTTATTCTTATTTAATATTATCTTATTATTACAGGATATGAAATTGTTGATAAACTGTGTCTTGTTTTGTAAGCTTGTCGTTGCTGTACATGAGGGTAACCTCAGTGTCTTACAAGTTGAAATAAAGGTTTGAAATCAAATTAAATGTAGGTGTCATACCTTTCACATGATAAAGATACGAAATTGCATTACTGTCTCATGTCTTAAGTACCATTCAGAGCATTTTAACTCGGAATCGTTGTAGCTAACGGCAGGTCATGAATACATTGAGCCACAACTATGAGAAGTTACTTGACAATTGCAATTCGTTTTTTTTGTAGTTTGACTTTACTATGTGAACGACTCGCATGAGGCCAGAAAAATAAATAAAAATGATATTGATAATGAAGATACATAATATGTACCCTAAATAATAATGATATGTAATAATGAAGATGCATAATATGTACCCTAAATAATAATGATATGTAATAATGAAGATGCATAATATGTCCTCTTTAATGTAATGTATCTTTTATTTTACAGCCAGATTCACCAGAGGGCAGACACACTGGAGGACTGTGGTAAATATACACACTGTAATACACCATATATATGGTAAATATACACACTGTAATACACCATATATATATAGTGAATATACACACTGTACTACACCATATATATGGTAAATATACACACTGTAATACACCATACAACACGGTCTCTGAAACCGAGGAGTGTCATGTGTATAAACAATCGTGCCGTTGTTGTTGTTGTTGTTGTTGACGAAAAAGTCATAGGTTGAACCATGTGTGCATATTTTTTATTCAGCTGTTGAAACGTGCCCCCAAAATGTTTTAGAAATGTACCAATAGGGGGCGCTACAACAAATGCAAAGAAATGGCAGGGGGCGTGGCACAACATAAATCAGACTATACATAAAAAAAAATAGTTTGTCCAATCATTACAAGTGTAACTATTTAGTTGTTGCTTATCTGTATCTCCATGGTGCTACACCTTATATTTTTAACAATGTATAAATAAAATAATCAATAAATAATAATAATAATATTTTATAACTAGGTTTGAACTGATACACGAAGCTGGTGCAACATGCTGCTTCTTTTACAGCTAAGGTTCCTGTGTGTGTGTGTGTGTGTGTGTGTGTGTGTGTGTGTGTGTGTGTGTGTGTGTGTGTGTGTGTGTGTGTGTGTGTGTGTGTGTGTGTGTGTGTGTGTGTGTGTGTGTGTGTGTGTGTGTGTGTGTGTGTGTGTGTGTGTGTGTGTGTTCCTAACCCCTCCTGAGTCCAGTCTCTCTTACAGCCGCCATGAAGTCACAGTCCAGCAATAGAAGAGGAACTCGGAGAGATAGAGAGAGAGATAGAAACGGAGAGAGAGAGCGAGAGAACTGAAGGGAAACTTCATGCTTTAATGTGGCTGAGGAGCGCCTGATTTAATATTGAACTTTTGGATTGTTAGAGAGAGAGACCCGGGGAGGAGGGGTGGTTATTTATGCAGGATCGTGTTTCTCTGTCTCTCTAGGCCGGGACAGTTTTATTAACTTCTTGCTCCGACGGTTCACTTGGGGCCTACCCCCCCAGCGGCTGTAGTAGGCATAGATATTTATAGAACACTAGATAGCTTAAGGCGGAGTCACCAGCGTCACTGAACCGCCGCCATCTTGCTCCAGTTAGCCTTGAGTGAGAGTGAGTGAGCTGCACAGACAAAAATACTCATAACTCGCTGAAATATTGACGGATTTACAAACGGGTTGGTTTGCTATAAACATCAAAGATGTAGTTATGATGCTGCATACTTATAATTTTTTTTTTTTTAAAGATGTTTTTTTTACAAACCGCTTGAATCATAGCCACGTTAATAATGCTTGTAATAAACCAAACCGTTTGTAAATCCGTCAATATTTCAGAGAGTTATGAGTATTTGTGTCTGTGCAGCTCACTCACTCTCACTCAAGGCTAACTGGAGCAAGATGGCGGCGGTTCAGTGACGGCAGCGCGGGCAAGCTATCTAGTGTTCTATATATATCTATGGTAGTAGGCGTCTATACACCCCCCCCCCCCCCCCCCCCCCATCTGTTGATCTACAATCCGTTAATGCAACTGCGGAACTCCTTTATCCGTATTCCGCTGCTGAGCTGATTGTAGTGGGTGACCTTAACCTGAGCCGTTTAAATGATATCTTAACGCATTGGACGCCAGAGGGCGCTGTGGGCATTGGGCCGCTGCGTGCCAGAGCTTTGTTCAATGGAGATAATGCCGTGTTTGATGACGAAATATTATAGCTATGGATCTAATGACGCTGTCGATTGTCAGTGAGTTACTTCTGGTCAACATGCAAAAAACAGATTGTTTTTTCATCCGTACATTTCCGTTTTATACCGTGGTGAATAAGAGTATAATTTGGGTGATTTTGAGTAATCACAGGAAAAGACGCGAAAATAGCCCTTTAGTGAAATCCAGTTATCTTATCACGTTGTCATTTTTCGCCTGATTATCGAATCTTCCTGAAATCAACGCTAGATTATCGTTATGTCTCCTCATGCACCCATGAAAGGGGGCTTGTAGCGGGGCTCCCCTGCGTGCTGTGATGTGACCAACGGTAAACAGCACACACACAGTCCACACACAGCTTCGATCACGGGAAAAAAAATATCAGATCAACGCAAGATTAGATATAGTGTCATTACCTTGTCTCTGATGTAATGCAAAAAATATTATCCAATTATCTGATCGCCATTCCAAGTACTGGTCGTGGAGGTCCGTCCCACGTTGTCCGGCATTGCATATGAACACGGGGGGGGGGCTACTTGATGCATCGTTGTAAGCGCTTGTCCTGCCGGAGTATTTAAACCCCGCCCGCACGGCTCAGCTCGGCCCAGAAAACAAACGACATCGTTTCAAATGGAGTGCAATAGCGGCCACAGGCGTTAGAGGGTGGTATTGACCGTCTGCCAGCTCAGACACATTCAGAACAGTATGCACAGGCTGCCCCGATTAATTATGAATGGCAATAGCGAATAAAAGAAATAACGATTAAAACCCGAGATATCTCAGGTTTGGCGCCCAGCGCATGGCGAGTTAACCCGGGATATCTCGGGTCTGGCCCCGAATGTGTTAAGGAGGTCAGGGGTGTCCTAAATGTAATTCAGCCGATAACAGAACCCATTAGACCTAGTTTGAAAGATCGGTCACTAATTAGGGTTGACAACATCATTGCCTGCGGTGGACTGGAGCTGGGAGGAATCGGGGATCACGCTTGCCCTATAGACCTGTTCGCTGTATACGTCAGACTCGGTGTGCGCGCGCATCACTGGGGCAGAAAGGAGCGTAATCCTGGTCAGAACAACGGGGCAGACTACAATATATTTGCATTTGTTAGCCATGCTAGCGATCTAAACAATCAATCCATGCCAAAGCTAATGTAAAAGGTGAAAGACTCATACTCACAGCCATGCTGATTTGGCTAAATTACATCCAGCCGTTTTCGTTTGAAACAACTTTTAGTCAGGGGAGTGCCATGGTTTCTCCATAGAGCCCTGTCGTATTCTTTTAGCGCAGCAGCTCTTAGTCACGTGACTCGGTTGGTATTGCTGATTGGCTCGAACACGGTATGTTTGTATACAGTGAATAGGTCTATTGCATGTGTCAGAAGTGTGTGATTGGAGAATACAAGGTCTTGCATGGTAATGAGGAGAAATCTTAGTGACCAAGCTGTTTAAAACAAATAATAACAACAACAATATATTTACCCACAAAATGGATAAATAAATAAAATAAGATGAAACAAAAAAAAACACTTTCAACAATGGCGTTGACTTAAATCCAAAGACTTTGTTATGAGTTTGTTATTATTTACACACACAGGCCCTATTGGTAACCGTCCACTTCCCCTTGCACAGAACAGAGTGCCTTCAGACTGACAAAGTATGAAATATACACGAATACTTGAAATATACATGAAAACAACAGCAAAAAAAGGTACAATCAGTCAATTATATTAATAGTTACACTGCCGGCCAGTATGACTTACTACCATAGTGTCTATACCTGTATCACTGTACATACTACTACAACTTATGTACGTACATCTGATTAGCACTACATCTCAGTAGTCCCAATTTGTATATTTTATACCCAGTTCAATCACCTGTACATTGTATATTACTATTGTACTATTGAGACCGGCCCCTGCTGATGGCGCTCAGTCATTGATGTAAATGTTAAACGGTGTTGGTCTCAGGCGGCAGCCCTGTCTCACACCTCGTTTTCGGGCGAAGAATTCAGTTTGGAGAATATATATATATAGCGATATATATTTATTATAGAATAGGCCGTCATGCCAAATAGAAACAAAAGCTTTAAGCCCTGCTGGTCTCTGAGAAGAACAAGTTACAGGTTGAAAAAACCCTCAGCTCAGAACTGCACCTGGCTCGCTGATAACAAACTATCATTACACCTGGGTAAAACAGAGTCCATTCTCTTCGGATCAAATAACAAACTCAGCAAGACCGACGGCTTCTCAGTTACAGTGGGTGACAATATTGTCACAAGGAAAGATGAAATAACATACCTAGGTTCCATCCTAGAGGAAAATCTTTCCTGTGACAAAATGGCATCCAATGTAATAAAAAAAGTCAACCAACGAACTAGATTCTTGTACCGGATCTCCTCTCTGGTAAACAAGAATACCCTGAAGACTCTAGCAGGAGCACTCATTCAAGGGTACTATGACTATGCCTGCACCTCATGGTACCAAAGCACCTCAAAGGCACTAAAAACAAGATTACAAACATCACAAAACAAACTGGTCAGACTACTACTTGACCTTACTCCTAGAACCCACCTCACCCCTGCCCACTTTGACTACCTAGGATGGCTTAGAGTAGACAACAGAGTACAGCAACTTGCAATGGGCCTGGTCTACAAGATGCACTATACGACTAAGGTACCCATGTACATGTCAAAATACTTCCCAAAGGTCAGTGAATACCACGACCACAACACCAGAGGGAGCTCAACAAATCATGTTAAACCCAGATTCGGCTCAAACAAGGGACTAAACACGTTTTGCAATTATGCCACATCAATGTGGAACGCCCTACCCAAAGCTGTAAAGGAATGTGAATCCCTACCCACATTCAAAACCGCTCTTAAAGAGCACCTACGGGAGGCTGCAATTCGAAACTGGCCACCGTAAATGTCCAAACCCCCCCACCCCCACCCCCTCCTAATAGACGGTCTCCTCCCCACCGTATGTATATATTCTCTCCCCACCGTATGTATATTTCTCTACCACCCACCCACCCCCTCCTAAGGTACAGTCTCCTCCCCACCGTATATATATATTCTCTCCCCACCGTATGTATATTTCTCTCCCACCCACCCACCCCCTCCTAATGTACAGTCTCCTCCCCATCATATGTATATATTCTCTGTTAGGATCTATGGGTAACAGTACTGTATATTTGCATATCGTATATGTCACAAATGTAACAGTACTATATACCTGTATGTCATGTATGTCCCTATGCCATAAATGTCATGATGTCATGTATGTTGTGTATATCATAAATGTCACTATGAATTGAAAATGGGGGACCCTGATGTAAACAAGACAAACGTCTTTCTCTGGTCTGCATCTCCTTAACAATTGTGTGTATTGAGCCATACTGTATTGTACCCATTCTGCAATCTGTTAAATAAAGTTTTCATTCATTCATTCAACAAAACAATCACATATTTAGGTTTGGTACACGTGTTTTTCAACAAGGGTGTGTAGGGTGTAAATATGTAGTACAGTAATTTGGAAGGAAGCCAATCTGACACTTACTCAGGGCATTGTGTTTCGTTAAGTAAGGATATAAATCCTTTATTTAAAATGATACAAAATACCTTCCCCACACTACCGCTCACATACTGTAGATGCCTCTGAAATTATTGGGGTCTAATTTATCTCCACTTTTATATATGGAGGAAATAAGCCCTTGGCTCCAGAAAACATCCAGAACTCAGAACCAAGTTGAATAACTTTAGGTCTCTCTCTCTCTCTCGCTCTCGCTCTCGCTCTCGCTCTCTCTCTCTCTCTCTCTCTTCCCCCTGTCTGTCTCTCCAGGGGTAAACACCATTCAGGAACAGATGAGAGGGGGAACGAGGGATCAGCCATTCAGGAGAAATCTTACGTTCCACGTTTCCTCCAGATCCCACCGGACCTGACAGTAGAGGAGGGCCGCTTCTGTCGCATCGACTTCAAGGTGACACACTGTTTAGTGAGGACATAAAGTGGAGTTTCGTTTTCAGTAGGGATGCACCGAAATTTCGGCCACCGAAAGTTTTTTCTGCCGAAAATGACCAAAAATGGCCTTTCGGCTTTCGGCCGAAAGAGTTTTTTCACCGAAAATATATCACCGAAACAGAAACAACCTGTAACCTAACGCGTGTTGTTGTGGTTACAGTCATTACATGCGCGCTGTTTCTATGTGTCGCACTGTTTCTATGTAAACTCAGCGCGCAACGCGTCCAATAAATGCGTCTTTAACATGCTTTATCCTTATTTACTATTATGCCCGTCGCGGTTAACTTAAGAGGGGGGGATTGTGTTTCTCACATTGACGCTGTCTGTCGTTGATAATATAATCTGAAGAGCATTATTATTATTATCATTCTCGAGAATACACGTCGTGCGTCTACTGTGCCAAAGTCAAGAGAGCACATTCATCTGCGGACTAGAAAGGTGCGCTCAGTAGAGCACAGATGTCCGCCACTTGACTTGGAATTAATGTACTGTATGCATTCATAAGTGCTGAATAAATGTTTTATGGACCATAATAGTGATTATTTATTATTTAAGTTAAGTTTAGCCATAATCATCTATTTTTCCATAATCAGGTAGCTGAACAACATTGGTAAAAAAAAATCTATTCTATGAATCATTTTCGGCCTTTCGGCATTCGGTTTTCGGCCAACTGTTTACTATTTTCGGTATCGGTTTCGGCCAAGAATTTCCCATTCGGTGCATCCCTAGTTTTCAGTGAGGACATAAAGTGGAGTTTTGTTTTCAGTGAGAACATAAAGTGGAGTTTCGTTTTCAGTGAGGTAATCGACTCTCATAAATCTTCCGGCTCTCTTTCCTCTCTTCTCTTTTCTTCTCTCCTCCTCTCTTCTCTCCTTCCTCTCTTCTCTTCTCTCCTTCCTCTTCTCTTCTCTTCTCTCCTTCCTCTCTTCCAGGTTGGAGGTCTTCCTACACCAGACCTGTGCTGGTATTTGGACGGTAAAGCCATTCGACCAGATGACTACCATAAGATGTTGGTGTGTGAGAAAGGAATGCACTCCTTCATCATCGAGATCGTCACAGTCCACCATGCTGGAGTATATGAGTGTGTGGCCAGGAACCGTGCTGGGGAGAGTCGCTTCACCATGAGGCTGGATGTATTAGGTGGGTACTGGATGTTAGGGGTGTAACGGTACACAAAAACCACGGTTCGGTACATACCTCGGTTTTGAAGTCACTGTTCGGTACGGGTTTTCGGTACAGTGGGGGAAAGTTTGGCTTTCCATGTTCCACTCAGGGGTGATGTAGTGTGCAATAACTAATTGTACCTGTAGGGCTGTCAACGAATTGAAATGAATAATCAACTTGTTAAAAAAAAAAAATTATATTAGATTGTGAAAGAAACAGCCCCCGGTGGGCGGCTGTTAGTGGTTAACATACCGTTGTATTCGTTCGGTATACAGTCGTACTGAACCTAAGGTCCAGTACTGAAACGGTACGGATACGTGTACCTTTACACCCCTACTGGATGTATTAGGTGGGTAGTGGATGTATTAGGTGGGTAGTGGATGTAGTAGATGGGTACTGGATGTATTAGGCGGGTAGTGGATGTATTAGGCGGGGTAGTGAATGTATTAGGCGAGTAGTGGATGTATTAGGTGGGTACTGGATGTATTAGGCGGGTACTGGATGTATTAGGCGGGTACTGGATGTAGTAGATGGGTAGTGGATGTATTAGGTGAGTAGTGGATGTATTAGGTGGGTAGTGGATGTATTAGGTGGGTAGTGGATGTAGTAGATGGGTAGTGGATGTATTAGGTGAGTAGTGGATGTATTAGGTGGGTAGTGGATGTATTAGGTGGGTAGTGGATGTAGTAGATGGGTACTGGATGTATTAGGCGGGTAGTGGATGTATTAGGTGGGTAGTGGATGTATTAGGTGGGTAGTGGATGTAGTAGATGGGTACTGGATGTAGTAGGTGGGTAGTGGATGTAGTAGATGGGTACTGGATGTAGTAGGTGGGTAGTGGATGTATTAGGTGGGTAGTGGATGTATTAGGCGGGTAGTGGATGTAGTAGATGGGTAGTGGATGTAGTAGGTGGGTAGTGGATGTAGTAGGTGGGTAGTGGATGTAGTAGGTGGGTAGTGGATGTATTAGGTGGGTAGTGGATGTATTAGGCGGGTACTGGATGTAGTAGATGGGTAGTGGATGTAGTAGGTGGGTAGTGGATGTAGTAGATGGGTACTGGATGTAGTAGGTGGGTAGTGGATGTATTAGGCGGGTAGTGGATGTAGTAGATGGGTATTGGATGTAGTAGATGAGTAGTGGATGTATTAGGCGGGTAGTGGATGTAGTAGATGGGTAGTGGATGTAGTAGATGGGTAGTGGATGTATTAGGTGGGTAGTGGATGTAGTAGGTGGGTAGTGGATGTATTAGGTGGGTAGTGGATGTAGTAGGTGGGTAGTGGATGTAGTAGGTGGGTAGTGGATGTAGTAGATGGGTACTGGATGTAGTAGGTGGGTAGTGGATGTAGTAGATGGGTAGTGGATGTAGTAGATGGGTACTGGATGTAGTAGGTGGGTAGTGGATGTATTAGGTGGGTAGTGGATGTAGTAGATGGGTACTGGATGTAGTAGATGGGTAGTGGATGTATTAGGTGGGTAGTGGATGTAGTAGATGGGTAGTGGATGTAGTAGGTGGGTAGTGGATGTAGTAGATGGGTAGTGGATGTAGTAGGTGGGTACTGGATGTAGTAGGTGGGTAGTGGATGTATTAGATGGGTAGTGGATGTATTAGGTGGGTAGTGGATGTAGTAGATGGGTACTGGATGTATTAGGTGGGTACTGGATGTATTAGGTGGGTAGTGGATGTAGTAGATGGGTAGTGGATGTAGTAGATGGGTAGTGGATGTAGTAGATGGGTAGTGGATGTAGTAGGTGGGTAGTGGATGTATTAGGTGGGTAGTGGATGTAGTAGGTGGGTAGTGGATGTATTAGGTGGGTAGTGGATGTATTAGGTGGGTAGTGGATGTAGTAGGTGGGTAGTGGATGTATTAGGTGGGTAGTGGATGTATTAGGTGGGTAGTGGATGTAGTAGGTGGGTAGTGGATGTATTAGGTGGGTAGTGGATGTAGTAGGTGGGTAGTGGATGTAGTAGATGGGTAGTGGATGTAGTAGATGGGTAGTGGATGTATTAGGTGGGTAGTGGATGTAGTAGGTGGGTAGTGGATGTATTAGGTGAGTAGTGGATGTATTAGGTGGGTAGTGGATGTAGTAGGTGGGTAGTGGATGTATTAGGTGGGTACTGGATGTAGTAGGTGGGTAGTGGATGTAGTAGATGGGTAGTGGATGTATTAGGTGAGTAGTGGATGTATTAGGCGGGTAGTGGATGTAGTAGGTGGGTAGTGGATGTAGTAGATGGGTACTGGATGTAGTAGGTGGGTAGTGGATGTAGTAGGTGGGTAGTGGATGTATTAGGCGGGTAGTGGATGTAGTAGATGGGTACTGGATGTAGTAGGTGGGTAGTGGATGTAGTAGATGGGTACTGGATGTAGTAGGTGGGTAGTGGATGTAGTAGGTGGGTACTGGATGTAGTAGATGGGTAGTGGATGTAGTAGGTGGGTACTGGATGTAGTAGGTGGGTACTGGATGTAGTAGGTGGGTAGTGGATGTAGTAGATGGGTAGTGGATGTATTAGGCGGGTACTGGATGTAGTAGGTGGGTAGTGGATGTAGTAGATGGGTACTGGATGTAGTAGATGGGTACTGGATGTAGTAGGTGGGTAGTGGATGTATTGGGATGTATTAGGATGTACTTTATTCCCATCCAGCCCAGGAGGTCCTGCGCCCCCCCACCTTCATCCAGAAGATGGTGAACTCTCGGGCTCTGGAGGGAGACACCGTCAGGTTGGAGTGTAAAGTCGATGCCTCCCCTCCCCCCCAGCTCCACTGGAAGAAAGATAAAGACATGCTGCGCCTTGACCCCAACAGGATGAGGTAACCTTCTACACACCTTAATATACCGCTGCTGTCGGGACAAAACCTCATAACTCCAAAAACCCAACTTTTCAGCAGATGAAAAAAACGAACACAGATTTGAGGGTGAATAGAGTTAGGAGGTTTAGACAGATGATCGGTTTAATGCTTTCCCATTGTTTAAACTGTGTAAAACCCACACACACATATGGAGGATGATCTACGGAGTTGATTTATATAAAAAAATATATATATAAAAAAAATTGAGTTATGAGGTTTTGTCCCGACAGCAGCGATACTCTGGTACACCCTAATACACCGTACAATGTTTACAACATATATCATACAATATACCTTACAATATATCTTACAACATATCATACAATATACCTTACAACAATTCCCTGGCCTACAATGTACTTTAACAACACATCATACAATATATTATATAACATATATAGCTATGATGTAAAGACCTCAACATGATGCGGTAACCTTACACCCAATATACCCTAATTATACACCAGACATAAAATATACCAAACAATATACAATAAAATATACCATGTTCAGACGGACTGTTTGGGGACAGAGAGATGGGGTTCCTGCCGGTTTTAACGAGTTAAATGCAAGACTTTTTTTAATACCACTTTCTGTCTCTGTCCCCCTCTCCCTCTGTTTCTCTCTCTCTGTGTCTGTATCTCTGTGTCTCCCCCTCTCTCTCTGTGTCTCCCCCTCTCTCTCTGCGTGTCTCTCTGTCTGTCTGTCTGTCTGTCTGTCTGTCTGTCTGTCTGTCTGTCTGTCTGTCTGTCTGTCTGTCTGTCTGTCTGTCTGTCTGTCTGTCTGTCTGTCTGTCTGTCTGTCTGTCTGTCTGTCTGTCTGTCTGTCTCTCTCTCTCTCTGCTGTCTGTGTCTCTCTCTCTCTCTCCTGTCTGTGTCTCTCTCTCTCTCTCCTGTCTGTGTCTCTCTCTCTCTCTCCGTCTCTCTCTCTCCTCTCTCTCCCCCCCTCCAGCCTATACCAGGATGGATCAGGCCGACAGTGTTTGCTGATAGAGAGAGTTGTGAAGACTGATGCTGGCTGGTACACTCTGTCAGCCATCAACGAAGCTGGGATGTCCACGTGCCACGCCCGGCTGGACGTAGGGAGTAAGTTGTGTGTGTGTAGCCAGTGAATATAGTAAGGTGTGTGTAGCCAGTGAATATAGTAAGTTGTGTGTGTGTGTGTGTGTGTAGCCAGTGAATATAGTAAGGTGTGTGTAGCCAGTGAATATAGTAAGTTGTGTGTGTAGCCAGTGAATATAGTAAGTTGTGTGTGTGTGTGTAGCCAGTGAATATAGTAAGGTGTGTGTGTGTAGCCAGTGAATATAGTAAGGTGTGTGTGTGTGTGTGTGTGTGTGTAGCCAGTGAATATAGTAAGGTGTGTGTGTAGCCAGTGAATATAGTAAGGTGTGTGTGTGTGTAGCCAGTGAATATAGTAAGTTGTGTGTGTGTGTGTAGTCAGTGAATATAGTAAGTTGTGTGTGTAGCCAGTGAATATAGTAAGGTGTGTGTGTGTGTAGCCAGTGAATATAGTAAGTTGTGTGTGTGTGTGTGTAGCCAGTGAATATAGTAAGTTGTGTGTGTGTGTAGCCAGTGAATATAGTAAGGTGTGTGTGTGTGTGTAGCCAGTGAATATAGTAAGTTGTGTGTGTGTAGCCAGTGAATATAGTAAGTTGTGTGTGTGTGTGTGTGTAGCCAGTGAATATAGTAAGGTGTGTGTGTGTGTAGCCAGTGAATATAGTAAGGTGTGTGTGTGTAGCCAGTGAATATAGTAAGTTGTGTGTGTGTGTAGCCAGTGAATATAGTAAGTTGTGTGTGTGTGTGTGTGTAGCCAGTCAGTGAATATAGTAAGTTGTGTGTGTGTAGCCAGTGAATATAGTAAGTTGTGTGTGTGTGTGTGTGTAGCCAGTCAGTGAATGTAGTAAGTTGTGTGTGTGTGTGTGTGTAGCCAGTGAATATAGTAAGTTGTGTGTGTAGCCAGTGAATATAGTAAGGTGTGTGTGTAGCCAGTGAATGCAGTAAGTTGTGTGTGTGTGTGTAGCCAGTGAATATAGTAAGGTGTGTGTGTGTGTGTGTGTGTGTAGCCAGTGAATGTAGTAAGTTGTGTGTGTGTGTAGCCAGTGAATGCAGTAAGTTGTGTGTGTGTGTAGCCAGTGAATATAGTAAGGTGTGTGTGTGTGTGTGTGTGTGTGTGTAGCCAGTGAATGTAGTAAGTTGTGTGTGTGTGTAGCCAGTCAGTGAATATAGTAAGTTGTGTGTGTGTGTGTAGCCAGTGAATATAGTAAGTTGTGTGTGTGTGTGTGTGTAGCCAGTGAATATAGTAAGTTGTGTGTGTGTGTGTGTGTGTAGCCAGTGAATGCAGTAAGTTGTGTGTGTGTGTAGCCAGTGAATGCAGTAAGTTGTGTGTGTGTGTGTAGCCAGTGAATGCAGTAAGTTGTGTGTGTGTGTGTAGCCAGTGAATGCAGTAAGTTGTGTGTGTGTGTAGCCAGTGAACGCAGTAAGTTGTGTGTGTGTAGCCAGTGAACGCAGTAAGTTGTGTGTGTGTAGCCAGTGAATGTAGTAAGTTGTGTGTGTAGCCAGTGAATATAGTAAGTTGTGTGTGTGTGTAGCCAGTGAATATAGTAAGTTTTGTGTCTGTGTCTAGGTTGATCCATCCCTACAGAAAGGTCTTTAGAATTAGAATCCGAAAGGTCTTTATTGCCAAGTAAGCTTTCACATACAAGGAATGTGTCTTGGTCGTTTGGTGCATCAACATTAACAGACAATTCAAGTAGAATAAACTAAAATGGAATATATAAACTAAATAAGAATATAATATAGGACAGGGCTGTACAATTGTGCAGGATATAGTAGAATATAATATACACTAAATTAGAATAAAAATACAGTGGAATAGATTATGTAACAGGGCTGTGTATTGTGCTAAAACAAAAAAGTGTAATCATACAGATTCGTGTCCGTTTGGACGAACTGATGGATGCGCTACCGCCCGCAAAGCGACAGTAACACTTTCCATTGAGTTTCTATCCATAGTAACATAGTGGTTACCATGGCAACCCAGGTTGTAAAATCAAAACAACAGATGGGGAATGCCCTGCACGCTACACTGAACCACACAGACACACACAGACACACACACACACACACACACACACACACACACACACACACACACACACACACTAGTATTGTGTGGTAGGTATAGTTTGAGTTCTGCCTATTAGGTTTCGGCTTGATCACATAACAGCATTTGCTAGGCGAGCTAATGGCTAGGATACTGGATACTGTATGATTAGCTTGGCTTCTATGAGATAAGGCCACTGGTATTTTATCACCCTGCGGCTCAGAGGCAATGTTGGCATCCACAAAATTATCCATAGTGACTTTCTTTCACCAGGACTTCATGCCTTAATTATCAATAGTGACTTTCTTTCACCTGGAATTTAACCCTTAATTATCAATAGTGACTTTCTTTAACCAGGACTTCATGCCTTAATTATCAATAATGACTTTCTTTCACCTGGAATTTAACCCTTAATTATCAATAGTGACTTTCTTTAACCAGGACTTCATGCCTTAATTATCAAGTGACTTTCTTTCACCGGGAATTTAACCCTTAATTATCAATAGTGACTTTCTTTCACCAGAAACACAAGCTTTAATTATCAATAGTGACTTTCTTTCACCAGAAACACAAGCTTTAATTATCAATAGTGACTTTCTTTCACCAGAAACACAAGCTTTAATTATCAATAGTGACTTTCTTTCACCAGAAACACAAGCTTTAATTATCAATAGTTGACTTTCTTTCACCAGAAACACAAGCTTTAATTATCAATAGTGACTTTCTTTCACCAGAAACACAAGCTTTAATTATCAATAGTGACTTTCTTTCACAAGGAATTTAACCCTTAATTATCAAGTGACTTTCTTTCACAAGGAATTTAACCCTTAATTATCAATAGTGACTTTCTTTCACCAGAAACGCAAGCCTTAATTACCAATAGTGACTTTCTTTCACCAAGGAATTCATGCCTTAATTATCAATAGTGACTTTCTTTCACCAGAAACACAAGCTTTAATTATCAATAGTGACTTTTTTTTTTTTTTTTTATTATTTGATTTAACCTTTATTTATCCAGGCAAGCAATTAAGAACAAATTCTTATATACAAAAGCAGCCTGTCCGGCAGGCTTTCATATCAGAGTGAGAATGATATACCTTTGTAAACGCAGCCAGGAATTAATGGAGATTAATATGCCATATTTTTCATCTTTAAATTCACAAGTAGGCCTGAGGTTTCATAAGTTGACCGCTGCGCTATGGGCTAAGCTAACAGTCAGAATGGGCATGATACCATATATGATTACTAGATGACTATCTGATCAAATAATAGCATCCGGCAGCTCGGGACTAGGAGCGAAAGAGAGGACTTGTGCTGCCTTCAAATGGAACTTGTGAGTTTGTGGTCTCAACGTGGGAAGTTGAGTCTACCAAGGATATAGAACAGTAGATGTGACCTATCTCAAACCCTGCCCTCTTTTCTTGATCCTCCAATCACAACTGTCGCTTACCTCAGACTTCCTCGTAAGCGACAGCTGTGATTGGAGGATCAAGAAAAGGGGCAGGGTTTGAGATGGGTCTATTGGAACCAGAGGTGAAAGAGGTCGTAATGTTGTCTTTCCAATCCTTGGAAAGGATGAGACTGAATACAAAACCAATAATGTTTTGTATTCAAAGTAATGAGTGTAAGACAACAAGCCGGTCTAGAATGAACCAAAGAAATGTAATTCTGGTAGAATCTTGATTGTAATAAGAAAACAAATCATGCTTTCAATCATGAAGATGATCTCATGAATTATAATTGTGCATTTATATTGTAGACAATGATTTTATTTTTGCTAGTTTGCCTGAACATAATACCATATGTAAGAACTGTATTTTTTGGTATTCTGAATGGCTAATATACTACATTAAGCAATATATTTAATGTATTATTTTGCCGTTACACTGTGACCATGCATATGCAATAGCCTATTCTCACATATCAATAATAACTACCATATACATATGCATTTCAAAGTCCTATATTTATCTCAATTACACTAATTTCTTTGAGACTGCAAACTAATCAAATCAAATCAAATTTATTTATAAGGCCCAACAACACACGTTAATGTCCCCATGGGCCGGACACGTCTTCTTTAAACAAGTCAAGAAGAAAACATAACAATAAGTCAAGAACAGAACAAGAACACCATAAGGTCCAAACATATTTAGATGAATGCAATAAAAAAATAAAAAAATAAAGAATGCAAGCACTCCCAGACATACCCCACGCGAAGGTAAGGAAAAACTCACTAAAACCTAACAATAGGGAAAAAAGCTCCACAGGCAGTGTGGAGGAGAGAAACCTTAGAAGGGCCATTCAAGGGGGGATCGCCCTTCTTAGATGTCGGTGATAGTAGTGTTGCAGACGGACAGTTGGTAAGCATGCACTCATGTGAGTAGTGAACCACAGATGAGTGCATGCAATAGCAACTGAACATTCAATCTTATTCAAACCTATCTCAATTCTTCATCAGAAACAATATAGGCTACTGTAGGCCTATTTTTATTCGTGCATTAGAGACCCTATTAAATTGTGGGGTCTTCATAACCCCTGTTGACCACATGACCACGTGAGAGTTGAAAAGAACTGGACTCTGAGCCGTTGAACTACAAATCCCCCGTCTCCGCCTGGATTACTGATCGAGACGTGGGTTATTTTTGGTTTGCTTTACGGAAAGGAATATCATGTAAAGGCACCGAGGTCAGCTCAGCTGACAACAAGTGATGTTAATATATGATGACAGGACTCAGTTTGGGGTTAGCTAGATGTGGTAGCGTTATTTGCGACCCCTTAGCTAGCATTAAAGCAATGTTTGCGGGTTATTGCTCTGTTTAGCTAATAGTTAAATACTATTACAGTAGCTAGCAATCAGCAAGGTTAAAACCATAACCTTAAAGGTGCTGTAAGTGGTATTTTCTTGTTAAAATAAGTGTTAAATAGCTCTACATTCTGACGGCCATCACTGATATAGAGTGTCTGGCCAGTAACATGGGTCTCCCAGTCCCTCCGCTCTGCTGTAAACATAAAATACATTTATATCCTGTTCCCACTTTATCCAATCAGGAGAGAGAACTCCACACTGCAAAGATGGTCTGAAAAAAATAAGTTTGAAGTGAATATGTGTTTGAAACAAGTAAAATAATCTCCCAGTGCAGTAAGCAAATTTGGCTTGGCAAGATTTCTTGAAATAAGTAAAAAAAAAATATCTAGGGTTCTCTCTCCTGATTGGATAAAGTGGGAACGGGATACCAGAACATTTATTTTCTGTTTACTGCAGAGCGGAGGGACTGGGAGACCCATGTTACTGACCAAACACTCTACTGTATATCAGTGGTGGCTGTTGGAATGTAGAGCTATTTAACACTTATTTTAAAATACCACTTACAAGGGTATTTTAAACCCATATAAGGGACAGGGAGAATGTGAGACAGACAGACGGACAGAGAGAGACAGATGGATGAGAGGAGAATGTTGACCTCCACAGAACTCAGACTTGTAACAGGAGCTGCCTAAGCTTAATACACATACACACACACACAGACACACCTCTCCCCTGGCTTTGATATAGTGTATTACACCGGGCTGTATCATGCAGGGTAGAACAGGGTTATAACCAGACTTTACCATGCAGGGTAGAACAGGGTTATAACCAGACTGTATGATGCAGGGTAGAACAGGGTTATATATCATCTGGCTTCGCGTCTCGCTCTGCCTATACTGAGATATATCATTATCTCCAGCACCTAGTGTGCCCACGGAAACAAAACAAATGCACCCACTTGCACGTGACCACGCCACTCCCATGCGTGCCTCTATATTAGGCAGGAAGTGGTCACGCCTCACCCTTCCTCATTCGTTTCCAAACGTGGAAGCAACTAGATGCACTTTCAAACAGGAACTTTGTTATGTAGGGAGAAATTACGCAATGTTGGGCTTTCGCCAGAAGTACGCCAGCCCCCGGATCCTTCTCGGCACGTCCAGAACAGCACGCCGGTCCTATCCTGTGTTTTTTCCTCGTCGCTTGACAGCGGACCGATGGACTTCGCGCGACGCTTGGCAGTCGAGCCAAGGCGCGCTCAGGTAGGACCTGCGTTGGTACTGGCATGTGTAATACTGCTTGTTGTCTCGTGAGATGACCGGGCGATGTATTGGCGCGGGGGGGGGGGGGGGGGTGGGGGGGGGATATTTGGATAAACGTGGTCATCATGACTCACTGTTGGATGTTTCTCCAAGTATCTTAGCGCGCGCAGCTGGTGCTAATGCTACAATGTTGGGGCGCCGTTTCCCATGTACCCCGCCGGGGCTGTCTTTACTCTTCCCTCCTCTTAACCATTCCTGTGAGTTGCTGTCCTGGAGTGCTGTCCGGAATGTCGGACGTCCCGTGATGAAGGCCGGGAGGATGCGACCCCCTCTGCGTGCCCTCCTGTCTCCGGAGGTCTCGTAGTGGTGACCGGAGTGCCGGACGTCCCGCGATGATGTCGGGGAGTTCGCGACCCTCTCTGCGCCGCCCCCTATCTCCCGTCTCCGGCTGTCCCTGAGCAATGACCAGAGTGTTGAATGTCCCGTGATTAAGACGGGGAGGACGCGACCCTCTTTGCACCGCCCCTGTGCCTCAAATAGATTCGCTATCAGCTCTATCTTCAATCTTTCAAAATGTTCAGTTGCTATTGCATGCACTCATCTGTGTTTCACTACACACTTGAGTGCATGCTTACCAACTGTTAGTCTGCAACACTACTATCACCGACATCTAAGAAGGGAGTCCCCCTTGAATGGCCCTTCTTTTTTTTCTTTTTTTTTTCTTTTTCCCCCTCCATTTTCCTCCGATTTTCTCCCATCCCAATGTTAGTCGTATGCCAATTCCCAGTCCCTTCCTGGTCGCTGCGCTTTACCCCCCACAGTCAGATCATTTGGGAGAGTGGAGGCTACCACGTGCTTCCTCCGACACACGTCCAGCCAATCACCGCTTCTTTTCACCTGGCAGCGCGGATTCTCATTGAGAGGGCGTAGCGTGTGGGAGGACCACACTATCCCCCTCACGTCCAATCCGTGCTTAGCAGGCACCCCGACCGAACTGTAGGAGTCGCTGTTTACAACGACCCGGACCCACCCCGCCAGCTTCTCCCACCCTCTGATACAGCCAATTGTATCAGTGCAGACGGCCAGCCAAGCTGGTGACAACCCCGGAGCTGTGAGCTGGATTCGAACAGGCGAACCAAGCTCACAGCTCCGGGGCTGGTGACGAACGCAATCTCCGCTCGACCACCTAACCGCCTCTTGAATGGCCCTTCTAAGGTTTCTCTCCTCCACACTGCCTGTGGAGCATTTTTCCCTATTGTTAGGTTTTAGTGAGTTTTTCCTTACCTTCGCGTGGGGTATGTCTGGAGTGCTTGCATTCTTTCATTTATTTGCATTTATTTTAAATTTGTTCGACCTTATGGTGTTCTTGTTCTGTTCTTGACTTATTGTTATGTTTTCTTCTTGCCTTTTTTAAAGAAGACTTGTACGGCCCATGGGGACATTAACGTGTGTTGTCGGGCCTTATAAATAAATTTGATTTGATTTGATTCATGCTGATGGTCAATCGGTGTCTAATGTTGGGGCTTATTTACCCTTTACATGGGTGGATGGGCTGACGACAGGGCTCAGGGCAGGTGTGCATTTTGTGAATCTGTGAATTGAAAATGGGGGACCCTTATGTAGACAGGACTAACGTTTTCTCTGGTCTGCATCCCCTTAACAATTGTGTGTATTGGGCTAGCCATTCTGCAATATGTTAATAGAGTTTTCGTTCATTCATTCATTTATCCCTTCACGGGTGCACACCGCAGTGGAGGTTGTTACATGACTACTGGTGGAGCAGTGCTTTACTAGTAGTAGACTTTGGTCAGCAGCCGCCACTGGTGTTCTTTGCTTAGTGGAGCAGGTGGCATCGGTCCTTTGCCCTGACATGGTGGAACGGTATCCCGCCCGGCCGACAAAAGGCGAGTCGGCCCGGCAGGTGGCTGGTGGGCTGATGAAGCTTATACCGCCGCGGTACAGAATTTAGCAGCAACTAACAACATTGCTCAATTGGCTGCTTTTCTGTCAAAAATGGTGTCGGTGGTGGGGCCTTAGGGCCAGTCGACGTCAACCATCGCGTCGTGGTCCCATGGGAGGACACGATGAGCGGCGTTTCCTCCCGATATTCTCTGGTGCCCGAGAAATCGGGGGGGGGGGGTCAGACCCATACTGGACCTGTCTCATGGAAGGTTCAGAATGTTGACCGTCACCAACCTGTTAAGCGCTGTCAGGTGGGGGACTGGTTCACCTCCATAGACCTGAAGGATGCATATTCGCATCCCGATCTTCCCTCCTAGGACATACCTACGCTTCCTTTTTCATGGCTTAGCGTACGGGTACCAGAGGCTGCCGTTCGGCTACTCTCTGGCTCCTCGCATCTTCACCAAGTGCGTGGAGACCGTGCTGGGGCCTCTGCGTCGTCAGGGGATACAAATTTTATTCTACCCTGGAGGACGTTCTGGTCCTCGGCCGGTCAGAGAAGATCGCCAGGTCTCATACCAGGCAGGTGGTGGAATTCCACACCAGCCTGGGTTTAGCTGTAGTCTGGAACAAGAGTGCTCCTCTTCCTAGTCAACGGGTGGAGTACTTGGGCTTGTTTCTAGGTCTAAGGTCTGTGGGCATCCCTCTCAGAGCGGCGGCGAGAGGATATTCTCGGCACGCTCGGGAGGTTCCGTCCTGGCAGGACGGTTACGGCGCTGACCATGATACGCCTGCACGGTATTATGGCATCTGCTCAAGCTGTGATCCCTCTTGGCCTCCTCTTCATGAGGAGGATACAGAGGTGGGTTTTTCAGTGTGAAAATAGACCCTGTGAGAGTCAAGTGGAAGCAGCTGAAGGTTCCCATGTCAGTACTGGGGACCTCGCCTTCTGGGGCGGGGGGGGGGGGCTGGGGCCCTCACCAGCGGGGTCCCCATGGGCAGCAGGCTGTCACACGTCACGGTCTTCACCGACGCTTCCCTCACGGGATGGGGGGGACATGTCGGACCGACGCAGTAGGGGGCAGCTGGCAAGGACCATGCTGCCCGGTCTGCACTACATATCAATGTGTTGGAATTGAAGGCAGTGCTGTACTGTAAATTGCACCTCATCCCATTTCTGCCTTGCACTATATAGTATTGTATATTAGTACACTGCATAGTATTGTATATTATATGGTAACTCAGTTACGTCTATTCTGCATCGAACATTGTACATATGTCTATACTGAACACTGTGACCTAATTTTTTTACTTCTAATTTACATGCTATACTATGTTATTTTATTTCATACTTATCTTGTCTTGCACAGTCTCTGGAGCGTAACAGTAAGAAGCATTTTGTATAAAAGTATTCTGTACTTCTGTATGACAACTATTAAAGAAACTTGAACTTGCTTCTAGTCCTCGGACGGCTCGGCCATCATGTGATGGGCGAGCATGTTCTGATCAGCACGGACAGCACGACGTCGGCGTCGTCAGACAGGGAGGAGTACGCTCCCCCCGTCTCCACCGGGCGGCGGCCGATTCGGTCCGTGGCCGCCCGGGATTCTGTACGCGTTCCCCCCCATACACCCGATAGCTCAGCTGTTGGGGCGGATACGTCAGGAGCGTGGGACTTTGATCATGGTCGCGCCTGGCCGGGGCTCGGCTGTGTGGTTCCCGGCCCTGATTCAGCTCTTGGTGGCCCCGCCGTGGCCTGTTCCGTGGTCACCGCTGGCCCTCTCTCAGGCACGCGGAACTCTGTTCTGCCTCCTGTTCTGGGGCAGCCTCTGGGCTTGGCTGCTGAAAGGGTGAATCTAGTGGGGATGCGTCTTAACTCTTCTGTGGTTAACGCCATCCGGAACGCGCACGCTCCGTCCACTACCGCGGCTTACGCAGGGAAGTGGCGTATGGTTCGAGAGTGGTGTGAGGTTGGGGGCTTGGACCCGGTGTCATGCCCCCTGGACTCGGTTCTGTCCTTCTCCAGTCTATCCTGGATGGGCGGTTGGCCTCGATATTTAATATTATTATTAATATTATGCCGCAGCTATATCTTCTTGTCATGTTGGCTTTGAGGGCAGAACACTGTTCAGCCACCCTCTCGTTGGACGTTCTTGCTTGGCGCACGGCGTCTCAAGCCTGTGGAACGTTCTGTCTCCAAGTCGGGACCTCCAACTGTTCTGGAAAGGCTGTTGGGGGGGCCCCGTTTGAGCCTCTTGAGCAGGCGCCATTGGATCGTCTGTCTTACGACCGCATTCCTTTTTTGGGCCATCACCTCCGCTAAATGCGTGGGTGAGCCAGAATGGGTACAGTACAGCTCAATACACACAATTGTTAAGGGGATGCAGACCAGAGAAAGACTTTCGTCTTGTTTACATCAGGGTCCCCCATTTTCAATTCATAATGACATTTAGGACATACACAACATATAGATATACACATATAATAATAATCTAATTTAATCATCTAATCCAACTTTATTTATAAAGCTTTAACAGCATATTAAAAAAATATAAGCAGCACTAAAGTAAGTAGATAAAAGAACAAGAGTGCTAAAAAGGGGGGGAGATAAACATAGGCAACAATACAAATGTAAATAGATATAATCATGACATTCATGATATACAGTACTGTTACATTTGTGACATACAAGATATGCAAATATACAGTACTGTTAAACAGATCCTAACAGTAAATATATACATACGAGGGGGAGGGAACACATTAGTAGGGGGTGGGTGGGTGGGAGGGGGGTTCAGATATTTACGGGGGCCAGTTTCGAATTGCAGCCTCCCGTAGGTGCTCTTTACAATATTGTTGTTTAATAACCTTGATGATGAGGTAAATAATGATGTTAATATCATGTAGATAATTAAACTCCTATGGAGAGTGGGGTCATTACTGATTTATACTGGCTAAAGGTAGATGTGTTATGATTAAATTAATCTCTCTCTCTCTCCCTCCCCTCCCCCCCCTCCCCTCCCCCCCCCCCCCCCCCCCTCTCGTCTCCCTCTCCCCCTCTCCAGCTCGTACAGCTCCGGTTATGAAGACGGCCCCTCCGGGTTCTAAGACCCTGAAGCTCTGTCCTCTCATCTGGCTCATCTGCCTGCCTCTCAGCCAGCCGCTCAGCCCGCCGCTCAGCACACCGCCCCGCTCTACGAGAGCGAAGAACTCTAGAACCACCACGGAACCTAAACGCAGAACCTTATCAGAATTCATGTAAAGTAACTGTATATTATCTCACCTTTAGCGCTGATCCGGGCTGCGCTGACGGGCTGGAGTAATGTTCCTTTTAATTCCAACTGGAGACGGAAAACGGTTGTCGGCTAATGGCGACTACGAAACAAAGTGCTCCTGCATTTTATTCTCAAGGAGTGGCTACATCGATTCATCACCGAACCAACCGACTGTCCATTAAGTTTGTTTTTAAATTATAATCCAACATAATCTCGCGTTTGCTAACGGATGGCGACGTATCCGTCGGTTTTCGGAAGGTTCATCCCCTCCGAACTTTTCTGTCCATCAAGATGGACCCCGGTTCTGATGGAGATGGACTCATCACGAGCCCCGTCCAACAGACGGACATTGAAGCATAATGAGAAACGGACGTAGATGGACAGACGCAACGGATCGATGTAGCCAGGCCTTCGACCTGCAATCAAAACATCTTTATTGGCAACAACATTTCAGTACAATCTCTTTGTAACATGAAGGTCTTCATAACGTGGTTATAATGTCTTTGTAGCTGCTTTTATAAAGCTCTTTGTAACCGGTTATAAAGATATTTGTAACCGGTTATAAATGTATTCGTGACATGGTTATAATTATAAATGTGTTCGTGACATGATTATAATGGTCTTTGTAACTGGTTATAAAGGTCTTTGTAACTGGTTATAAAGGTCTTTGTAACTGGTTATAAAGGTATTAGTACTGAAACATTGTTTAAGCTCTTGGTTCCTCAGCTGCAGACTCTTTAAACCTCCACTAGATGTCCCTCTAGTGCTGAGAGAGAGCTTACATCTCTGTCCGTCTGCAGCAGAGATGGACCCAAGTTCTATTACAATCTGATGTTTTTTTTCCCCAACATGATAAGCTTATGCTCAGCCCTCAGCCAGTATCTCTCTACAGTAACAGCTGATCTGAGACCAGTTGTGTCACTTCAGACGCGGTGAGGTTGATAATATCGTCACGTGATCCTCCTCCTCCCCGTAGGAACCGTTATCGTTTAGGCAGCCGATGAACTCGGAGCCCCCAAGGTCAGTCGGATACAGATACAGTGAGCTCTCCCGTCCCTTGTCGCGTGTCGTCGATATAGACGGCAGCTTGTCTCGTGTGTTTGAGGCTGCGGGCACGAGGGAACAGAACCAGAACCACTCTGCATGCTGCCCTACTACTGGGTCTTGAAGGGGTTAAACACACATCTGACGTTCTTGTTCCTCCGTAAATCCAGCCTATATATTATAATATTTCTGTTTTTAAAAGTTTTAATTATTATACCAGTATAAATATGGATGAAGTTATTTATTTGAATTTAAGTTGAAGAGATGCATACGCAGTTGCCTTGACAACAGTGTTGGGTGAGAGAACCAGAGATGCATATCGGTAAGAGTTTAGCAAACCTGTCGACAAACTGTACAAAGTTTTATTTTATTTTTTCAATCTGTTACCGATAAGGGCTAAGATCTCCGGAATGCACATGTATTTGACATTTCGACATTTGTCATCGGAACTTAAAAAGTGGATATTGCGTTCATTTACCAGATTTGCCAAACTCTTACAAACCACCCCTCACTGGCCAGAGTTAGGCTATATTATTATATAAAAAGGTTTCTGTGTATGTCATGTTGTTGTTGCCAGTCGACATCAGTAGGAACTTTTAACTGTTTAACCCTTTCACTACCACACTCAGGGGCGGACCTAGCACATTTGGCGCCCTAGGCGAGATTCACCACTCACCGCCGTAATTTTTTTTTTTTTGTAATTTTTTTTTTATGGCTTTTGTCTCTTCATAGTTCTCTAACGTTAGTCTTTCTTTCCTCGACGCTCAATTCTATAAACACTTGACCGATACCCATCAATGCACAGCGCTCTAGCATGTTCTGACTGTGAACACCTAAAGCTGAGGCTCAGACCGACCGACCGTTTTAGATTTTTGGCTCATTTTCCCTTATGTTAGAATTTTTTTTATGTAAAAATAATGGTTGCAGATATAGAGGGGGGCGCCAAAACTGCACAGAGAAATTTTTTTAAAAAAAAATTTAAATTTTTTTTTTTTTTTTGGCGCCCCCCTCTGGGTGGCGCTCTAGGCGACCGCCTATATCGCCTGTAGGAAGGTCCGCCCTACACAGCAGGTTAACCCTTTACTATCACACTACAGACGGTTAACCTTCTGTAGTGTGGTAGTGAAAGGGTTAACCTGATGTCGTGTCGCAGTGAAAGGGTTAACCGTTTGGTAGTGCAGCAGTGAAAGGGTTAATGCTGACCTGTTTTAGGGACAGGGTGATGGTGTCCAGTGTCCACACACACCGATAAACAGCATTTTGAATGTCTATTTTGCAGAGTGTCTCACACACATCTCACACTGTAAAATATATATATATATATAGGCTCGCTGGAAAATCGCACTGAAATGAAAAGCGAGTGAACCCTGGTAGGGGCGGGGTGAGTCCCGGGCCTGAGACTTTAGAGACTCCCGTCAGAATACATTTATGAATTATTCAAAGTAAACATAACTACACGGTTCTTTTATATCGAAAATATTTGAGTAACCCTGCTTTATTGTCCCTTCTGCCGCCTCCCCAGAAACACTGACTTCTAGATGACCTCTAGTTGATGGCACCATAGAGGGAGCACTAATGAAGAATCCTGATCCTCATGGCTCGACACCATGTGTGGGTCAAATCATCTTCTATAGTGTAGGAGGCGACGGACTGTCCAAATCCAACAGTGCAAAAATGCGGAAGCATTCGTCACCGCACGCCACTACGGTAAAGCGCCTTTCTTTTCAGGCCCGCTTTGGGAGCTGTCGCGCGGAAATAGGCTGTCTATTGCCATTCTCTTTGACAAACTCTAACCTTAACCAGCTCCTTAACAGCGCCTAAACTTAACCGTTCTAACCTTAACCAACTCCGAAACAATGCCTAACCTTAACCTTAACCATGCCTAACCTTAACCGGCGAAAGAATACACGTTAAAAAGAAATCACGTTAAAAAAAATATATTTGACGGGATTCGAACTCACCAGCAACTAGCTGTAGGATCCACAGCCATGGCGTCTTGCTAATTGAGCTATTTCTGGATACTGAATTTGGGGCGGTGACTTATATATATTGTTAAGGCGGGATCTCATGCGCATGCGCGAGCACCTCGCGAGCACGCCGCCGCTGGGCGCTGCGTGAAGGAAAATGAAAGGCGCATTACCGCACGCCACTACGGTACCTCCGGTGACGAATGCGGAAGCATTTTTGCACAGTTGGATTTGGAAAAAGCAAAAGGCGGACTGTCCCCATGTGTGTACTGCCACCTCTGGTTACCAATCCACTAGGTGGCAGTAATGCAGACAAGTCTCAAATGAGGAAGAAGTCTTCTGGGCAGAGAGAACAGGTGGGGTTTTCTGAATTTGCCTCTTAATAGAGCAATGGCAGTGGGAACACGTGGCTGTACTGTGTAGAGGGGAAGTTCTCTCTAGCTTTAGTTTTCATGGTGTTGTAAACGGGGTGGATATCTGCTCTACTAGTCTCAGGTCAGGGTCACAGTAGAAGCCATGAGGTCATTAGGTTGGGGTCGCAGTTACACACATCATCTGCTCTATTGGCAGTAGTCTCTGCTGTAATAAATGTTTTTGGGAAAGCTGTCCTCTGGCTGTTGGTGAAACCTCAGAGCTTCAGGTAGTCAAGTTTCAGTGTGTATTCTACAGTATTGTTTGTTGTGTAAAGATGATTGACATATCACTGGATGAATGAGGAATAAAGTCTTGTTGACCTTAGTCCCGCCGCCTCCTGTTTTTTCCTCTGACGCCGCTATCTGCAAAACTCCCAACAGTGAAGAAGACTTCAGAGCAACAGTGTTTGTTTATTTGGACGTGAGATCTATCTGCTGAATCTTCTGGTCCACTTAGTATTCAACTGGTAAACCGACTACATTACAACTCATGCCACGTGAATGAATGAAAACTTTATTTAACAGATTGCAGAATGGGTACAATACAGTACGGCTCAATACACACAATTGTTAAGGGGATGCAGACCAGAGAAAGACGTTTGTCTTGTTTACATCAGGGTCCCCCATTTTCAATTCATAGTGACATTTATGACATACACAACATATATGACATCATGACATTTATGGCATAATAATATAATAATAATAATAATAATAATAATAATAATAATAATAATAATAATAATAATAATAATAATAATAATAATAATGCAGGGCATTAGGGACATACATGACATACAGGTATATAGGGGAGAGTGGGGTAAGTAGTGCCAATTTTTACTTAAAGTGGCTTTAAAGGATAACTCCACTATTTTGGGAAATTAGCTTATTTAACATCTTCCCTGGAGTTAGACAAGAAGATGCATACCTTTTTTGTCTCTGTGCGTGCATTTTAGCTTTGGGAATAGATGCTCCGTTAGCATAGCTTAGCTTCATCACTGGAAGTGAGGCAGGACAGTAGCCTTACAGTGCCTTACAGTGTATTGCAAGGTCTGACATTGACCAAACTTGATATGCATGACCTTGGTGGGCTCTAGGTCAACTCCTGAAAAGGGGGTCAATGTCAGACCTTGCAATCAAAAGTTAGGGGCGCACTGAAATTATGGCAAGGGTTATTAGCCCCCTAACTTTTGATTGCAAAGTCTGACATTGACCCCCTTTTCAGGAGTTGACCTAGAGCCCACCAAGGTCATGCATATCAAGTTTGGTCAATGTCAGACCTTGCAATACACTGTAAGGCACTGTAAGGCTACTGTCCTGCCTCACTTCCAGTGATGAAGCTAAGCTATGCTAACGGAGCATCTATTCCCAAAGCTAAAATGCACGCACAGAGACAAAAAAGGTATGCATCTTCTTGTCTAACTCCAGGGAAGATGTTAAATAAGCTAATTTCCCAAAATAGTGGAGTTATCCTTTAAAGCAAGGGGATTACAGTAATGCCCCCAACTAAAATATGTACATATAGTTTATGATGTTGTGCATCCCTGGGGACAATCACTTTGGATCTTAAATAAACTGTTTCAGAAATATAGCTTTAGAAAAAAAAGTGGTTTTGTGGCACAACTTGCCCCCGGTGCGGGGTAAGTTGTGACATTAGAGACAATACACTGGGGTAAATTGTGCCATTGATAATTTTAAGTAAAATGGATCATTTTAATCTCAAACGCGGTAAAAGCATCCTGCAGATCTTCATCTCCTTTCCAACCTGACGTATAGTCTTCCCCTGTTGCACCTCTTTCACTGCTCTTTCCAACTTCTCAAGGAGTTGAAACCCTGTCTGTCTTCCGTTTGTATCTGCGTGGCATGATGGATTTTGGTCTAAAATTAAGAATATCACATAGTTTTAGTGATCAAATGTAAGAATACAATGTACAATAACAATAAAATACAATAAAGTAATATATATAGTTAATATAATTATAAGTTGGGGCAACTTAACAAACAGAACATCTGGCACAACTTAACCCAGGCCCTTTGGCACAAATCACCCCAAGCCTACCATTTTGAAAAAATGCATCCCCCAGCTGTTTTGAGCTAGCATCATGCTAACTGTATAGACTCATGGTGTAGCTTACTAAAGCACTAAAACATGTGAACTGTTTTCAAAGTTGTCTATAATTGTTCAAACACAGCAATAAAAAAACCTTGATCATAAAATTTTTACTTTGGAGGGCAAAACAATGTTTTTTTTAACTTAAATGTGCTTAAATGTGTCTCCCTTCTTTGCAGGTTGAGTGAAATGGATGCCTCTTCAAAAATATGTTGTCACATGACCAACTTCTTCTATGGTTTTCTAGATAACAGGGGTACTTGCCCCTTGGCACAAATTACCCCACTCTCCCCTAGTACTGTTACATTTGTGACATATACGATATGCAAATATACAGTACTGTTACCCATAGATCCTAACAGAGTATCATATGATGGGGAGTAGACTGTACATTAGGAGGGGGTGGGTGGGTGGGAGAGAAATATACATACGGTGGGGAGGAGACTGTCTATTAGGAGGAGGTGGGGGGGTTTGGACATTTACGGTGGCCAGTTTTGAATTGCAGCCTCCCGTAGGTGCGCTCTAACACTTTCAGAGCCACCAGGGGGTGTCGTACTTACCTGGCTGAATGCCAGCACCCACTTCAATGATAGTATTGTGAACGCATAATCTCTGTTTTAAATTATGGCTATGTGTCTAATCTGCCCGTCGCTTATCTGTTTGACTTGTTTGCAGTCAACATTGTCGAAACGGATTGTTTTTTTAATCGCTTCATTTCCGTTTTATAGCATTTTGAAAAGCCCTCGTTTTTCAGGAAAATATAAAGATTCTGTGATAAAAGGCATTTACTGGAATATTCTGGCATACACAAAAACGGTCATTTTTCGGCCTATTTATGAATCGTTTTCAAATAAACGCTAGATTATCGATAGTATATGTGTACTTATGCACGCTATAGAAGCGGGCTGAAATATCGATTCTCATTTCCTGATCAGCGGCACACACACACACACATATGGGACACGTTGATATCTGTGAAAAAAGCTCTGATTATCCCAAGACTGGTCAAATAGATTCCTTACCTCAGATGTTATCCAAAAAGATTATTCCAATTCCTGATCGCCATTCCAAATATCGATCGCGTTTATTGATTCAGCGTTGGGTGCTGGAAATACATAATCCACGCTGTTCTGGGGTCGGCGATCAACTTGGATCTCTTCAGTTGGCTTGACGGAAAAGTTAAATGAGGAAACTGGCTCGCCCCCCCCCCCCCCCCCCCCCATCAGTCTAAACTAATGGGGTGCAGTTACACAGGGAGAGACGATAGGGGGCGGTATCTTCCCAATTGAGCTCAGGGAGACTCTGCAGCACTAACCTGAGGCTCGATTGATGAAATATGAATTCAAATCGCCAATAAAAATAAATACGACAAACAAACGATATATAGCATTGGTGGCATTCATAGGTCGGCATGAACTAACGACAACGCGTGGCTGGCACTCAAAGTGTTAAGAGCGGTTTTGAAAGTGGGTAGTGATTCACATTCCTTTACAGCTTTAGGTAGGGCGTTCCACATTGATGTGGCATAATTGCGAAACGTGTTTAGTCCCTTGTTTGAGCCGAATCTGTGTTTAACATGATTTGTGGAGCGCCCTCTGGTGTTGTGGTCGTGGTATTCACTGACCTTTGGGAAGTATTTTGACATGTACATGGGTACCTTAGTCGTATAGTGTATCTTGTATTGAGCCGTACTGTATTGTACCCATTCTGCAATCTGTTAAATAAAGTTTTCATTCATTCAGGCCCATTGCAAGTTGCTGTACTCTGTCGTCTACTCTAAGCCATCCTAGGTAGTCAAAGTGGGCAGGGGTGAGGTGGGTTCTAGGGGTAAGGTCAAGCAGTAGTCTGACCAGTTTGTTTTGTGATGTTTGTAATTTTGTTTTTAGCGCCTTGGAGGTGCAAGCATAGTCGTAGTACCCTTGAATGAGTGCTCCTGCCAGGTGCCAACCTGCTCATCAGGAGCAGTTAGGGGGTTCAGTGTCTTGCTCAAGGACACTTCGACACATTGCCGCGAGGAGCCGGAACCCGGGAACCTTCTGATTACCAGACGACCAGCTCTACCTCCTGACCAACTGTCGACCCGCATTCAGGGGTTAGAATAGTGTTTCCCACAGGATTTTGTGAGACTGGTGGGTGAACCCTCTAGGGGTCCGGGGGCATGCCACCCTGGAACATTTTAACTTTTTTGTACATTTTAAAGTTAAATACATCAACCTGGTGCACTTTGAGAGCAAAATAAAGAGGCTAGATCTATGATGAACTTTGTGCTCAAAACGACTAGACTAGAGCATACATTTGAGCCACCAAAGAAATGAAGCAAAAGTGGTTACCAGTGTTGAACTGGTTTATTTTTTTATAAAATAAAAAAATATACCGGATTACTATTACGACTACTACCACTGCCAATATGACTGATAAAAAAAGAATTTATAATAAGTTTTATTTTCGGTTAATTATAAAACTGTGGCGGGACACATCAGACTGTGGTGGGCTTCCACAGTCTAGGTAATTAATGGGAAACACTGTAGAATCAGTGCCACTGTCACAATAAATAACGATTACCTCTGAAAACACAAGGCGATTTTATTAAAAACACAAGTTGACAACATCAAAAACTTTTTTTCTGGCATATAGAGGACAGTTGAAAGGCTAACGGTATAAAATGGACCCAATATGGAGACAGAATGGCCTCGTTGTCACCCGAGCCTTAGAAACTAACTGCCGAGGACCAGTTTGCGTTATGAACTTACTTTTTACACAGGAAACCATCCTGTTCCCGGGTCAGTTCACAAAGTAAAAGACCGTTTTATTTTTTTTAAAGTGCTGCCTCAACATCACAGCTACCTCCCTCTACATGACTAAAACAATCGAAAATTTACATACACAGTAAAAAAAATAATTACAGAAACATAAAAGATAACGGACGTTGTTAGGTCTGGTCTGAAAAGCCTCTTCGATCAGGACATCCATCATGACCTTCAGCGTCTCTTGAGCTAGGGGTCGCCGGACCGCTTCTGGAGTACAGGCACCCTGTATACCCCCCACATCTGAAGCTTCTGGAGTACAGGCACCCTGTTTACCCCCCCACGTCTGAAGCTTCTGGAGTACAGGCACCCTGTTTACCCCCCCACGTCTGAAGCTTCTGGAGTACAGGCACCCTGTTTACCCCCCCACGTCTGAAGCTTCTGGAGTACAGGCACCCTGTGTACCCCCCACGTCTGGAGTACAGGCACCCTGTGTACCCCCCACGTCTGAAGCTTCTGGAGTACAGGCACCCTGTGTACCCCCCACGTCTGGAGTACAGGCACCCTGTGTACCCCCCACGTCTGGAGTACAGGCACCCTGTGTACCCCCCACGTCTGGAGTACAGGCACCCTGTGTACCCCCCACGTCTGGAGTACAGGCACCCTGTGTACCCCCCACGTCTGGAGTACAGGCACCCTGTGTACCCCCCACGTCTGAAGCTTCTGGAGTACAGGCACCCTGTATACCCCCCACGTCTGGAGTACAGGTACCCTGTATACCCCCCACGTCTGGAGTACAGGTACCCTGTATACCCCCCACGTCTGGAGTACAGGTACCCTGTATACCCCCCACGTCTGGAGTACAGGTACCCTGTATACCCCCCACGTCTGGAGTACAGGTACCCTGTATACCCCCCACGTCTGGAGTACAGGCACCCTGTGTACCCCCCACGTCTGAAGCTTCTGGAGTACAGGTACCCTGTATACCCCCCACGTCTGGAGTACAGGCACCCTGTGTACCCCCCACGTCTGAAGCTTCTGGAGTACAGGTACCCTGTGTACCCCCCACGTCTGAAGCTTCTGGAGTACAGGTACCCTGTATACCCCCCACGTCTGAAGCTTCCTGGTTCGTTTGGAACCGTGGTCAGAACCGCTCGGCACTTAGCGAGTATGGCATGGCATCACCTATATTACTACTACTATAGCATGTATTTCATACCACTTTTTTTTAATGTCGGAAAATACCAACAAATCTCTCTTAAGATATCTTTAACCCTTTCACTACCACTACAGACCGTTAACCTTTTCACTACCACAAGTGGAAGGGTTATTAACCTGTAGGGGTGGCTGTGAAAGGGTTAACCCTTTTGGTAGTGTGGCTGTGAAAGGGTTAATCTAAAACATTTAGAAAGCTTTCGAAGTTTGACGGGGTAAAGGTTCCAAGCTGGACGCCAGCTAGCAGGCTTGACGGAGAGAGAGAGAGAGAGCGCTAATGGTCGGTGTGTGACGCTCCTGACCAGAGCTAGAGCTCGTCGACACCAACGGCATTTTATCTGCCGTTTGAGATATTGTCACTTTACAGTGTGCGTGTTACCAAGGTAACAGGCCTCATGGTGTGTTCTGCTGGTCCTAGTAAAGGTCGGATGTTTTTTAGTTTCCCACCAGGAAGTCACACTCGAACAGCCGACCAAGTGGTAAATACCATAGATATATATATATAACTAGATGGTGCAATGCGGAGTCTCCAGCGTAGTTCACCGGCGGCCATCTTGTGACAGGCAGCACGCCCACTCATAACATGAATGTCTATGCTGCATGTACTATTGAAATAATCATAGCGTGCTCAATTTTCAACCGATTTACAAACGCTATTAACGTGGCCGTGATTCAGGATGCTTGGAGATGTTGAAATGTTCATATGAAAGTCCATTATAAGTATGCAGTATGATAATCACATCCGACGTTTATCAAACCGTTTGACAATTGAGCAAGCTATGGTTATTTCAATAGTACAGGCACCAGACATTCATGTTATGAGTGGCGGCGTGCTGCCTGTGGCAAGATGGCCGCCATGTGGCAACGTCTGTCTCCATTGGCCAGCGGCGCGGGTGAGTCGTCTAGCCTTTATATATGTCTATGGTAAATACCAGTGGTGAACTGGTAAAAAAGTTCCATGATAACCGAGTTGCGACTTCATCAGTGACCTTTCACCTTTTGTGGCGCAAACACTTTATTATGAACATGGGAGTTATGATGAGACATCAGAAATATGATATTGACATACTGGGATCCCTAAAAGATCTGCTGCCTTGGATCCGATTGGTCCCGACGTGCGCAACCCGAACACCATCATCTCGTGTATATATATATATATATATATATATACACACATACATATATATATATATACACACACACACGACTTGGTCACACGATAAATGTATGACTTTTTACCAGTCGACGAGGACCGACCAAACGCAGCCATCTCCATTTAACCATAACCAAAATATAGGTGAAGAAAGCCATTATTCTGAATGTTACCATGGTAACAGACCTCATGTCCACCTTGTCCCGGCTCTGAGCAGGATACTGTGTTTATTATATGAACAATGATGATCCCATCTCCAGACGCTGACGGAACACTGGTTCAGTTGTTAAGGGTCAGGAACACCGCAGAAACAGTCCTGGATTATGGCACCATCGTCACGTGGGAAACACCAAGGTACTCTACTTTTAGTGAAAAAAAGGATCCAAATTCCTTTACATCTATAAACGGAACATGATTAATATGTTTGAGCTAATCTCCCATCTTCCTTCTCCGGCTACTCCTCTTCATATTTTGTCCATACGTTTTGTCTTATTCTTACGTTTATATTTCAGATCCCCAGACTGTAATATTGTTTTTCTTCATTTTTTTTTATGTAAACAGAAAAATAATAATAAAAACAGTGATAAAAAAATTTAAAAAGGAGGTTCATATTTTGAATCACGTTCCGTTTATAGGACTCGTCAATGAAATAAAGGCATTTGAATATTTTTTTCACAAAAGTCATTTGGATTGCCCTCCTCGTCGGTGACGTCCTCTACAGAGAACGCTCTTGTTCGCCTCCACTACTAGTCTCAAGGAGCTCTGCCGGTCCAGGGTCCACCGCCACGCTGAGCGGCGATGACGTCTTCATTAAAAAAAAGATACAGATGTTTTCTTCTAAGAGTCTGACCAGACGTCGTTCCAGACGCTGCAGAGGTCCGTTCAGTCCGACCGGCGCTTCACTCGCTGGCCTTTTCCGTTTCTGGACAAAAAACGTCTGCAGAAATGTCTCAAATCTCCCAAAAATGTGTTCGGGAGAAAATCTAACCTTGGGGATAAGTGTGAGCGTTCCAGATGGAGGGAGGGGGGGAGGAGGAGGGGGGAGGGAGGCAGGGGAGAAGGGTCCTTCTCGTCAAATCTCCACGTCGCTCTCTTTGTCGTTGTCGTGGTCACCGTCGTAGAACTCGTTGGCGGCCTCCGGCCTGCAGGGACGTGACGTCATCAGGTTAGTTACAGGGAGTGACATCATCAGGTTAGTTACAGGGAGTGACATCATCAGGTTAGTTACAGGGAGTGACGTCATCAGGTTAGTTACAGGGAGTGACGTCATCAGGTTAGTTACAGGAAGTGACGTCATCAGGTTAGTTACAGGAAGTGACGTCATCAGGTTAGTTACAGGAGTGACATCATCAGGTTAGTTACAGGGAGTGACATCAGGTTAGTTACAGGGAGTGACGTCATCAGGTTAGTTACAGGAAGTGACGTCATCAGGTTAGTTACAGGGAGTGACATCATCAGGTTAGTTACAGGGAGTGACGTCATCAGGTTAGTTACAGGGAGTGACATCATCAGGTCACACCACAGATATGACAGAAGCGCGGGAGAAGAACGAGGCTTTCTGAAGCTTTGGCACCGTTTCTGGCTCCACCTGGTGGACCTAAACAGTAATTCAGGTGATTTTCAACCTTGCTCCTCTCTCATCAGGGTCTGGTTCGTCTGTATATATATATATGTATGTGTATATATATATATATATATATGTATGTGTATATATATATATATATGTATGTGTATATATATATATTATGTATATATATATATATTATGTATATATATATATATATATATATATATATTGACCTGGCATAGCCGGCCTCGGCTCCTCTCTCGTCAGGGTCTGGTTCGTCTGTATATATATATATTATGTATGTATATGTATATATGTATATTGACCTGGCATAGCCGTCCTCGGCTCCTCTTTCGTCAGGGTCGGGTTCGTCTGTGCGCTCGTAGTTCAGCAGGTCAGAAGGAACATCGTGGATCTGGACACTAGGAGCGTGATTCAACATCTTCAGGTTCTCAAACACTGTCTGACGAATCTGCTCCAAGTACTGAGAGGAGAGGAGAGGAGAGGAGGGGAGAAGAGGAGAGGAGGAGAGGGGAGAAGAGGAGAGGAGAGGAGGGGAGAGGAGAGGAGAGGAGGAGAGGAGGAGAGAAGGAGAGGGGAGAGGAGAGGAGAGGGGGAGATGAGAGAAGAGGAGAGGAGGAGAGGAGAAGAGAAGAGAGGAGAGGAGGAGAGCACATGACAGGAGAGGAAAGGAGGGGAGGAGATGACAGGAGAGGAGGGGAGGAGAGAGGGGGAGAGGAAGGAGGAGAGGAGGGGAGGAGAGCACATGACAGGAGAGGAGGGGAGAGGCAGGGGGGAGAGGAGAGGGGGAGAGAAGGAGAGGAGAGGAGAGCACATGACAGGAGAGGAGAGGAGAGAGGGGGAGAGGAGAGGAGGGGAGGAGAGCACATGACAGGAGAGGAGAGGAGGGGAGAGGCAGAGAGGAGAGGGGGAGAGGAGGAGAGAAGGAGAGGAGAGGAGGAGAGCACATGACAGGAGGAGAGAGGAGGGGAGGAGAGGAGAGCACATGACAGGAGAGGAGAGAGGAGGAGAGCACATGACAGGAGGAGGAGAGAGGAGGAGAGGAGGGCACATGACAGGAGGAGAGAGGAGGGGAGGAGAGGAGAGCACATGACAGGAGAGGAGAGAGGAGGAGAGGAGGGGAGAAGAGGAGAGCACATGACAGGAGGAGGAGAGAGGAGGAGAGGAGGGCACATGACAGGAGAGGAGAGGAAAGGAGAGAGGGGGAGAGGAGGAGAGAAGGAGAGAGGAGAGGAGAGGACAACAGGAGAGGAGAGGTGAGGACATGAGACGACGGGAGAGGAAATTACAGTATATGAGAGGAGAGGAGAGAATAGGAAAGGAGAGGATATGAGAGGAGATGAGATGAGGGGAGAGGACAAGTGTAGAAGGAGAATGGTAAGTAAGTGTGTGCGTGTGCGTGCGTGTGCGCGTGCGTGTGTCTGTCTGTATTACCTGTCTAGAGTTCTGGTTCTCTATCCTGGTGCTGACATCTGGATGTAACGTGAAGTCAGGAGCAAAATACTCAAAGTACTCTATATGAGACAGGAGATCATTGGTTTAGACATATTGCTTAGCAACACACATGCATGTAAATAGCATTACTGTTATTTAATAAGAGTAAATATCATTAGTTATATGATAACACTAAATATCATTACCATGTTATTTAATAACAGTAAATAGCATTACTGTTGTATAAAGGAGTATGCCGTTTTGATTTTCTATTTATAAGTCATAAGTCAATGCTGAAACTTGAAAAACATTTCCATCTCTCACAATGGCCCACTTAAAAGAGTAGAACATAGGTCTTAAGACGGTAGAAGAGAAAGGAACATAGGTCTTATAAGACAGTAGAAGAGAGTAAAACATAGGTCTTATTATAAGACAGTAGAAGAGAGTGGAACATGTCTTATTATAAGACAGTAGAAGAGAGTGGAACATGTCTTATTATAAGACAGTAGAAGAGAGTGGAACATGTCTTATTATAAGACAGTAGAACTCACCACTATAAGGCAGCTCATCACTGATGGGTTCATCTACCAGCAGAGACGTCTCATACGTCCTATAGAAGAGAGGAGAGGAAGCGAGAGAAGAAAAGAGATGAGAAAAGCAGAGGAAGCGAAAGAAGAAAAGGAGATGAGGAAGCGAGAGAAGAAAGGAGGAGATGAGAGGAGCAGAGAGAAGAAAGGAGGAGATGAGGAGCAGAGAGGAAAGGAGGAGATGAAAGGAGCAGAGAGAAGAAAGGAGGAGATGAGGAGCAGAGAGGAAAGGAGGAGCAGAGAGGAAAGGAGGAGATGAGAGGAGCAGAGATAAAGGAGGAGATGAGAGGAGCAGAGATAAAGGAGATGAGGAGCAGAGAGAAGAAATGAGGAGATGAGGAGCAGAGAGAAGAAAGGAGGTGAGGAGAGAGAAGGAGATTAGAGGAGCAGAGAGAAGAAAGGAGATGAGATGAGCAGAGAGAAGAAAGGAGATGAGATGAGCAGAGAGAAGAAAGGAGATGAGAGGAGCAGAAAGGATGAGATGAGAGGAGCAGAGAGAAGAAAGGAGATGAGATGAGCAGAGAGAAGAAAGGATGAGAGGAGCAGAGAGAAGAAAGGAGATGAGATGAGCAGAGAAAAGAAAGGAGATGAGATGAGCAGAGAGAAGAAAGGAGATGAGAGGAGCAGAGAGAAGAAAGGATGAGATGAGAGGAGCAGAGAGAAGAAAGGAGATGAGATGAGCAGAGAGAAGAAAGGAGATGAGAGGAGCAGAGAGAAGAAAGGAGATGAGGAGCAGAGAGAAGAAAGGAGATGAGAGGAGCAGAGAGAAGAAAGGAGATGAGGAGCAGAGAGAAGAAAGGAGATGAGGAGCATAGAGAAGAAAGGAGATGAGATGAGCAGAGAGAAGAAAGGAGATACAGAAGATTAACCCTTTCACAACTACACTACAAAAGGTTAACCCCTTCACAACCACACTACAGACGGTTAATCCTTTCACTACCACACTACAGACGGTTAATCCTTCTGTAGTGTGGTAGTGAAAGGGTTAAGACAAGCTTCCTCGAGGCTTTTGAACATGTAGGGGAGACCTTGCTGGTGACGGAGCAGCCGAGAGAAGAGGAACCTCCAACTCGCGGGTCTTTGTTTCCTTCTTTCTTTTATCTCAACGCACATCTTTCCAAAGATTATTACTAATATTTCCGTGGGGGGGGGGGGGGGCAAACGACCCATAAGATAGTTGTAATGTAGTTAAGTTTTACTACTAGATGTACTGTGGTTTTACCGTCATCATTTTACTGTATATTAGTTTTACTATAGTTGTACTGTGGTTTCATCAGAGAACTACTCACCAGCAGCGAGCTACATTCCTGACGGTGTATCCGCCACCTCCCAACACCAGCAGAGGAATCGTAAAGCTCTTCACAAACTCCACGCACTCCCTACAGGGGAAAGAGAGACATTCCACACATTAGAGATAATGAAAATTATAAAATTTAGATACCTGTCCTTGTATACTGAGGTTGGTTGTAAAGGACAGTGTCTTTAGTGTATATATCTATGTTTTAATATATCTTACCCGTGTCCTCGTATACTGAGGTTGGTTATGAAGGACAGTGTCTTTAGTGTATATATCTATGTTTTAATATCTTACCCGTGTCCTCGTATACTGAGGTTGGTTATGAAGGACAGTGTCTTTAGTGTATATATCTATGTTTTGATATCTTACCTGCATCCTTGTGTATACTGAGGTTGGTTGTAAAGGACAGTGTCTTTAGTGTATATATCTATGTTTTAATATCTTACCTGCATCCTTGTGTATATTGAGGTTGGTTGTAAAGGACAGTGTCTTTAGTGTATATATCTATGTTTTAATATCTTACCCGTGTCCTCGTATACTGAGGTTGGTTATGAAGGACAGTGTCTTTAGTGTATATATCTATGTTTTAATATCTTACCTGCATCCTTGTGTATACTGAGGTTGGTTGTAAAGGACAGTGTCTTTAGTGTATATATCTATGTTTTAATATCTTACCTGCATCCTTGTGTATATTGAGGTTGGTTGTAAAGGACAGTGTCTTTAGTGTATATATCTATGTTTTAATATCTTACCCGTGTCCTCGTATACTGAGGTTGGTTTTAAAGGGCCGTGTATTTAGTGTACATATCTATGTTTTAATATCTTACCTGCATCCATTTTAAAAAGCCCTAAAAATCCACCTTTTTACCCTTGCCTTCAAGCCTTGAACTCCTTCCTTTTATATAATTTTGTAATATTTTTTCCTACTAAAACTGTATATGTTTATTTTGCTCTGTAAAGTGTCTTTGAGCATTCGGAAAAGCGCTATATAAAAATGTATTTATTATTATTATTATTATTATTATTATATATATATATCTATGTTTTAATATCTTACCCATGTCCTCGTATACTGAGGTTGAAGCAGCCTAGTCGGTCACAGCCCAGAGAGTCTGCTCCACACTGGAAAACAAATATAACACACAGATATATCACACCATATAATACAGGGCAGGGTTGTCATCACTCAGCAAAGCTACCTAGCAGCTAACATAGCTAACTTAAAGCTACCTGGCTAACATAGCTAACTTAAAGCTAGCTAGCTAACTTAAAGCTACCTAGCTAACATAGAGGACCATATCAGTGGATTACTAGTGTAGTGATCAGACCCAGAGGACCATATCAGTGGATTACTAGTGTAGTGATCAGACCCAGAGGACCATATCAGTGGATTACTAGTGTAGTGATCAGACCCAGAGGACCATATCAGTGGATTACTAGTGTAGTGATCAGACCCAGAGGACCATATCAGTGGATTACTAGTGTAGTGACAGAAGGACCAGTGAAGCTTCTATCTCACCTGCAGGACGATGCATGTTGGCTGGTAGAAATCTACCACCTGTTTAATGACTGGCTGGAACAGCTGTCTGTAGCCTGAACACACACACACACGTCATTTAGTTGTCAGTAGCCAAGGAGGGAGGTAAAAGCAGGAAGCAGGAAACAGGAAGTGGTCTTACTCTGGTCATCGATGCCGTCTCGGAGGGGAACATTGAGACAGTAGTACCTCCCACTCTCTGCCCCCACCTCGTACATGTCACCTGCAACAGATACACATTAATTAATACACACCACTAGGGCTGCACAATTCTTGCAAAAATGTGAATCACGATTTTTCTCTCTAAGAATTGAGATCACGATTCTCTCACACGATTCTTATTTTTTCAATAAAATAATTTATTGCACTCTCTTAAACAGACAACATAACATATCAAAGTGCTTGACTTAAACTTAAACATAACATATATGAAAGTGCTCGACGTAAACTTAAAAGTCTCTTGTAACATAAAATAACTCAAGTCAGAATTGTCATCATTTAAAAAAGTTAAAAAAGAAAAGAAAAAAGAAAATTTAATGAAAAGAAAGTCATAATTTAGAAATGAGATCGCATAGGTGAATCGAGATCGCGATTTATTTTCGATTAATCGTGCAGCCCTAACACACATACAATAATAGTTAAAGATAGTTAAACCACTGGCTAGTATGGTTTATTCATACTTGTGCCACTGTATATAATAATAGCTTAGCACATTTACTCCGTAGCTTTATCATATATACACTCCAACATGTTATACTGTATACTGCAGTGCACTTTACTGCCGCTTTGCCCTCTGGCTAGCTGACAACTTCATGTTGTTGTACCCTGTACTTGTACTTGTGCAATGACAATGAAATTGTGCAATAACAGGATGATACCGTCAGACGGAAGGATGATACTGTCAGAGTGATACTGTCAGAGTGATACTATCAGAGTGATACTGTCAAGAGTGATAACAGAGTGATACTGTCAAGGCCCTCCCATAGTCGAGCAAAACGTACACGGACCGGACTCCGCGGAGGTCCGTGCGGACTCCAAGTGCGAAGCTCCAATTTTCTAACCACGCGGACGTCCGCTCACTTGGTGTCACACAAAACGCTGCTCCGCGTTGACATCGACCTGCATTTAATGTGACACCGATCTGCATTTTACCCTGAACACTCGCTCCGTGCCAAGTGAGAGTAGGGCAGGATCATGATTGAATGGGTAGTATTGGTCCGGTAAAACGTTGGCAGGTAGATGACGCTAAAATTTTGTTTTACTATCGCTAATCGTCATCCATTCCAATTCATGTACATTTGGACCATGTCTTTTTTCATCATCTGAAGAAAGTTGAGAAGTTTGAATGGCTTTTCTAAATGAAGTGTGTAAAACTGCCAGTTTTATTTCGAAATATTGGAAACGGCGATAACCTAGACCAGTGGTTTTGTGGTGCGCGAGCGCCCTCTAGGTGGTGCGTGACATGAAAAGGCTAATGGTGGTAAAAAAAAATTTTTTTTAAATAAAATCTTTTTTTACAATAAAATTTCATAAAGATCTTAGTCAAACCTTTAGTATTATGGATATTAAACATGCTGGCAGAGTACATGCATCCATGTCGTCGTGAACATTTTAATTAAATAAAGAAAATCCCAATCCATAGTCGCCGTGGGAAGAGATAAAATAAAAAAATTAAATCTGTGCACGGCGACCAGCAACAATTTTTCCTAACAGAAACCCATTGGGGGGTGCGTCAGCTATAGGTCGGGAGGTGACATGGGGTGCACGGCAAAAAAGGTTTGGGAACCGCTGACCTAGACTATTTTGACATCGGATGACGACGACATGACAGAAGTCTAAACAGCGTGGGATTGTCATATGTATCTCATGTTGTTATGTTTTGTGTGTTCTGTTGTCTTTCTGTGTGGACCCCAGGAAGACTAGCTCGCCACTTAGGTGACAGCTAATGGGGATCCTTTTAAACAATAAACAACAATAAACATGTAGGAAATTGTTACATGGAGGTCCGCTCGACTACGAACGCTCAAACGACTGCGAACATGCGCGGAGTCCGGTTTGCGTTCGTTCCGCTCGACTATGGGACGGCCTTCAGAGTGATAACAGAGTGATACTGTCAGAGTGATAACAGAGTGATACTGTCAGAGTGATAACAGAGTTATACTGTCAGAGTGATAACAGAGTGATACTGTCAGAGTGATAACAGAGTGATACTGTCAGAGTGATAACAGGGTGATACTGTCAGAGTGATAACGGAGTGATACTGTCAGAGTGATAACAGAGTGATACTGTCAGAGTGATAACAGAGTGATACCGTCAGAGTGATAACAGAGTGATACTGTCAGAGTGATAACAGGGTGATACTGTCAGAGTGATAACGGAGTGATACTGTCAGAGTGATAACGGAGTGATACTGTCAGAGTGATAACGGAGTGATACTGTCAGAGTGATAACAGAGTGATACCGTCAGAGTGATAACAGAGTGATACCGTCAGAGTGATAACAGAGTGATACTGTCAGAGTGATAACAGAGTGATACTGTCAGAGTGATAACAGAGTGATACTGTCAGAGTGATAACAGAGTGATACTGTCAGTGATAACAGAGTGATACTGTCAGAGTGATAACAGAGTGATACTGTCAGTGATAACAGAGTGATACTGTCAGAGTGATAACAGAGTGATACTGTCAGAGTGATACTGTCAGAGTGATAATGGAGTGATAATGTCAGAGACATAACAGAGTGATACTGTCAGAGTGATAACAGAGTGATACTGTCAGAGTGATAACAGAGTGATACTGTCAGAGTGATACTGTCAGAGTGATACTGTCAGAGTGATAACAGAGTGATACTGTCAGAGTGATAACAGAGTGATACCGTCAGACATCGTGATATTGTTTTGAGGTGTGAAATCGTCGGCAGCTCACCTGTTCCTGGGAAGAAATAGTTCCCATACTTGTGGAAGGATACGGTCATGACGCGGTCCGTCAGGTAGAACGCTTCCTGTACGCCGTCACCATGATGGATGTCTATGTCGATATACAGCACCCGGGGATGGTATCTGGAGATGACACACACACAGTTAGGAAATGCTCTGGGGGGCTTATTATGGGCTGTATTATTAGGCCTAGAGATGGCTGCTGTGTAGGGGTGTAACGATGCGACCTCACAACGATTCGATTCGATTCCGATTATTCAGGCAACGATTCAATGCATCATGAAATCTCTTCATTTGACCACGATTCGATTCGATTAATTTTCTATCAGTTAATTCCCCAAAAGAAATTGAATACACAAATGTGACTGGGGGAACTGACTCACTCAGCATGAATGGACTATAGGTCAATAAAAACAATACAAAAAAAAAAAAAAAAAAAAAAAAACATTACTTTTTTTTCTCGATTATAATCGATTCTAACATATTCAAATCGATGCATCGATTCTAACACATTAGAATCGATGCATTTCGATTAATCGATGCATCGTTAGTACCCCTACTGCTGTGTGATGCATGCAAGTGGACTTTTTGGTCCCGCTTGGGGGCGATGGCAGCAGGTGTGACTGAAGAGAACTGAAGAGGAGACGGACAAGGTCATCGGCTTCTGAGAAGAGGAGTCTTGTAGGAGACACGAGGAGTGGGTTCTGAGACGAGGAGTCTTGGAGGAGACACGAGGAGTGGGTTCTGATATGAGTCTTGGAGGAGACACGAGGAGTGGGTTCTGAGACGAGGAGTCTTGGAGGAGACACGAGGAGTGGGTTCTGATATGAGTCTTGGAGGAGACAAGAGGAGTGGGTTCTGATAGGAGTCTTGGAGGAGACAAGAGGAGTGGGTTCTGATAGGAGTCTTGGAGGAGACAGGAGGAGTGGGTTCTGATAGGAGGAGTGGGTTCTGAGAGGAGGAGTCTTGGAGGAGACAAGAGGAGTGGGTTCTGATAGGAGTCTTGGAGGAGACAAGAGGAGTGGGTTCTGATAGGAGTCTTGGAGGAGACAGGAGGAGTGGGTTCTGATAGGAGTCTTGGAGGAGACAGGGGGAGTGGGTTCTGATAGGAGTCTTGGAGGAGACAGGAGGAGTGGGTTCTGATAGGAGGAGTCTTGGAGGAGACAAGAGGAGTGGGTTCTGATAGGAGTCTTGGAGGAGACAGGAGGAGTGGGTTCTGATAGGAGTCTTGGAGGAGACAGGAGGAGTGGGTTCTGATAGGAGGAGTCTTGGAGGAGACAGGAGGAGTGGGTTCTGATAGGAGTCTTGGAGGAGACAGGGGGAGTGGGGTCTGATAGGAGTCTTGGAGGAGACAGGAGGAGTGGGTTCTGATAGGAGTCTTGGAGGAGACACGAGTGGGTTCTGATAGGAGTCTTGGAGGAGACACGAGGAGTGGGTTCTGATAGGAGTCTTGGAGGAGACAAGAGGAGTGGGTTCTGATAGGAGGAGTCTTGGAGGAGACAGGAGGAGTGGGTTCTGATAGGAGGAGTCTTGGAGGAGACAAGAGGAGTGGGTTCTGATAGGAGGAGTCTTGGAGGAGACACGAGGAGTGGGTTCTGATAGGAGTCTTGGAGGAGACAGGAGGAGTGGGTTCTGATGAGAGTCTTGGAGGAGACAAGAGGAGTGGGTTCTGATAGGAGTCTTGGAGGAGACACGAGGAGTGGGTTCTGATAGGAGTCTTGGAGGAGACAAGAGGAGTGGGTTCTGATAGGAGTCTTGGAGGAGACACAAGGAGTGGGTTCTGATAGGAGTCATGGAGGAGACAGGAGGAGTGGGTTCTGATAGGAGTCTTGGAGGAGACAAGAGGAGTGGGTTCTGATAGGAGTCTTGGAGGAGACAAGAGGAGTGGGTTCTGATAGGAGTCATGGAGGAGACACGAGGAGTGGGTTCTGATAGGAGTCTTGGAGGAGACAAGAGGAAGGGGGGGGTTTGGTGATGGACTTTCAGATTTAAAGAGGTAATAAAAGTCTGTTCTTACTTTAGCAGCTCCAAGATACTGATGACGATGTCGTTGACGTAACAGAAACCTGAAGCCTGATGACACACAGAAGAATATATATCAAACAATAACATACAGATGAAACAGAGAATATGAAACAATAACATAGACCATATGAAACAATAACATACAGACCATATGAAACAATAACATGCAGACTATATGAAACAATAACATACAGACAATATGAAAGAGAATATGAAACAATAACATACAGACCATATGAAACAATAACATGCAGACAATATGAAACAATAACATACAGACAATATGAAACAATAGCATACAGACAATATGAAACAATAACATACAATATGAAACAATAACACAGAACACATCACTCCTGTCCTCCACTCCCTCCACTGGCTCCCGATCAAACACCGCATTAACTTTAAAACACTACTCCTCACCTTCAAAGCCCTCCACAGCCTGGCCCCCCCCTACCTGACTGATCTCCTTCTCCCCTACCGCCCCACCCGTTCCCTCCGGTCCTCCTCCACTGCCTCCCTCACTGTCCCGACATCCAAGCTTAAAAACTTCGGAGATCGGGCCTTCTCTCGCACTGCACCCCGACTCTGGAACTCCCTCCCCCAGTCCATCAGAGACTCCCCTACACTATCCACCTTCAAAGCTCGCCTCAAAACCCACCTGTTCTCCCTTGCCTTCAACCCCCCCCACCCCTAAACCTCCCCCTCCCCTCCAACCTGATTGATGTCTGTCTCCAGTCTTTTTTGTGCTATCAGGCCGTCTCCCCTGTTCCCCCCATGGTCTCATGTTCCTCTTGTTTTTGTTCCTTTGCTGTTTTTGTTTTTGTTTCTTTGCTTTCGTTTCTTTGTTTGTACTCCTGCTCCCGACTACTGTCAGCGACTTCGGGTTATTGAGAAGCGCTATATAAATTAAATGAATTATTATTATTAGAAGATGATATGAAACAATAACAGACAATATGAAACAATAACATACAGACAGACAATATGAAACAATAGCATACAGACAATATGAAACAATAGACAATATGAAACAATAACAGACAATATGAAACAATAACACAGACAATATGAAACAATAACACAGAAGACGATATGAAACAATAACAGACAATATGAAACAATAACATACAGACAGACAATATGAAACAATAACATACAGACAATATGAAACAATAACATACAGACCAGAATGAACAGGCATTCTAAATGAGGCGATAGAATTAATGATGATCAATTTCCACAAACGTTCCTTATCCCCCCATTTTACATGGTGTGATGGTCTTTACACTGAGAGAGGGATCCATAGGATTCTGTGTTCAACAACTAAGTTGTGATTATGAATATGAACTAGGCTACACCTTTGTTTACACCATTTATTTTTCTCATATTTTTATATTCAGAGTTAATTATATTGTTTACACAGTTCATTTTATTCAGATCAAATTGTATTGCCTACATTTATGTCTTTCTACTATTACCCCGCCCATACCCTCCCCCATGCTGCTATGGTGCCCACATTTCCCCAAGGGGCTCAATAAAGGAATAGCTTTTCTTGACGTCTAAATGACATCACTTTCCAACTTCAAACGTCTAAATGACATCACTCTCCCACTTCAAACGTCTAAATGACATCACTCTCCCACTTCAAACGTCTAAATGACACCACTTTCCCACTTCAAACGTCTAAATGACATCACTCTCCAACTTCAAACGTCTAAATGACATCACTCTCTAACTTCAAACGTCTAAATGACATCACTCTCCCACCTCAAAATGACACCACTCTCCAACTTCAAACGTCTAAATGACATCACTCTCCCACCTCAAACTTCTTGGCGTGATGCAGACCTCCAGCCCAGTTGATGGCGATGTCACAGATCTGGAAGAATGAAAAAATTAATCATCTCTTTTAGATGGTAATATAAGCACTGCTTTACACCATGGGAAGGAAATGGGGCAAATTCAAAACTGCGCTTCTGCAAATGTCAGCCAATCAGACTCAAGGAACCTGATGTTGAAGTGGCCTAACACAGGTTGAACCACTAATTAGATTACATACAAATGTATGGTCATCATACAGCCCAAGTACAGCACAACGAAAATAAGTATATAAATGAGTACTACTGAATAATAGTGCTAATCATGTCTGTACAGAGTTGTAGACAGTATTAATATGTACAGTGATACAGGTATAAAGACACTATCAGGTTTTTATTATCAATTACTAACGTCCTCGTATGAAACCCTCCAACTAGACTCTGTCTGGAGGAGGGATATACCAGACCTGGAAAGTGACTTTGATTGGCAAGGAGCATGGGCAAATGTCCGTCTTACATCAAGGAACCCGGACCATCAACAAATCAATCTTAACTATATTCACAGGACATACTTGACTCCTATAAGACTGAACAGAATGGGTCTCAAACTAGACTCAAAATGCTCCCAATGTACAAATGGAGACGAAGGAACATTTATGCACATGTATTGGGACTGCCCACCAGTTAAGGCATTCTGGAAAGATGTGACCCATCGATTATCAAAACTCGTATCTTGGAATATACCAGTACACCCCTCTGTATTACTATTGAATGATGTTTTTGAGTTTGCAGTAAATCCACAGCTAAAGAGATTGGTTTTATCGGGTACCACAGTAGCTAAAAAACTGATCGCATCACGCTGGTTTCAACCGGAAGAAATGTGCCGGAAGGTTTGGTTTTTTACATATCTCGATGTGATTTATCAAGAAATATCTACAGCAAGAATTCTGGGACTCAACGAATCCAAAATGTCAATGTGGTTAGAAGTGGTGGAGAGAATAAAAGCTAGCTTATAATGGTGGTGTCTGGTTAGGAGTGAGGGATAATGGAGGTACTATCCAAGGAGGGGTCCGGGAGGGGGGGGTTCGAGCTGGAGCATATGTGTGTAGGGTTTTAGATAATAGGTATTAGGAGTATATCCTGTATAAGACATTGGTACAATTGGTAATTTCGTTGGATATACACTGTATACGGTAAAATATTATTATATACTTTTTTTTGTTTTCTGTTACTGTACTTGCATGTCATTTTAGCCACCTTAATTGTTAGTTTCATTATGCATTGTGTGTTGAGTACTGACTTTTAACAATTTTGTTTTGCAATAATATAAAAAAAAAAAAAATACACTAAAGTCATACTGGCCAGCAGCGTAATGAGATTGAGATTGTGCTCTAAACACAACATTTAATGGTGCGAGTGCTCACAGACTTTCTTTGTCACCATGGTGAAGTTAGCTTGATGTTATTTGTTACCATGGTGAAGTTAGCTTGATGTTATTTGTTACCATGGTGAAGTTAGCTTGATGTTATTTGTTACCATGGTGACGTTAGCTTGATGTTATTCCATGTCATTTGTCACCATGGTGACGTTAGCTTGATGTTATTCCATGTTATTTGTTACCATGGTGACGTTAGCTTGATGTTATTCCATGTTATTTGTTACCATGGTGAAGTTAGCTTGATGTTATTCCATGTTATTTGTTACCATGGTGAAGTTAGCTTGATGTTATTCCATGTTATTTGTCACCATGGTGAAGTTAGCTTGATGTTATTCCATGTTATTTGTTACAATGGTGAAGTTAGCTTGATGTTATTCCATGTTATTTGTTACCATGGTGAAGTTAGCTTGATGTTATTCCATGTTATTTGTCACCATGTTAGCTTGATGTTATTCCATTTATTTTATTTTAAACATCAGTTTGCACTAGGGATGCTCGATATTGGCTTTTTTACCGATACCGATATTGTCCAACTCTTAATTTCCAATACCGATATCAACCGATACCAATATATGCAGGGTCCCCCCCCCCCCCCCCCCAAAAACTGAATAATTTCAGGTAATTAACATTACATATCTCTTGTCATGTAATTAACACAACATTATGCATACTTTGACAATAAATAAAATAATAATTTGTTGTTACTTGCTTGCCTGGGTAAATAAAGGTTAAATAAATGTTAAAAAATAATAATAATAAAATAACAAAAAAAATTCAAAACCGATACCGATATTTTCCAATATCAAATTTGTATGCCAATATCGGTAGGCCGATAATATCGGACATCCCTAGTTTGCACGTACCACACTTAAACAGATGAACAGTCCTTCAGTTATTGGTGTAAAGTTGTGGAATTCTCTCCATAGCTTGATGTTATTCCATGTCATTTGTTACCATGGTGAAGCTAGCTTGATGTTATTCCATGTCATTTGTTACCATGGTGAAGCTAGCTTGATGTTATTCCATGTCATTTGTTACCATGGTGACGTTAGCTTGATGTTATTCCATGTTATTTGTCACCATGGTGAAGTTAGCTTGATGTTATTTGGTACCTTGTGGTTGAGCTGTGTGGCTCCTTGTAGAGAAGCTCCAGTATATCTGGAACAGAACTCAAATAGACCTGGAAACACAGGACTGGTAGAGAGACATAGACAGACACACAGAGAGAGAGATAGACATACACAGAGAGAGAGAGAGAGAGAGAGACACACACACACACACATACCGATATTAGCATTAGCTAGATCTATAAATACATCCAGAAATATGTGCAAAATGTTGTATGATTGTGTGTATCTATTGTGTGTGTGTGTATTGTGTGCATGTGTGTATATATCTATTGTGTGTGTATCTATCTATCGTATACGTGTTGTGTGTGTGTATCTATGGTGTGTGTGTATCTATCATGTGCAATGCATGTATGTGTGTGTGTATCTATTGTATGTGTGTGTGTATCTATCGTGTGCATGTATATATGTGTGTGTGTGTATCCATTGTATGTGTGTGCGTGTGTATCTATCTATCTATCTATCGTGTGCATGTATATATGTATGCGTGTATCTATCGTTTGTGTGTATATATATGTGTGCATGTATATATGCGTATGTATGTGTGTGTGTGTGTGCATGTGTATATATGTGTGTGTGTGTGTGTTTGTATGTGTGTGTGTGTGTGCATGTATATGTGTGTGTGTGTGTGTGCATGTATATGTGTGCGTGCTCACCAGTCGTCTCCTACGTTGAATGTGTTGAGGCTCTTGGTGAAGCCCTGCATGTTGTTGGGGCTGACCTTCTGCAGGAAGTCGATGTAATCCTCCGAGTGGAAGCGACACATGTCGTGCTGAGACGCCTTGTACGGCTTGAACACCTGACACACACACAAGCAGACTGCATTTACAAAAATACGCCCGATATGACAAGTATCGATTTTACAATCTCTTAAGTCCCTTTCACTGTCACACGACGGAAGGTTAACCCTTTACTATCACACAACCGACGGCCAGATCGCATTCTACCGACCAGTAGGAGTCGTTGTTTGCAATGACCAGGACTCGGTGGGGTGCTTAGACCTCTACTCTACCCGGCAGCCACACATTCGAAAATAATTGAATGAAAGGTATTCGGGTTACACTCATTTGGAAATTTAACGTTTTGGCCTAATGCCACAAGGAGCACATGTGAAACTAAATGAAAAAGTTTAGGCGCACACAAAAAAAACTAGGAGCACAGTGAACAATTACGAGATACTGATTCTAAAACAATATCACAGCAAAAACCTAAAATATCAGGAAAAGTTATGGAATATATTATTAGAGAACAGAACATGGAAAATTCTTTAATTATAATTAATATTTTGACGCTGTTGAAACGTAAATAATAATAAAAAAAAAAAAAAAAAAAAATGTATTCTGTTATGGCTGCTGAGCTATAATAGGCCTATAGCTAATGTCCATCTGTTATGTGTTATCTCGCCACTCCACACTATGTTAGTGCTTGTGCAGCACAGGAGATAAGATGATATATAAAGAAAGGATGATATATATATTATATACACATGTAAATCAATATCTTCCTTTTGAATAAAATAGGTTCAGGAATCAGGATTGTTGAGCGAGAGAGGGGGGGGGGGGGGGGGGGGGGGAGACTCAGCCCTTCCCTCACTATTGGATAAACTAAACTGATTTCTTAGCTGTGCCTGTAAGCGTTTCCATGGTTAGCTTAGCTTAGTTAGCAGCTAACATTAGTTAAGGTTTTTACCACAACGTGGGCATACAGGAATGGCGAGGATGCAAAGCATGTTAAGACGCATTGGACCCGTTGCTTGAGGAGCACATAGAAACAGCGCGACTTGTGAGAGGAGTTGTCACAGGGCTGTCGCACGCAGGGCTGAATAGCTAGATGTCATAGCTTCTAAAATTGAAGGGCTGCGCTACTCTGCGTCTATTATGAAATGACAATTGCGCATAGACATTGTTGACACGCCCACTACGCAAAGCCTACTCTCTTTCAAACACACTGCTCCAGTCATGGATTCACTCAACTGATGAATACGCATCAGGCTATTACTCGCACACTGTGCTCCTCTGATTTTCCCGGTTCGCAGACACCTATTTTTATTGGGCAAATGTGAGTGAAATGGTCACACTGTAGAGCCCTGCCTCTAGGGGTCATGGGTGTGCACCACAAATGTGAAAATAATTTGATGAAAGCTCTTCCAAGTTATCGCGTTCACAGGGGATCTGCTGTGGCGGAGACGGATATAATGACACAATAGGAATAGGGAATATACTACTGAATAGTGAGAGGAGCGCCTCCTACTGACCATCATCTTCTTATAGAGGCCATAGTGGAGCACCAGGCTGTGCGTCAGAGACAGGCGATGAGGTTTCATGGGGTGACCGGCACCTAGACATATAGAATCACAACATATAGATTAGATACACAATAACCAAATCACTGAAACACTGGGTGACCAGGACCTAGACATAGAATCACAACATAGATGATACACAATAACCAAATCGCTGAGCCACGGGGGTGACCAGCACCTAGACACTATGATTGAAACACAAGTACACAACATATAGATACTACACTAGAACTGGGCAACTTAGATGGCACAAAGCTTATGAAGCTCAGTATAATATTCTCTGTACATATATTCTCCTTTAGAAACTCTGTCTGTAAATAAACAGTACTGTATATTTGTATATCTTGAATGTCATAAATGTCTGGATGTAACAGTACTGTATGTCATGTAGGCTATGTCATAAATGTTATGAATTGAAAATGGGGGACCCTGATGTAAACAAGACGAAAGTCTTTCTCTGGTCTGCACCCCCTTAACAATTGCGTGCATTGAGCCGTACTGTATTGTACCCATTCTGCAATATGTTAATACAATTTCCAATCAATGCTTGATACGATGTACGGTTTGCAAACATTTGCTCAGTGGAACATATCTGATTGTATGGCGAGCTTCCTGTTTTGAAAAGTGGTTCTTATGTCATGGTTTTGGTCGCTAAAACACTCGCCCCCACACATTGAATTGGAGCCTGGTGAGCTGAAGCAGCACAATGCTACGTTTCTCGACACTAAAGTGAGCCTGTGCTAGTCAACATCATGCCAGACAATGTTTACATAGAGCCTGGGTTTAAAAAAAAGTGAACCAGTCCTTTAAAGATTGTTTTGCTAATGCTAGCTAAGCTAACGACGTTAGCTACTTTGACCGAAGCTGTGTGTCTTGTGGTACAAGACGAAACACCATGAAATAATTAACGTTGACGTGAATGCAGGGGGACAAGAGCAGATGACATGTGTGGGGAGAACGTCTGAAATCCCGAATAAAAAGAAAATCACAGCCCTGAACTGATTTGTATGTTAGCTAAGTTAGCTAGCTAGCGTTAGCATCGATTAGCTCTGCGCCACCAACCATACTCACCATAATGAAAATTCCCCACGTCCGGGTCGTAGAAATATGCCGTTCTGTTGGTCATAGTGAAACACAGAAACAGCCCTGTGGATATTAATGTGGACAATTCAACCAAAGTTTTGCTGCTGCAAATACCACCCTTTTCTCTAAACAGCCGCCATTGTAAACACACCGACTGAGTGAGGTGTACGTCATCACACGGGGACAGACAGTAGTGAGAGTGAAAGGAGGGGGCAGTGAAATATTGATTGATTGATTGATTGATTGATTGATTGATTGAAAACGTTATTAACAAATTGCAGAATGGGTACAGTACAGTACAGCTCAATACATACAATTGTTAAGGGGATGCAGACCAGAGAAAGACTTTCGTCTTGTTGACATCAGGGTCCCCCATTTTCAATTCATGCATTGATTGATTGATTGATTGAAAACTTTATTAACAGATTGCAGAATGGGTACAGTACAGTACAGCTCAATACATACAATTGTTAAGGGGATGCAGACCAGAGAAAGACTTTCGTCTTGTTTACATCAGGGTCCCCCATTTTCAATTCATCGTAACATATATGACATACATAACATACAGATAGACAGTACTGCTACATCTATACATTTATGACATACTAGATTTGCAAATACAGTACTGTTTGTGATACAAAAAGAGTCCAGAAAAAATGAGTATATACATTTGGCGTAGAAACTGTACATTGGATTGGGTAGGTGGGGGGGGGGGGGGGCCTGTACATTGGAGGTGGTTGGGTGGGGGGGGGGGGGGTGGGTAGGAGTGGGGGGGGGGTTGGGTAGGAGGAGTGGGTGGGGGACACTGTACAACTATACAAACAAAACTGTACATTGGAATATTGACAAGACCATACATGGTAATTTACTGTACATTGGAGGGGGTTGTGTTAGGACATTTACAGGGGCCAGTTTCGGATTGCAGTCTCCCGTAGGTGTTTTTTGAGAGTGTTTTTGAAAGTGGGTAGTGATTCACATTCCTTTACAGCTTTGGGTAGGGCGTTCCACATTGATGTGGCATAATTGCGAAACGTGTTTAGTCCCTTGTTTGAGCCAAATCTGGGTTTAACATGATTTGTGGAGCTCCCTCTGGTGTTGTGATCGTGGTATTCACTGACCTTTGGGAAGTATTTTGACATGTACATGGGTACCTTGGTCGTGTAGTGTATCTTGTAGACCAGGCCCATTGCAAGTTGCTGTACTCTGTCGTCTACTCTAAGCCATCCTAGGTTGTCAAAGTGGGAAGGGGTGAGGTGGGTTCTAGGAGTAAGGTCAAGCAGTAGTCTGACCAGTTTGTTTTGAGATGTTTGTAATTTTATTTTTAGCGCCTTTGAGGTGCTTTGGTACCATGAGGTGCAAGCATAGTCGTAGTACCCTTGAATGAGTGCTCCTGCCAGAGTCTTCATAACATATGTACGACATACATGACATACAGATGTCATAATCACGGCGAGAGCGTACTTCACTCCCCCTCCTTCTCCCCTCACATTCACCACGCACTCCTCTTCATCCTCCCTTCCATCCACCACACACTCCTCTTCATCCTCCCTTCCTTCCACCACGGAAGCCTCACGCCCTATATGATCAGCATCCCTTCACCTCCCGTCACTCAACCCAGCTGCACTTCATCCCCTGATTCACACGCTGTCAGGCACCTCACTCCTCACAGCTGTATCCCATCCCCTGATGATGAGGACCCTACTTCAACCGGACGACGCTGACCAGAAGTCGTCGTGGTGTTAGTATCATTACCTAGGTACGACGCCTCAGTCTGAAGACCTGCTAGGCATCCCCGTGTGATCATCCCTGTACTAACTTCCCTCTCTTGTGCCCAGGACCTCCGTGCCAGCGTGTTCCTGTCTGGACCCCTCTGGAGCTTACCGAGGAGTTCCAGCTCCCTCTCTCAAACACGAAACCGTGTCTCCCGTCTGCAGTGGCACTGTAGTGCGCCTGCCCCCGTTACCACTGTACAACTGTACAAGCAAAACTGTACATTGGAATATTGACAAAACCATACTTGGTAATTTACTGTACATTGGAGGGGGTTGGGTTAGGACATTTACAGGGGCCAGTTTCGAATTGCAGTCTCCCGTAGGTGTTCTTTGAGAGTGTTTTTGAAAGTGGGTAGTGATTCCAGGGCGTAGGGCGTTCCACATTGATGTGGCATAATTGCAAAACGTGTTTAGTCCCTTGTTTGAGCCGAATCTGGGTTTAACATGATTTGTGGAGCTCCCTCTGGTGTTGTGATCGTGGTATTCACTGACCTTTGGGAAGTATTTTGACATGTACATGGGTACCTTGGTCGTGTAGTGTATCTTGTAGACCAGGCCCATTGCAAGTTGCTGTACTCTCTGTCGTCTACTCTAAGCCATCCTAGGTTGGCAAAGTGTGCAGGGGTGAGGTGGGTTCTAGGAGTAAGGTCAAGCAGTAGTCTGACCAGTTTGTTTTGAGATGTTTGTAATTTTGTTTTTAGCGCCTTTGAGGTGCTTTGGTACCATGAGGTGCAAGCATAGTCGTAGTACCCTTGAATGAGTGCTCCTGCCAGAGTCTTCAGGGTATTCTTGTTTACCAGTGAGGAGATCCGGTACAAGAATCGAGTTCGTTGGTTGACTTTTTTTTTATTACATTGGATGCCATTTTGTCACAGGAAAGATTTGCCTCTAGGATGGAACCCAGGTAGGTAATTTCTTCTTTCCTTGTGACAATATTGTCACCCACTGTTACTGAGAAGCCGTCGGTCTTGCTGAGTTTGTTATTTGTAAAATCTGTATATGTAAATGATTGATTGAAAACTTTATTAACAGATTGCAGAAAGGGTACAGTACAGTACAGCTCAATACACACAATTGTCAAGGGGATGCAGACCAGAGAAAGACTTTCGTCTTGTTTACATCAGGGTCCCCCATTTTCAATTCATCGTAACATATGACATACATAACATATGACATACAGATAGACAGTACTGCTACATCTAGACATTTATGACATACCAGATCTACAAATGCAGTACTGTTGGAGGAGGTTGGGTAGGTGGGGTGGGGTGGGGTGGGGGGGGGGAAGACATAATAACCAACATGAAGTGTCTGGTGTTGGGCCAGTGTGCCTTGGTATTATACAAGTCTCTGGAACTCTACTGAAGGGATGGGACACCGACACATTCCCTCATTTGGTGTTTTGATGATAGTGTTGGAGAGTGCCCAACATTTCTCATATAACATTCAACCTTTATTTAGTCTTGAAAATCATTTGGAGTTCAACTCTAATTTCAGATGATGTCGAGAAATACAGCACACAATCAATAATAAATAAAAAAAAAACCAAGAAAGCAAATTAATAAAACAATTAAAAGCTGCAGACTGTGGTGAAATGGCTGGTCATTAAAGATTTAAACTGTCCAAAGGATACTGAGGTATTGAGTTTTAATCAGTTTAATCATTTTTGTTAAGTCACATAATATAATTCTAATTATTTCCCAGCTGTTACATTTATTTTACACCAATTTATAAGTTCATTATTTCCTTCCCTCCTTGGCTACCCCACACCCAAGAGTGAATAAGCTTGACCAGAGCCTTCTAAAAAGTCTGTCTTTATCTAAGAACATATTAAACTGGCTGATCAATCTGTCAGGTAGCCAACCTGTGTTCAGTCAGTCTTTATCTAAGAACATTAAACTGGCTGATCAATCTGTCAGGTAGCCAACCTGTGTTCAGTCAGTCTTTATCTAAGAACATTAAACTGGCTGATCAATCTGTCAGGTAGCCAACCTGTGTTCAGTCAGTCTTTATCTAAGAACATTAAACTGGCTGGTCAGTCTGGTGATAAATTAATTGTCAGTTGCTGGGGATGTTTTTGAACCACTAAAATTAACTAGATTGTAGCAAACTAGTTAGTGGTTGAAACCCTGAAGGTACAGAAACCCTATTGTTTTTGGTCGTCTGGTAATCCGGAGGTTCCCGGTTAAATTCCCCCCTGTGGAAAAACTAGCCACCAACCCTCCTAACTAACCCCGGCTATAAGAAACTAGCCACCAACCCCACTAACTAACCCCGGCTAGCTGTGAGAAACTAGCCACCAACCCTCCTAACTAACCCCGGCTAGCTGTGAGAAACTAGCCACCAACCCTCCTAACTAACCCCGGCTAGCTGTGAGAAACTAGCCACCAACCCTCCTAACTAACCCCGGCTAGATGTGAGAAACTAGCCACCAACCCCCCTAACTAACCCCGGCTATAAGAAACTAGCCACCAACCCCCCTAACTAACCCCGGCTAGCTGTGAGAAACTATAGCCACCAACCCCACTAACCCCGGCTAGATGTGAGAAACTAGCCACCAACCCTCCTAACTAACCCCGGCTAGCTGTGAGAAACTAGCCACCAACCCCCCTAACTAACCCCGGCTAGCTGTGAGAAACTAGCCACCAACCCTCCTAACTAACCCCGGCTAGCTGTGAGAAACTAGCCACCAACCCCACTAACTAACCCCGGCTAGCTGTGAGAAACTAGCCACCAACCCCCCTAACTAACCCCGGCTATAAGAAACTAGCCACCAACCCCCCTAACTAACCCCGGCTAGCTGTGAGAAACTAGCCACCAACCCTCCTAACTAACCCCGGCTAGCTGTGAGAAACTAGCCACCAACCCCCCTAACTAACCCCGGCTAGATGTGAGGTTTCCCAGGTTTACTGATTTCTCAGGCATTTTGACTTCTTCCCTGCAACCTGTTAAGCTGTAATAAGGTACATTGTTGGGTAGGAGGGGTGGGTGGGGGACACTGTACAACTGTACAAACAACACTGTACATTGGATTATTGACAAGACCATACTTGGTAATTTACTGTACATTGGAGGGGGTTGTGTTCGGACATTTACAGGGGCCAGTTTCGAGTTGCAGTCTCCCTTAGGTGTTTTTTTAGAGTGTTTTTGAAAGTGGGTAGTGATTCACATTCCTTTACAGCTTTGGGTAGGGCGTTCCACATTGATGTGGCATAATTGCAAAACGTGTTTAGTCCCTTGTTTGAGCCGAATCTGGGTTTAACATGATTTGTGGAGCTCCCTCTGGTGTTGTGATCGTGGTATTCACTGACCTTTGGGAAGTATTTTGTCATGTACATGGGTACCTTGGTCGTGTAGTGTATCTTGTAGACCAGGCCCATTGCAAGTTGCTGTACTCTGTCGTCTACTCTAAGCCATCCTAGGTTGTCAAAGTGGGCAGGGGTGAGGTGGGTTCTAGGAGTAAGGTCAAGCAGTAGTCTGACCAGTTTGTTTTGAGATGTTTGTAATTTTGTTTTTAGCGCCTTTGAGGTGCTTTGGTACCATGAGGTGCAAGCATAGTCGTAGTACCCTTGAATGAGTGCTCCTGCTAGAGTCTTCAGGGTGTTCTTGTTTACCAGTGAGGAGATCCGGTACAAGAATCGAGTTCGTTGGTTGACTTTTTTTATTACATTGGATGCCATTTTGTCACAGGAAAGATTTGCCTCTAGGATGGAACCCAGGTAGGTAATATCTTCTTTCCTTGTGACAATATTGTCACCCACTGTAACTGAGAAGCCGTCGGTCTTGCTGAGTTTGTTATTTGAACCGAAGAGAATGGACTCTGTTTTGCCCATGTGTAATGATAGTTTGTTATCAGCGAGCCATATGCAGATTTTGCCTAGTTCTGAGCTGAGGGTTTTTTCAACCTGTAACTTGTTCTTGTCAGAGACCAGCAGGGCTGAGTCGTCCGCAAACAGGAACAAGTTGCAGTCACAAGGAGAAGAGAAGAGTCTGAGGAGAGAGGTCGTGGAGTAGAGGAGAAGGGAAGAGTCTGAGGAGAGAGGTCGTGGAATAGAGGAGAAGAGATGAGTCTGAGGAGAGAGGTCGTGGAGTAGAGAGAGGAGGAGAGAGGAGAGGAGAGAGGTCCTGGAGTAGAGAGAGAAGAGGAGAGGTCAGAGTAGAGAGAGGAGGAGAGGAGAAGAGAAGAAGAGAAGAAGAGAAGAGAAGAGAAGAGAAGAGAAGAGGGGAGAAGAGGAGAATCTGAGGAGAGAGGTCAAACTGGACAATCAAATCATTGTGGAGAGGAGGATAAGAGATAAGCTGGACGCTATCTGGAGAAGCACTCGCACCCTCTCTCTGAGAAGCTGTGGCATTCAGTAAGACATTGAAAAGCACACAACAAATTTACATCGTTCACTAATTGGTGGTGACATGAATCCCTCTCGAGATGGGTCAAGGGTAGATAGGTAGATAGATAGATAGATAGATAGATAGATAGATAGATAGATAGATAGATAGATAGATAGATAGATAGATAGATAGATAGATAGATAGATAGATAGATAGATAGATAGATAGATAGATAGATAGATAGATAGATAGATAGATAGATAGATGGATAGATGGATAGATGGATGGATGGATGGATGGATGGATAGATAGATAGATAGATAGATAGATAGATAGATAGATAGATAGATAGATAGATAGATAGATAGATAGATAGATAGATAGATAGATAGATAGATAGATAGATAGATAGATAGATAGATAGATAGATAGATAGATAGATAGATAGATAGATAGATAGATAGATAGATAGATAGATAGATAGATAGATAGATAGGTTACAGACTCAGAGCAGTTAGGTTATAGACTCAGGGCAGTTAGGTTATAGACTCAGGACAGTTAGGTTATATGTTCTCCCCGTGCTCGCAAGGGTTTCCCCCCCAATAAGATAAACCCAATGGAAAAACATGCACAACAACAGATCGCTAACGCTGTGGCGTCCTTGACGAAGACGGACAGGAGCACTTGGATTGGTCCCCTGGCGCGGCTCATGTTGATGCCTGTCTGCCCTTGTTTCAAGTTTTCAAGTTTCTTTAATAGTTGTCATACAGAAGTACAGAATACTTTTATACAAAATGCTTCTTACTGTTACGCTCCAGAGACTGTGCAAGACAAGATAAGTATGAAATAAAATAACATAGTATAGCATGTAAATTAGAAGTAAAAAAATTAGGTCACAGTGTTCAGTATAGACATATGTACAATGTTCGATGCAGAGTAGACGTAACTAAGTTACCATATAATATACAATACTGTGTAGTGTACTAATATACAATACTATATAGTGCAAGGCAGAAATAGGATGAGGTGCAATTTAGGTACAATTTACAGTAGGTGTACGAGTTGTAGTGCAAATCCTTTATCAATAAATATAAAGTGTGTTTGTGTGATCTAAAGTGTGGAGAGTGGGTGCTGCAGTGTGTTGTTTGTTTAAGTGAGTGTGTGCGTGTGGGTGTGTGTGCCAGGCCATGTGAGCGGATCGGAGCGTGAGCGGCGCGGGGCGCGGAGGGGGCGGTTTTGACGTGAGCGAGGAGTGGGTTTTAAAATGAGTCGGCGCGACGTCCGGAGCGAGAGTTCTCCTCCGCTCCAATCCACTCCAGGCCGCTCACAGTGGTTTAACACTGTTGATGTAATATATACATGCAGTACAATGCCAAAGCAACAGATGGCGATGTACAAACATGAAGGCCATTTTCAACCAATGAGAAGGGTTCAGGCTTCGTCACTGTAGAGACGCCCACCATAGATATCTATGACGCCCACACTCACTCCTGTTAGAAAAGGTATCGACGCCATTGTTGTTGACGTTAGCTTACATGCTAACGTTAATGGCAGCGACCATAGCATTGTGGCTCGGCTAGCCTATCATCGCTTAGTAGAGCTAGTGAATGGATAAACAACGTTATTTAACATTGCAGAATGGCTACAATTACAATGCGGCTCAATACAAACAATTGTTAAGGGGCCCAGGGGGTGTAGACTGTTGTAGTTTGAGTTCATTTACACCATGCTCCAAAAAAGAAAAAGAAAAACTGCCGAGCGATCTGGCGCGGGGAGCGGGGAGCGCTCGATTCAAGGTGAGTGGGGAGCGAGCGGAGAGCGATTAGCGGAGCGGACCAAGCTTTAAAGAGCGAAGAGCGGATTTCTCGGCCGCGCCGATCCGCTCACGTGGCCTGGTGTGTGCTGTGTGCATTTGATGGTTGTTGCATAGTGTTTATTGTTCGTTTAGCAGCCTGATGGCCTGGGGATAGAAGCTTCTTCTGAGTCTTTCTGTGCTCGCCTTAAGACTCCGGTATCGCTTGCCTGACCGCAGCAGTTCAAAGAGGCAGTTGTTCGGGTGGCTCGAGTCCTTAATAATTCTCTTAGCCTTCCCCTTGCACCGCTTGTTGTAAATGTTCTGGAGGGTGGGAAGCCCCCCTCCAATTGTGCGTTCGGCTGAACGTGTCACTCTTTGTAGTCTGCTACGGTCTTGTGCAGTGCTATTCCCAAACCAGGAGGTGATGTTGCCAGTCAGGATGCTCTCTATTGTACATGAGTAGAAGTTCCTAAGGATCTTCTGACTGACTTGGAACTTCCTTAGGCGCCTGAGGAAGTAGAGGCGTTGTCGTGCCTTCTTCACAACACTGTCAATGTGTGTGGTCCATGTCAAATCCTCGGATATGTGGGCTCCGAGGTACTTGAAACTGTTCACTCTCTCAACCGGTGCCCCGTCGATGCTGAGGGGGCTGTAGTCCTTGACCCCCGACCTCCTGAAGTCCACAATCATTTCTTTTGTTTTGCTGACGTTCAGGGAGAGGCAGTTCTCCTGACACCACTGTGACAGGTTCTCTACCTCTTCCAGGTAAGCCCTTTCGTCGTTGGCAGAGATCAGGCCCACCACTACTGTGTCATCAGCAAATTTGATGATGGTGTTGTTGTTCCGCTGTGCTACGCAGTCATGTGTGTACAGGGAGTAGAGGAGGGGGCTCAGAACACAGCCCTGGGGGGCCCCTATGTTGAGCGTGATGGATGAGGAGGTGCAGTTGCCTGCTCTTACCACCTGGGGTCTGCCCGTCAGGAAGTCCAAGACCCACTGGCAGAGGTCATAGTTCAAGCCCAGGTCCCTGAGCTTGGCTATGAGTTTGGAGGGGACTATGGTATTGAATGCTGAGCTGTAGTCGATGAACAGCATTCTCACATAGTTCCCCTGCCTCTTGTCCAGGTGTGATGCTGCTGTGTGCAGCACATGGGCTATGGCGTCCTCCGTGGACCTGTTGGGGCGATATGCAAATTGCAGAGGGTCCAGGTTGATGGGGAGGGAGGAACAGATGTAGCCCTTCACTAGCTTCTCAAAGCACTTCATGGCTATGGAGGTGAGGGCTACAGGGCGGTAGTCGTTGAGGCAAGCGGGCGTAGATTTTTTGGGTACAGGGATAATGGTGGACTTCTTCAGACAGGTGGGGATGACAGCCTGTTCCAAGGACAGGTTGAAGATGTCAGTGAATACCGGGGCCAGTTGGTCGGCACAGACTTTTAGGACGCGGCCGGGGATGCCGTCCGGTCCTGCTGCCTTCCTGATATTCACTTTTTTAAAGATCCGTCTCACCTCATGCTCTGTTACCCTGAACACTGAGTCTCCATCAGCAGACCCCCCCCCCCCATTGCCGTGGTTTGTAGGCTGGTGTTTTTATTCACAGCCTCAAACCTCGCATAGAAGGAATTGAGATAATTTGCTAAGGAGATGTCATTATTCAGTTTGAGGGAGGTGCCTTTGTAATCTGTCATTGTTCTGAGGCCCTGCCACATGCCTTGGGGGGGAAGGACGACGGGATGGGTTAATCGCAGAGACGAATCGCATCAGCGATCCTACAGACAATGCATGCGTGTGTGTTCCGGTGTGTGTGTGTGTGTTGAGGATAATTGCCAATGCCAATTAAAGACCTCTGAGCAGGTCCTGCATTATACATTATATAGACTCAGGGTAGTTAGGTTATAGACTCAGGACAGTTAGGTTATAGACTCAGGACAGTTAGGTTATAGACTCAGGGCAGTTCGGTTATAGACTCAGAGCAGTTAGGTTATAGACTCAGAGCAGTTAGGTTATAGACTCAGGACAGTTAGGTTATAGACTCAGGACAGTTAGGTTATAGACTCAGGGCAGTTAGGTTATAGACTCAGAGCAGTTAGGTTATAGACTCAGGACAGTGTAGCCTGTGACTGCAACTTGTTCCTGTTTGCGGACGACTCAGCCCTGCTGGTCTCTGACAAGAACAAGTTGCAGGTTGAAAAAACCCTCAGCTCAGAACTATAGGCAAAATCTGCATATGGCTCGCTGATAACAAACTATCATTACACATGGGCAAAACAGAGTCCATTCTCTTCGGTTCAAATAACAAACTCAGCAAGACCAACGGCTTCTCAGTTGCAGTGGGTGACAATATTGTCACAAGGAAAGACGAAATTACTTACCTGGGTTCCATCCTAGAGGCAAATCTCTCCTGTGACAAAATGGCATCCAATGTAATAAAAAAAGTCAACCAACAAACTAGATTCTTGTACCGGATCTCCTCTCTGGTAAACAAGAATACCCTGAAGACTCTGGCAGGAGCACTCATTCAAGGGTACTACGACTATGCGTGCACCTCATGGTACCAAAGCACCTCAAAGGCGCTTAAAACAAAATTACAAACATCACAAAACAAACTGGTCAGACTACTACTTGACCTTACCCCCAGAACCCACCTCACCCCTGCCCACTTTGACAACCTAGGATGGCTTAGAGTAGACGACAGAGTACAGCAACTTGCAATGGGCCTGGTCTACAAGATACACTATACGACTAAGGTACCCATGTACATGTCAAAATACTTCCCAAAGGTCAGTGAATACCACAACCACTACACCAGAGGAAGCTCAACAAATCATGTTAAACCCAGATTCGGCTCAAACAAGGGACTAAACACGTTTCGCAATTATGCCACATCAATGTGGAACGCCCTACCCAAAGCTGTAAAGGAATGTGAATCCCTACCCACATTCAAAACCGCTCTTAAAGAGCACCTATGGGAGGCTGCAATTCGAAACTGGCCACCGTAAATGCCCAAAACCCCCACCACCTCCTAATAGACAGTCTCCTCCCCACCGCATGTATATATTCCCTCCCCGCCGTATGTATATTTCTCTCCCACCCACCCACCCCCTCCTAATGTACAGTCCCCTCCCCATCATATGTATATACTCTGTCAGGATCTAGGGGTAACAGTACTGTATATTTGAATACCGTTTATGTCACAAATGTATCAGTACTAAATACCTATATGTCCCTATGCCATAAATGTCATGTATGTTGTGTATGTCATAAATGTCTATATGAATTGAAAATGGGGGACCCTGATAGAAACAAGACAAACGTCTTTCTCAGGTCTGCATCCCCTTAACAATTGTGTGTATTGAGCCGTACTGTATTGTACCCATTCTGCAATCTGTTAAATAAAGTTTTCATTCATTCATTCATTCATTCATTCATTCATTCATTCATTCATTCATTCATTCATTCATTCATTCATTCATTCATTCATTCATTCATTCATTCATTCATTCATTCATTCATTCATTCATTAGCTCTTCTACAGGGGGTGTAAATGACATCAATTGGCCACTAGGAGGTGCCAGAATTACATAGGTGAGGAAACCCAAAGAGAGAGAGAGAGAGGTAGAGGGAGAGAGAGAGAGGGACGTAGAGAGAGAGAGAGAGGGGGTAGAGGTAGAGAGAGAGAGAGGGGGAGGTAGAGAGAGAGAGAGAGAGGGACGTAGAGAGAGAGAGGGGGGGTAGAGAGAGAGAGAGAGAGAGAGAGAGGAGGTAGAGGTAGAGAGAGAGGGAGGTAGAGAGAGAGGGAGGTAGAGAGAGAGAGGGGGAGGTAGAGAGGGAGAGGGATGTAGAGGTAGAGAGAGAGAGAGAGGCGGGTAGAGAGAGTGGTAGAGAGAGAGAGAGAGGGGGAGGTAGAGAGGGATGTAGAGAGAGAGAGAGAGAGGTAGAGAGAGAGAGAGGGATGCAGAGAGAGAGAGAGAGGTAGAGAGAGAGGTAGAGAGAGGGATGCAGAGAGAGAGAGAGACACCGTGTCAACAGTGAGGAAGTGTGGTGTTGCAGACAGATTCAAAGGAGAAGAGAGACAAGAGTAGCCTTCATCATGCAGCCTCCTCCCAGGAAGGTAAGACTGACTGACCGCAGACAGGAAACACTCAAATACATTTAGAGTTATCAAAAACTAGTTATCAAAAACTGATCGGCCAGTATTCTGAACAGTGGCTGACAGGCTAGAGGTTTTGAGGTTCCCTCAAGCATGTGGCTGAAAACGTAGAAGTGCCGTTACTTAAATGAAATACCTTACTCAAGTAAAATTACCATTGCTTCAGTTAAATCTGGTATGTCATAAATGTATAGATGTAGCAGTACTGACTATCTGTATGTCATGTATGTCATATATGTCTATATGAATTGAAAATGGGGGACCCTGATGGAAACAAGACAAACGTCTTTCTCAGGTCTGCATCCCCTTAACAATTGTATGTATTGAGCCGTACTGTATTGTACCCATTCTGCAATCTGTTAAATAAAGTTTTCATTCATTCATTCATTCAAATACTTGTAAGAGTAATAATACTGTAATTAAGTAAAAGTGTATATATACTGTATATATATATATATATATATATATACACATGTATATTATGTATCATTTTATGACTTCCTTGAGCATACAACAAGAAAAACTTTTACAAACTGGGCAGTACATTAGGTAGGCAATGCACGTGGCTCCAACAAGCACAGCTAATTGATTAATTAATGATTCATCTAATCGATTGCTTGTTCCCCTTGTGACATCAGCAAGGGTAATAATTATGAACAGCTTGTTAAAGGTTTGTTAATCTGAAGACTGAAACCCTGGCCAAACAGCAAGGAGTAATTTCCCCCAATGCACTAAATAACATCTCAGATTGTCAATTCCATACAAAGACCAGGTAAAACCAATGTTCCAAACTGATTCTATAATTCTTGATATTCTGAAGATAAATCTTGTCTTTTGGTGCTGATGGTGCGCCTATTGCCAAAGCAACCACCGATCTGTCATTATGAACAACAGCCTCAGTTTTACATCTATCTATAATGCGACCCTCTCTGCGCCGCCCCTTTGCCTCAAATAGATCCGCTATCAGCTCTATCTTTAATCTTTCAAAATGTTCAGTTGCTATCGCATGCACTTATCTGTGTCTCACCACATGCTCACCACATGCATGCTTACCAACTGTTTGCCTGTTTTACTGCAACACTACTATCACCGACATCTAAGAAGGGAGATCCCCCCTTGAATGGCCCTTCTATGGTTTCTCTCCTCCACACTGCCTGTGGTGCATTTTTTCCTATTGCTAGGTTTTAGTGAGTTTTTCCTTACCTTCGCGTGGGGTATGTCTGGGAGTGTTGCATTCATTTAAAAATGTTTGGACTTTATGGTGTTTTTGTTTTGTTCTTGACTTATTGTGATGTTTCTTCTTGACTTGTTTAAAGAAGACGTGTCCGGCCCATGGGGACATTAACGTGTGTTGTCGGGCCTTACAAATACATTTTATTTGATTTGATTTGATTTATACAAGTCATTCTGCTTTAAAGGAAAACTCCAACATTTTGGGAAATTAGCTTATTTGCCATCTATCCTGGAGTTAGACAAGAAGATGCATACCTTTTTCTTCTCTGTGCATGCAGTAGGAGTAGGAAGACGTTGGGAACTATAGGCTAATGGAGGAACCTACTTCCAGTGACTGACGCTAAGCTAGCACGTCTTCCTACTCCTACTGCACGCACAGAGAAGATAAAAGGTATGTATATCTTCTTGTCTAACTCCAGGGTAGATGGCAAATAAGTTAATCTCCCAAAATGTTGGAGTTTTCCTTTAAATACACCACTGACCACAAATGTAATACATATTAATAAACAACTGAAAATCAATGTGTTTGTTGCGTCAACTCATCGTATAGAGTGGGAGACGTTGTTCAGAACTTTATGAGAGGAGTTAGGATGGACAGACGACAGACGGACGGACGGATAGACAGATAGACAGATATATAGATAGACACTTAGATAGATAGATATACCGGTATGTGAATTTATTTAAGATTTAAGGTGAATGTTTAAAGTGAGTGTGTGCATTGTGCCCACTGTGGATGTCGTGTGCAGTGAATATAGAATGGATGAGTTAATGTTACAGTGAGTCCACATTGAACAGCCTGATGGCCTGGGCCCAAGAGTTCAAAACCTTTTTTATCACAATCAGATCCGATCAGATTTTGAAATCCCATATTTTGTGATCCAGGATCAGACAACTCTTTTTTTGTTGATTTTGTGCCAGCATTTCAAAGCAATTCAGGATAGGATCACCCTGATCCAGATTCAGACTTTTCAAGATGACCAGATCCTGATTATCAGTGCTTTAAAGCACTGGAACATTACTGAGAAAGATTAAGATTGTCTAACCTTCAAATTATATATAATATTTGGGGGGCTTTAAAGGTTGCAATATGTAACTGTTGTGTCAATTTGTATGGCCCTACAAATGTATGAACAATTAAAAGAGCACAGTATCCATCTAGAAGTCATACTCTTCAAGAATATAACCTAAATTGATACTCAAGAAAAGTTGCATATATTGCACCTTTAAGCCTACATATCGCCACCTATTGGATATAAAGAACAACATAAGGAAGACAGACAGTATAACAATTTAGAGCCATTTATTAAGAAGAATATAATAAATCATATTTTGCCAAGTATATAACGGCACTGGATTTAAATTATAATAAAAAGCCACATTTTAATAAAAAACAATACATCTAATAGGGCAACAACAACAACAATTTCACAGATCCTCTTCATTCATTCATTGAAAGGCAGCTGTAGAGCAGCAGTGTCCCTCTTTGTGACGACACTGATGATCCTACATGGCCCCTGGCCCCTGTTGATGATCCAGTGTCCCTCTTTGTGACGACACTGATGACCCTCCAGAGCCCCTGGCCCCTGTTGATGATCCAGTGTCCCTCTTTGTGACGACACTGATGACCCTCCAGAGCCCCTGGCCCCTGTTGATGATCCAGGCCCACCTGATGATCCTCCAGAGCCCCTGGCCCCTGTTGATGATCCAGGCCCACCTGATGATCCTCCAGAGCCCCTGGCCCCTGTTGATGATCCAGTGTCCCTCTTTGTGACGACACTGATGACCCTCCAGAGCCCCTGGCCCCTGTTGATGATCCAGGCCCACCTGATGATCCTCCAGAGCCCCTGGCCCCTGTTGATGATCCAGGCCCACCTGCGGATGTTTCTCTAAATGAGAGACTCAGTGGTCGTACAATGAGAGATGCCATTGTCAACAACTACTTTTGAAGTTGATATATGATGCCTATTTCTATTATTTTGTTTGATGATTCAAAATTTTATAATATTTGTTGATAATTTTGTGATGATACATTTATTATTTGGTTGAATGCACTGTTCTGAGAGGTAGGCTAGAGGCCACTGTAAATGTAAATGTGACAGAAAAAAGTTAATAAAAATGTTGCAACCACTGAGCCTACAAACAATGTATTATTTTTATTTACAAACTCTACCAGCTTTTTATATTTAAAATGTATTTTGAAATTAATTGTATACTATATTTTGTTCTGGTAATCCACTCTAAATCCACCCTTCTACGTAATCCGGATCAAAATGATCCCAATCCTATGTTAAAGTTTTGAACTACGCATTTTGAAAATTTGATCCAGATTAAAGCTAGGATTCGATTACCTGATCTGATCGGATTCCAAAGTGATCCCAATCCTGTTTTTTGGTTTTGAACTACCCATTTGCAGGATTTAATCCGATCCGATAGTCAAAATCTGATCAGATCACTTTTGAACTCCTGGGCCCAGGAGTTCAAAATTTGTAATCCCTATTGATTGATTGATTGATTGATTGAAAATTTGTATTAACAGATTGCAGAATGGGTACAGTACAGTACAGCTCAATACACACAATTGTTAAGGGGATGCAGACCAGAGAAAGACTTTCGTCTTGTTTACATCAGGGTCCCCCATTTTCAATTCATAATGAGTTGAAATGAATTAATCCAAATCTGATCCGATCAGATAGGGATTGAAAGTTTTGAATTGAATGTACTTAGGTATCTAAAGTAAAAGTATGCATTCTACATGCCGTTTGTGTATTCCAGTGCTTCGGAGCCTTCAATCCTCAAAGCATTCTAGGCTCTAAATTATTCATACTGTACATAAATGATATAGGTAATGTGTAAATTTTTTTGAAACATGTAATTTTTGCTGACGATACAAATGTGTGAGGGAGAGAACCTCCAAAAGTTAATGAATGTGGCAGCTGAGCTATCCAAGCTGAAAGTGTGGTTTGATGCAAATCAATTATCATTAAATATAAAGAAAACCAAATTCATGATATTTGGTAAACGTGATATACAAGAAAACACACCGGTAGGCCTACCGGTCCCGAAATGACATCTGGTTTTTTCAGACTGTTGTATAAAAGTAGCGATTTTTATTTCAAACGTATTCAAGTATTAACATCATAAACATGTCACAACAGCATGTAGAATGTATATTATCATCAATACATTAGTTTAGCAATAGGTTAAAAGTGTTATTAGATAGATTTAACTTTTCGATTTGGTCAAGTCTATTTCGTGAGGGCGACCATTTTGGATATTTTGAACCATGGGAATTGTAGTCTTTTTGCGGCCATTTTGTAGGAGACTTCCACAGGTCTGGTTCTGAATGAATGAATGAATGAAAACTTTATTAACAGATTGCAGAATGGGTACAGTACAGTACAGCTCAATACATACAATTGTTAAGGGGATGCAGACCAGAGAAAGACTTTCGTCTTGTTTACATCAGGGTCCCCCATTTTCAATTCATCGTAACATATATGACATACAGATAGACAGTACTGCTACATCTATACATTTATGACATACCAGATTTGCAAATACAGTACTGTTTGTGATACGAAAAGAGTCCAGAAAAAAAGGTATATACATTTGACGTAGAAACTGTACATTGGAGGAGGTTGGGTAGGTGGGGGGGACTGTACGTTGGAGGTGGTTGGGTGGGGGGGGGTTGAATAAGAGTGGGGGGAGGTTGGGTAGGAGTGGGGGGGAGGTTGGGTAGGAGGGGTGGGTGGGGGGCACTGTACCACTGTACAAGCAAAACTGTACATTGGAATATTGACAAGACCATACTTGGTAATTTACTGTACATTTGGAGGGGGTTGTGTTAGGACATTTACAGGGGCCAGTTTCGAATTGCAGTCTCCCGTAGGTGTTTTTTGAGAGTGTTTTTGAAAGTGGGTAGTGATTCACATTCCTTTACAGCTTTGGGTAGGGCGTTCCACATTGATGTGGCATAATTGCGAAACGTGTTTAGTCCCTTGTTTGAGCCGAATCTGGGTTTAACATGATTTGTGGAGCTCCCTCTGGTGTTGTGATCGTGGTATTCACTGACCTTTGGGAAGTATTTTGACATGTACATGGGTACCTTGGTCGTGTAGTGTATCTTGTAGACCAGGCCCATTGCAAGTTGCTGTACTCTGTCGTCTACTCTAAGCCATCCTATGTTGTCAAAGTGGGCAGGGGTGAGGTGGGTTCTAGGAGTAAGGTCAAGCAGTAGTCTGACCAG